>NW_020954576.1:52597742-52823600 GCF_900497805.2 Vombatus ursinus
CCCCCCCCCCCCCCCCCCCCGCCAACACTGATTGTTTAAAAAGAGAATGTGAGATTAATTACATCTTCTCTTGTCTTCTGTCAGGAAAACCCTCAATCCCCTTAAGCCCTGAGTGGAAGGGAAGGGCTCTCTCTTTTTCTAAATCCCTTGATATTTGGGCGGGGGTGGGGGGGTGGGGGGGTGGAAGGGGAACAGAAGAGACCCTTTGACTATTCCCCCTCCCTACCCTCTTCCATCTATTTAAGTGGCTAAACCCCCAGCCTTGGCTTGGGTTATTATGGTGCCCCAACCTGAGGTGTAGCCCCTGGGGAAATGAGGGAACCTTCCTGGCTCTAGGTCATAGTTACTCTCCTCTATCATACCACCACTTTCTTCCCTTTTTCCTCTTAATCTCATCCACCTTTAATTTCTTTCCCTCTGAACCCTTTATTTCTTTCCTTCTACTTTTCTTTCTTTTTTTGTCTATATGTCTCTCCATCTCTGACTCCTTACACAACGGTTTTTCTGCCCTTTTTCTGAGTTTCCCTTTATCTCTTCTCTCTGTCTCCCCCTCTCAACTAGTCTTCTTGCCTCTCAAGACTTGGACAGACAGAGCTCTCCTCCCTTAGGAGTGGACAATGCATTGCCACTGTCTGGCTGAGGGCATCCCTGCAGTTCCCAGCTCCTACTGGATTTCAGGTAAGACACTTCTCAACCCATTACCCCTCTTCCTTAGCATACCACCTGACCAGAGGAACCCCTTTCTTTATCCCATAGTCCCCCTTTTCTTTTTTGAAAATATTTTAAAATACTTTTAAATTGAATTTTTTTTCGGTGAGGCAATTGGGGTTAAGTGACTTGCCCAGGGTCACACAGCTAGTAAGTGTCATGTGTCTGAAACTGGATTTGAACTCACGTCCTCCTGACTTCAAGGCCAGAGCTCTATCCACTGCGCCGCCTAGCTGCCCCTAAATTGAATTTTTAAAAAATTATCAAGCATATATTTTTTCCCATCCCATCAATCCCCCATCCTGGGAAAAAGAAAAGAAAATCCTTGTAACAAATAACAATAATTGCTAGTGGTTATATGGCATTTTAAGATTTTTAAAGTGCTTTACAATTATTATTTCATTTGATATCCACCACAAGCCAAAGAAGTGGGAATTATTATTATCCTCATTTTATAGATGAGGAAACGAAGTGGTTAACTGATTTGTCCGGCGCTACACAGCTAGTAAGTGTCCGAGGTTGATTTTAAACTTGGTTAGTGGTGCAGTGTACAGAGAGCTGGGCCTAGAGTCAGGAAGACTCATCTTGCTGAGTTCAAATCTGGCCTCAGACACTTACAAGCTGTGTGACCTTGGGTAAGTCACTTAACCCTGTTTGCCTCAGTTTTCTTATCTGTAAAATGAGCTGAAGAAGGAAATGGCAAACCACTCCACTGTCTTGACCAAGAAAACTCCAAATGGGGTCATGAAGAGTTGGACATGACTGAAATTGACTGAACAACTTCCTGATATGTATAATAAAGCAAAATAAATTCTCATATTGGCCATGTCCAAAAAAATGTGTTTTATTCTGCATATTAGTCCATCACCAAGAGGTCCGTTTTTCCGTATCTCTACACTACCTGCATAGGGAGGTTAGTCCCATCATTGGACAACAGCTTGGGAGAAAGGGCCGGGTAAAACACTCTTTCACTGTCTCGTCTTCCCAGGCCTGGCCTTCCCAGACTGGGCCTACAAGGCAGAATCCTCCCCAGGCTCCCGGCAGATCCAGCTGTGGCATTTCATCTTGGAGCTGCTTCAGAAAGAGGAGTTCCGCCATGTCATTGCCTGGCAGCAGGGAGAGTATGGGGAGTTTGTCATCAAGGACCCAGATGAAGTGGCCCGCCTCTGGGGCCGAAGAAAGTGCAAACCACAGATGAACTATGACAAGCTGAGCCGGGCCCTCAGGTGAGGGAGGGATAGGGAGGAGAGAGAGGGAGACGGGGCTCTGAGCCCTTAACTGCAGGGTTAAGGGAGAGTTCTAGGTTCTAGTTTCTAGATCCTACTGGAGCAACAGGTTCTGATAACTTCCCCTTCAGGGTCCTGCCCCTTGAGGCTGTGTATTCAAGTCTCCAACAGTGCCTATGAGGTATTCTGAGATGTGGACAAACTAGCTGGTGTCTCCAAGAGATGGGCCATCTCTGGTCCATTCTGTTGTCTCTCTAACCTTGACCTCATTTTCTCTAGGTATTACTACAATAAGAGAATCTTGCATAAAACCAAGGGTAAGAGGTTTACCTACAAGTTCAACTTCAGCAAACTCATCGTTGTCAACTACCCGCTGTGGGACATGCGGCCTCTGCCCTCACCCCCTCTGCTGCTGGGTGCCCCAGGCATGTACGGCCCAGCCTTGGTGCCCATCGGTATGCAGAGTGAGGTAGGCACGAAGACTCTTCCTCCTCCAGTGTCCCTCCTTCCAAGGTCCTGCCCCAGCCTCATTCTAGCCACTTGTCCACATTTAACCCATCCCTTCCCGGCCACTCCTTTCAGGTGTTCTTAGAAGGATACCTCTGGAGCCTTGATCTTCTCCCCTTCTAGCTCCTCCACACTGTTCTGTTCACCCATCGGGCAATTATGGAACAGCTGGCTGGGCAGCGGAGTCTCCTAAGCCCCCTGGAGCCCACTGGGGATAAGAAGCGAAGCAGCGGCAGTGCCCATCGTGAGTGACTCCGGAAGGAGACAGGGGAATCCTAAAGTAGAAAAGGGGTGTTTTGTGTTTTTGTGGGGGGTTGGATTGTTACCTTGCGTGAATGGCTACAAGGACCTGACCCAGATAGCTTTGGTCCCTCCCCAGTGTCCAAATTTCCATCATTCTCTCCCACCCCTACCCATTTCTATCAATTTTCATACAAAAAGGTGCCTTTAGTTATTCCCTGCTGTGCTCCAGGATGTAGGAATCCTTCCTGTCAGTGCTGGGTTACAGAAAACTCTCTTCCCAGTCTCCCCAGAGGGCTCCTGGAACCTGGGCCCAGGTGAGTCTGCTGGCACAGAGGGTGTGGGACTGTCTCAGGACCTGCCTGGACTTGTAGTCCAGAAACAGAGCTAGACAGAGCTCCTGGGAAGCCCTGCCTGCTCCCTTCCTCCAATCCCCCCAATCCTGGAAATGCCCTACAGCAATCTAACTTCTCTATTTGCTAGTAGTTTGGGGTTGTTGTTGTTGTTCAGTTGTTTCGATTGTGTCCAACTCTTTATGACCCTATTTGGGTTTTCTTGGCAAAAATATTGGAGTAGTTTGTCATTTCTTTCTCTAGCTCATTTTACAGATGAGGAAACTGAGGCAAACAGGATTAAGTGACTTGCCCAGAGTCACACAGCTAGTAAGTGTCTCAGGCCACATTTGAACTCAGGTCTTCTCTACTCCAGGCCCAGCATTCTTAGGAAAAGAGTGCCACCTTAGGGGAAAAAAAAATCCCCAAATACTCCTTCACAACTGACTCCAGCTGTTGTTTTTGAGCTTATATTCGTTCTCACCTACCACCACCCCCAAGAAAGGAAAATGAGAATACTATTCACTGAATTTAGAAGCAGCTACAACCCTGAGCTCTGGGATTCTGGATTGTAGCTAGTCTGAGGGGGACTCCATTCTCCCTTATGTTCTCCCCTCCTAAGAAAGAGTGCTACTTTGGGGTCAGATGAGCAGCCTGGAGGAAGTTCATCAGGGGTCAGAAATCACTCATGTTGGGGCAGCTAGGTGGCACAGTGGATAGAGCACTGGCCGTGGAGTCAGGGTGGACCCGAGTTCAAATCCAGCCTCAGACACTTAATACTTACTAGCTGTGTGACCCTGGGCAAGTCACTTAACCACCATTGCCTTGAAAACAAACAAACAACAAAAAAAGGAATTATCCTGGGCAACCTTAAGAACATTTGGGGCAGCTAGGGGGTGCAGTGGATGGAGCACTGTCCTCTGAGTCAGGAGGACCTGACTTCAAATCCGGCCTCAGACACTTACTAGCTAGCTTTGTGACCCTGGGCAAGTCACTTAATCTCTATGCCTCCAAAATAAACACACACACAAAAAGAAATTACTCATGTTATTACAGAGCTTTAAAGTACTTTCCCTCCAGTAACTATGTGAGTTAGGTACAAATATCATTATCTCCATTTTTAAAATGAGGAAATGGAGGCTGAAAACAGTTAAATGATCTATCTAAGTTTATTCAGCTAGCATGTGTTAGAGGCAGGGTTTGAAACTAGTTGAGTTCTGACTCAGCTCTTTCTACTGTACCTTGCCTATAGCGAAGAAATTGTGGGGATGGCTGGGAAAATTGGCTTGGTGGAGAATAACATTATTATTATTATTATTATTATTATTATTATTATTATTATTATCATTATCATCATCATTAATCATCATCATCATAGCTAGCATTTATATAGTGCTTTAAGGTTTGCAAAATGCTTCATATATATTATCTCATTTGATCCTCACAACAATTCTAGAAGGTAGGTGCTATTATTACCCTTAATTTACTGATGAAGAAACTCAGGCTCTAAGAGGTTAAGAAATTTGCCAGCTCAGGTCTTCCTGAGCTCCAAGTCCAGAGACCTCTTGAAGCACTGAGCTACATTAGGAAATAGACCCTAAGGGAGTAGGTTTGAGATTGGGCTGTCTCTGAGTCTCCTCTTTAGCCCTGTGCTGACAGCTGAGGAACCAGTAAGAATTCCACTGGGAAGAAGAAATATAGACCTTGTCCTCAGGAAGCTCTCAGATGAAGGAAAAGATAGGATATACTCCTCCCCCAAGGGGATATACAAAGATGGACAGATAAGGGCATATGATTCTACTGCCAAAGAAAGCTTTCCTTTCAAGGTTGTTGAGATGGGGAGGAGTTGGAGAGATCAGAGACTAGAGGGAGTCCGTGTGAGAACACTTTCTGTAGGAGGGAACACACAATCAGGGTGGGAGACAGTGTGATGCAATAGGAAGCAGAAAAATTACCATGGATCATTTTATCTAGAGCAAAAACAGTTTGGGGTGGGGTGGTAGAAGCAAAGATGATGGTCCAAATGAGGGTCCAGTGTTGCCCTGGATGAGGCAGTTGGGTCAAGATGTTTACTGAAGAAAAAAAATATTTAAAAATGTGAAAAAAAGTTAAAAACAAAAAACCAAAAAAACTTAAAAAAAAAAAAAGATGTTTACTGAAGGCCAGAGAAGAACCATAAGACATGGAGATGGCAGTCTCTGCACTGCCGAGAGGAGGAAGTACTCCCTCTCCCTCAGATGTTGGCATCCTGGGGCAAAGCTCCGGACACAGTAGCTCATGATTGTTCTCATAGAAAATGCACCGATCTGGACTGCATCGGTTCTGGGTCCAGCTCTTTCACTGTGGTGGTGCAATCTTGGGCACGTCACTTCCCAGTCTACAAAATGAAGGGGTTGTACTGAATGACATCTGAGGTCCTTCCTAGATTTAATTATCCATGTCAGGACATTTTGCGTTTTAAGGTTGCTTCCAGGTCTAACACTACGTTCTGTGTTTCAACGTTCTATGTTCTAAGGATCCTTACAGCTTTGGCATCCCAGGATACTATGACAGCACTAGAAAAAGAAGGACGAGGGACATACAAAGTAAACCAATAGCGTCCCTCTCATGCCGAATCACTTTTAACTTATCAAAGTACTTTCACGTTTTTCATATTATTTGATAAATATTTTAACATTAATAACTTTAAATAATAATTGTGTTGACAAGTACTCATTTTTTATCTTATTTAATGCCTTCACCATAACCTTACTAAGTAGACAAGGCAGGGCAGGTATTATCTCCATTTTACAGATAAGAACACTGAGGTAGGTTAAATGATCTGTTGGAATCACACAGTGAGTTCATGACAGTGCTGGAACTAGAAACCAGGTTTTCTATAGGTTAGGCATAAATACAGGCCTGGAGATTGTAAGCAAGGCAGTACCAGGAGAAACAAGGGGAGTGAGGAGATTCAGGAGGGAGAAAAAATTTAGAATAGAGACATTCATGGGATAATAGAATTAGAGATCATACAATTGAACTGTCCCATTTTACAGGTGAGGAAACAGGCCCAGAGAGGTTAGGTGCCTTGCCCAAGGTCACACAGCAAATAATTAGCCATTAGAGAGTCTAACTCAGGTACTCCAGGTTCAAATTCAGTGCCCTTTTTTCACTACCAGGGGTTCTTAAGTATTTTTTTTTTTCATCATGGACCCTTTTGGAAATGTGGGGAAGCCCACAGACCCTTTCTCAAAATAATGTTTTTAAATGTACAAAATAAGGGGCAGATAGGTGGCGCAGTGGATAGAGAACTGGCCCTGGAGTCAGAAGGACTTGAGTTCAAATCTGGCCTCACACACAAAACACTCACTAGCTGTGTGACTCTCTGGGCAAGTCACTCAATTCCAATTGCCTCACCAAAAATAAATAAATGTATAAAATACAAAGGAAACCAATTATGTTGAAATATAATTGTCAAAATATTTTTCCCATTCAAGTTCGAAGACTCTCTGAAATCTGTCCACGTGTCCGTAGACCCCAGGTTAAGAATCCCTGTAACACACCAAGCTGTCACTCCTTCTGACTCCCTCTTTTTCTTTCTCTAGGTCTTGGCCCTCTCCAAGCTCCTTGCCTGTTGAGCCCCTGCTACCATTTCCAGAATCCCCGGAATGAACTCCCTCCTCTTGCTTCTTTGCCCCCTTCCCTCTCCACTCCTCTTCCAAATGAGTGGCCACGATTCTCGGGGCCTTTCCTCCCCCCTACCCTCCCAGAGCACCAGTCCCCTGGGCCCTCTAAGACTGATTCTCTACTTGCTGGAGTGGGATTCCCCACAGGTGGAAAGGTTTTCCCAGGGTTTCCCCTTCTGGCTGGGATGGGGCCTAGGTCAGGAGAGAGGTTGATGTTTCTATCCCTGAGGCCTGAGGAGACTGAAGTGAAGCAGGATTTAGAGGTGGGAGAAAAGGAATGTCAGAGACCTGTAGTAGATTTCCCCTCAGAGGTACATAGACTCAAAACCAGGGAGGAAAATCATGCGTCCCCGTGTCTGGAGACCTTCAAGGCTGTGTGGTCTTTGGATCCTCCTTAACTGGAAGGTGACTGATAAAGCTTCTCCAACCCCATGATTCTGCCCTGTCCCTCTTCCACTCACCTTCTTCCTGGGTCTACCTCACCCTGGCCCTAAGCCCACACTAGCTCCAAGCGCTGAACATGGGTTTAACTGAAGGAGGAAGGATTGAAGTTAGACCTAAAGAAGGAAATGAAATGGGGATCCCGAGGTGGGAGGGCAGGGGTTTGAGGAGAACAGTGAGGGCCGTGATTCCTCTCTTCATCAGATGGGGTGGGGCCATGGAGATAGAATATCCCTGACCTTCGACCAAAGATCTCATCAGTTCAAGAGGTTCAGTTTATTCCCCTCTTCCCACCCTCTCCACCTTTCATCTCAAGGTCTATGTGTGGGAGGAGGAGGGGATATGAAGAGGTTCCTCTATTGGAAAGTCCCCAGCTTTCCATCATTCTCTCAAAGAGTTAATCATAAAGGAAGGGATTAGGTTGGGGAAGGAGGGGGACCCTATGGCCTGAATGAGAAAATGAAGTCACTCATGTTAAGTGTCAAGAGTGACTAAGGTCTCCCCACTTCCCCAACACTAGCATGTGTCTATGTTTCTTTAGCCCTTCAGTCCTCTCCCTGCCCAGTAAGTGCTGTGACTCTGGGGTCTCTGGTTCTAAATGGACGCATTCCCTCCTACCCTCAGACCTCTCCCAAGTTCTGTCACCCACCCCACTGTGGTGAATAAAATGCTTTGAACCAAGAATGTGCTCTCTGTCCTACTGACTCCTGCTACCCTGTGTGTGCCCCAAACATCCCGGGTTCAAACATGACCCTTACTTCCCTGTTTCACCTGAATTTTCTAAATCACCTGGGAAAGTGCCTGCTGGTCTCTGGTCTCTAGAAGCAACCTCAGCCTGCTTAATCATGGAGGGAGAGAGAGATCTCTGTATTGGGAAGGGATCTTGACTTCCAATTCAATCTGGATTTCCCTGTCTGGAGGACAAGAATGGAAGCTATGCCCTACAGCTGAAATCTCCTCTGCTGTGTGACCTTGGGCAAGTCACTTAACCCCATGGCCTAACCAAAAAAAGGAAAAAAAAAAAAAAGAATGAAATCTGCTCTGAATTTTTTAATGGAGCAAACATCTGGCAGTTAAATAACGATCACTGCCTTCTCCCTAGGTTAGATACAAAGGCTTGAGAATTGGTCCCTTATTACTTTACCAACAAACAGGAAAACTAAGCCATAGAGTTAGAAGTCTTCCCTACCTTCAGAGCTCTGCCCTCTCCAGTCATTCTGAGAAGTTTATGGACCCTTTGAGGATGTACTTTTGACTCTTTTCTCTCAAAGCCCATTGTGGAGGACTTAATTCTATTCCATTTTGAAAAAAATTCTGAGGGGTGGCTAGGTAGCACAGTGGATAGAGAATTGAACCTAGAGTTAGGAAGACCTGAGTTCAAATTTGACTTCAGACACTTACTAACTGTGTGACTCTAGGCAAGTCACTTAACTTCTCTTTGCTCAGTTTCTTTAAGTGTAAAAGGGTACTAATAGGGGCAGCTAGGTGGCCAAATGGATAGAGCACCAGCCCCGGAGTCAGGAGGACCTGAGTTCAAATCTGACCTCAGACACATAACATTTCCTAGTTGTGTGACTCTGGGCAAGTCACTTAACCCCAATTACCTCACCAAAAAATAAATAAGTGGGGCCAATAATAGTACCTACCTCCTAGGGTTGTTGTGAGGATCAAAGGAGATAATAATTGTAAAGCACTTAGCACAGTGACTGGCACAGAGTAAATGCTATATAATGTTAGTTTTCATTTTAATTCCTATGATTGGAGTTAGCCATGGAAGGATCTAGTCCAACTCTCCCATTTTACAGGTTAGGAAACTGAAACACAGAGAAATTAAGTGAATTGCCCAAGGTAACACAGGGATAGTAAATAGCAGAGTCAGGATTCCATTTCCAGATCTCCTGACTCCAATTCAAAACCTGGGTCTTCTTACTCAAAAATGTGTTGCTTTTTCAACTTCACCACAATGACTTCCAAAGGGGTCCTCTTCGTGGAGCAGGTGAGAGCTTGGCAAAACCCCTGGGGTCCATGTTAGCAAGCTGCATCTGGGAGGAACGGGAAAGGCCAGGCTAGAGGCTGAGGTCTCCCTCTCTCTTCCCATGTGTGAAGCAAAGGCTCTTAAACAACCCCCACCCCTCCCCAGAGTTCTTTCTCCTAGGACAAACCCAGGCTGGGGAATGGACCACTGAAGAATTCGTCCTCTTACCACTGGCCTGTCCCCCACCCCACTGTGGGTAGGAGGAAGCCCCAGGCTGGGGCTTTCCCATTGCCCATCCCAGCCTGGGAGACAAAGAACCTGTGTTGTCTGCTCCCAGCACAAGGACTCAGATTGTCTTGTATGGGACTTTAGGGCAGATTCACTTAAAGACTGCCCTAAGGTCAATAGGGGCTTTCTTGGGAATGGGATCATCCCTTGTGTCTACTGTGCACTATCCCACCTTCTCTGGCTGTGCAGTCCTGCTGGTATTTGATTTCTGTGCCCCCTTACACACACATTCAGGTTTCTGGGGTGGGGTGAGAATAACATTGAGATCTCTGCTGCTTGTGAGTGGGTGGTGTCAGCACAGTGAACCCAGGAGTCAGAACTCCCAGTCTCAGCCTCGGGGCACTGAGACTTCTGGCTGGTGAACTCTGGGTTTGAGGCGCCAGACGGATTCGGGTAGATGAATGGACAGGTATGGACATGGGCTGGTTCTGGCAGCCCTGGGAATAAGGCTAGGGGCACAATATGGGGCAGGGACCATAGTATATTTACCACTCTACTTCCCCCCACACCAGTCTAACACATAGTAGGCTTTTCATAAATATCTGTAGAATAAATGATTAGGGAGGACGTAGACTATACCCCCTCCCGCTAACCCCCTCCTCAGCAGAGTTAGCTATGGGCTTCCATATTGCACTAGCGCCCTCTGGTGGATACACACAACCATTACAATGACCTCAGAAAGCCTGGAACTGGATTTAGTTTTGGTGCAAAGTTGGTGAGAGGTCAAAAAACTGTATAGAGACGAGGAGAAGCACCATTGGCAGACAGCTCAAAAAGACAATTTATATGGGAACTTTAAGGTTTACTAACCTCTTTACTCACAGCAACTATATTTTGGTAGTATATTATTTTTCTTCTTTTTCTTTCTTTTTTTTTGGCAAGGCAATGGGGTGAAGCTACTTGCCCAGGGTCACACAGCTAGTAAACATCAAGTGTCTGAGGCCAGACTTGAACTCAGGTCTTCTTGAATCCAGGGCTGGTGGTCTATCCACTTTGCCATCTCGCTGCCCCCAGTGTATTATTTTTCTAATTTTATAACTGAAGGAGCTTCTAATAAACAAATGGATAAACAAGTCTGATCTTCAGACCACCTCAGAAGCATCACAGGATGCCTTCCTGGTGGTAGAATTTAGTTCTGTAATCATCTCCAGAAATCGGAAATCATCAGTAATCATCTCCAGAAATCATACCCCAGGTCAATTCTCCAATTTCAAGAATTCTGGATTTGGGGGCAGCTAGGTGGCACAGAAGTCAGGAGAACCTGAGTTCAAATCCAGCCTTAGACACATAATACTTCCTAGCTGTGTGACTCTGGGCAAGTCACTTAACCTCAATTGCCTCACTGAAAAAAAAAAAAGAATTTTAGATTTGGAGTCTGAGGATCTTAATCCAAATCCTAGCTCTTTTGGTTTAAGAGGAAGGGAACAAGCATGAATTAGACACCTGCCATATACCAGGCATTGTGCTAAATGCTTTGTGAATATTATCTCATTTGATCCTCACAGCAACCCTGGGAGGTAGGTGCTATTGGTGGCTCAGTGGATAGACCACTGGAGTCAGGAAGACTCATCTTCCTGAGTTCAAATCAGGCCTCAGACACTTGACACTTACTAGCTGTGTGACCCTGGGCAAGTCATTTAACCCTGACTGCCTCACCAAAAAGCAAAAATAAAAAATAATTTAAAAAATCTATAAAATTAGCAAAAACTTAAAAAATGAATACATCATGTTGTCTTTGCTTACCACAGGAGGACAATAAATATTTCCTAGAAAAATATATACATTAGGTTAATAATAATTATTATGATTGTAATAACTTGTATTTTGCATTTTAACATGTACAAAGTGTTTAATGGATATTATCTCTTTTGAGCTTCACTACAACCCCCTGAGGTAGGTACTAGAGATGTAACCCTTGTATAGCAGCCTCCTGTTGCACAGTAGGTAAAGTAGACCTACTTATTTTCCCCTGCATTTTTCTGGATCTTTGGATCCTGAAGCGAGATGGAAGTTTGGAGCTGAATAGCCCTAGCAGGTTACTGTGTTAGAGGGCAGCTGGCCAAGGTTACACTACTTTCTTGTTCCCTAGCAGGGGTTTGCGAAGGGCAGATGCATCACTTTGTATTTTCTGGCTAATTCATTCTGGAGAATGGCTTGGGCACAGGAGAAGCTGGCAGGTCATTAGGATAAGGCAGCTTCCCTCCTCTCTTTGAATTTTGAGATCAAGAATGCTTGGTAAAGTGGCTTTTTGGTACATCTGTTCCCCTGGTGAAATGTGAGGGACAGAACAAAGATAGGATAGAAGGAGTTGAAAATTCACATTTCCTGGAACAGTTGGATACTCTCCCTGCCTCAGAGCTTACTGTTCCACTTTACTGTCTCTCTGTCTCTCTGTCTCTCTCTTCTTTTTTTTTTTTAACCATTATGTATGCATTTAACCTATATGATGAGTAATTGAATTATTTGGGAATTTGGTAAGATGGGAAGATGAATTTGGAGAATGCAAGTAGGTAGAGGCACAAACCAAGAGAATTTTGAGTTGTTTTTGGAATTACCCTATTTCCCTAGACTTTAAACGTGGAACTTTGGAGATACTAATGAAAGCTGGAGAGTTAGCGCATGCATACTTTGAGCAAGCAAAGATTGTTTAAGCTCCAAGCACCACCTTCCAGCTTGCCCAGACATAATAGCACCTTGCGTACCTGCCTGAGCTGTGCATACTCCCCATGGTGCCAATAATACTGTCCCTCTTCACGGGACTAAAACTGTGGCTGTATTAGGGGGCAACCTTTACACAGGTATCACTATCCTTATTTTATAGATGAAGAAACTGAATAAGGGGAAAGGCAAGTAAGGAAACTAGTTCTTGCCTGATTTAAAGCTGGTTGTCACATTATTCTAAGCACATATTGGCATTTATTTCTATAATAGTTTATTAAATTCTCTACTTGTCATCTTCCTTGGTTGTTTCTTCTTAATTAGAATGAGGAAGCAGTATGGTATATTGGAAAGAGCGCAGGATTTGGAGTCAAAGGACCTCAGTTCAAATACTGGCTCTGTGGGGCAGCTAGGTGGTGCAATGGATAGAGCACTGGCCCTGAAGTCAGGAGGACCTGAGTTCAAATCCGGCCTCTGACTAGAACACTTGACACTTACTAGCTGTGTGACCCTGAGCAAGTCACTTAACCCCAATTGCCTAAAAAGAAATCATCTAATTCAAATACTGATTCTGCCACATTAAATACCTGTGTGACATCAGACAACCTACTTCATCCTCTGGACCTTATTTTCCTTTGCTATAAAATGAGGGCATAGGATTAGATGACCTCTAAGGTCTCTTCCAGCTCTAAATCTATGCTCCTATGTAAGCTGCTCGAAGAAGGAGATCTTTTTAACATTCTTCTGCACCCCTAACATGGGCAGTGGATAGAGTACTGGTCCTGGAGTCAGGAAGACTCATCTTCCTGCGTTCAAATCTGGCCTCAGACACTTACTGTGTAACCCTAGGCAAGGCACTTAACTCTGTTTGTCTCAGTTTCCTCATCCGTAAAGTGAGCTGGAGAAGGAAATTGCAAACCACTCCAGTATCCTTGCCAAGAAAACCCCAAAAGGGGTCATGAAGAGTCAGACGTGACTGAAACAACTGAACAACAAACATCCGTAACAATGCCTAGCACCAGGCTGGACACATAGTAGATTCTCAATAAAGTATTTGGTGAATTTAAGATACCGTATTTTTTCATTAGGAGAAGCAGTACAGGTAGTAGAGTAGAGCACCGCACCTTCTAGTCAGGAAGTCTGGAGTTCAAGTCCAGTTTCTGATACACACACAGCCTGTGTTATCCTGAACAAGTCACTTAAGCTCTAAGTATCCCAGGCAACTCTCAAAGTCACTACAAAGTCTTGGAATAGGTGCCCATCTACCCCGGCAGAGGAATAATCCTCACCGAGAGTTCCCTATACCGAATAACATCCCTGTTCCACTCCAAATTCCAAAACAACATTCCTGGGAGCACTAGTCAAAGCCTGGGGGGAAATATTTACAGAGCCAAATTAGCCATAGTCTTAGCTGTTTTTATAATGTAAGGATAAGGAACCTTTATTCTTTTGAGGATCATTGACCCAAGGGCCCCACACAATAAAAAGTCAGTTAATTCAGTTAGACTTGAGCAGAATTTTACTTTAGATTGTAAGCTCTTTGAGATCTGAGACCATTTTTCTTGTTTGTTTCTCAGCACTTAGCACTATGCCTGGTTCATAGGTGGCGCTCAA
Organism: Vombatus ursinus; assembly: GCF_900497805.2. Classification (NCBI taxonomy): domain Eukaryota; kingdom Metazoa; phylum Chordata; class Mammalia; order Diprotodontia; family Vombatidae; genus Vombatus; species Vombatus ursinus. The sequence continues at coordinate 52,611,400 of NW_020954576.1, forward strand.
TAAATGTGTATTATATCGTGTTGTGTTGTGTTACATTGTACTGTATCTATCCCATCCTACCCTATCTTAGAATTTGTGTAGTGTTGCTCTTTTTAAGAGACAAAGTTATTAATAGTTTAGCCCACTAGATTTCAAAATAAAAGCAGAGGACCTAAATTTTGCTCTATTAATAAACCGGTATTTTAAAATATCCTTCATTTTCATAGTACAGACAATAAAGTGAGCACAAGGGAGAAAAAACAGCAGTAGGAAAAGGAGGAATAGTCCCAAGGAAGGGGGGCGGAAGGGGATACTCAGTAAGAGCTGAAGGATGTCTTAGTTTAGGTAAATTGCATCCTGAGGATTCTGCATCCAGAATTCTGATTAGCAAATTAAGACTATTCATAGTTCTTCTATAACTGCTCATTTTGTGTGTGTATGTGAGAGACAGAGAGGTTTTAAAGTTAGACTGTATCAATATCCTCATGGGGTTTAAACTTTGAGCTGAAAATCACACACCCTTGCTATCATTGACAGAACCCTAGACAATGAATCCCAGTGGTAAAAGGAATCTTAAGGATCTTGTCCAATTTTCTCATTTTACAGATGTGGAAACTGAAGTCCAGAGAGGCTAAGTTATTTGTTCTAGGATACACAGCTTTGCTTTCTTTGCTCATGTACAACTAGATGGCTCAGTGGATAAACCCTTGGACCTGGCACTCAGGAAGACCAGAATTCAAATATGGCCTCAGATATACAATAGCTGTATGGCCCTGGGCAAGTCACTTAACCTCTATCTGCCTTAGTTTTCTCTGCTGGAAACTGGAGATCATAAAAGCCCCTACCTCTCAGGATTGTTGTGAGGATCAAATGGGATAATATTTGTAAAGAGCTTAGCTTAGCTCAGTGCCTGTGACATAATAGGCATTTAATATTTGTCACCTTTCCTCATGGTACAATAAAAAGAACACTAAAGCGAGAGCTCAAATTCTAGATTTATGTGACCTCACAAAGTATCATTAATCTCTCTGAGTTTGTTTCTCAATATGTAAAATGGGCATGATAAATCCTGCCCTGAATACCCCCACAGAGGTATTTTTGTGAGGATCAAATGAGATATCGTTCAGTCATGTCCAACTCTTCATGACCCCCATGTGGGATTTTCTTGGCAAAGATATTGAAATAGTTAGCCATTTCCTTCTCCAGCTCATTTTACAGATGAGGAAACTGAGGCAAACAGGGTTAAGTAATTTGCCCAGGGTCACATAGCTAGTGTCTGAACTCAGATTTGAACTCAGGAAGATGTCTTCTTGACTTTAGGCCAAGCACTCTATCTGCTGTGCCACCTAGCTGCCTCTTGTTTGGGAAGCAGTTTAAAAAAGCTAAAGCATCATATGAGTCAGAAATGATTTCCATGTGTCATGCTGCTGTCAATGATAATGGTATCTAACCTGTATTAATCTTTTTTTAATTAAAATTTTTAATCAACATAAATCTACTTTTCTCCCTCCCATTCCTATCACCCAATTAAGAATGAAAGAAAAACAAAACCCATTACAAATATGTATATTCAAACAAAACACATTTCTGCATTGTCCATGTTCAAAAGAAAAGAAAAATATGTGCGTATATATGTACATATATGAAGGGGGGAATGTATGTGTGGGTGGGTGGGTGTCACTCATTCTACACTTTCAGTCCCTCACCTCTCTATCACAAAGAGGGTGGTGTTTCACTCACAATCGTCTAGAATCATGACTGGGTATTACACTGTTCAGAGTTCCCAAGTCTTTCAGAGTTGTTTGTCTTTATAGTATTGATGTCATTGTATAAATTGTTCTCCTAATTCTGTTCACTTCATTCTGCATCTATTCATACAAGTGTTCCCAAGTTTTTTTCTGAAACCATCCTCTTCATTTCTTATAATACAATTGTATTCTATTATATATATATCATAACTTGGGGAGACATTTCCCAGTTGATAGGTACTCCCTCAGATTCCCATTCTTTGACATCTTAAAAAGAGCTGTAAATACTTTTTGCATCCTTAGAGTTTATTTTGCTTAGGACTGATGTATTACTCTTAATTATAATAATTATAGTGCTAAGCAGCACCCTTGTTTTCTTGGGGAGGAGGAGAGGTGTCTTCGTATCATAGAAAAAAACCAAGACAGAAAGAGAAAAAGTCACAAGCAAATTGTCATACAATCTCCCCATGCAGGCTCTTCCATGTGTGGTCTGACATACAGGCCTAGGTTCATAGAATTAGAGCTAAAAGTCCCTTAGAGGTCATCTAGACACTCCATCTCTCAACTCCAGGCATTCTCTCTGGCTGTCCCCCATGCCTGGAATGCTCTCCCCATTCAACTCCGACTACTGACCTCCTTGGCTTCTTTTAAGGCCCAACTAAGATTCCACCTTCTACAGGAAGCTTTTTCCAACCCTTTGTAATTCCCATGACTTCCCATATATATCTATATTCTATATGGTATTTCCTATTTATCTTGTATATAGCTTTCTTTGTTTATATGTTTGCATGTTGTTGTCCCCATTAGATTGTAAACTTCTCGAAGGCAGGGACTGTCTTTTGCCTCTTTCTGTATCCCCAACACTCAGCTCAGTGTTTGGCACATAGTAGGCACTTTAAATGTTTATTGAGTGATTGATTGATCTTGTCTGACTTCCTCACTTTACAGATGAAGAAACTGAGTCCCAGAGAGAGGAGTGACAGTCTTTTTTAAAAAAATGTTTTATTGATATTCTTTTCTTTAAAAAAAAAATCACTTCCCAATGACTCTTCCCCCAAACAGAACTCTTCATTTTATAATAAATATAGTCATACAAAACAAGTCAACACATCAGCCAAATCATAAAATGCATGCTTCACTCCACACTCATTCACTGTCTATCACCTTCTTCAATGCTTCACTGTCAAGTCCACTGATTGAAATCCATATTGGTATACAATGATGTAGCTAGGTGGATAAAGCCCCAGATCTGGAGTCAGGAAGACCTGAGTTCAAATCCTGCCATGAACAGTTACTAGCTCTGTGACTGGGAAAAATCATTGAACCTCTTTCTCAGTTTCCTCATCTGTAAAATGAGGATAATAAGAGCACTTACCTCCTAGGGTTGTTGTGAGCATCAAATGAGACAATATTTGTAAAGCACTTTGCAAAACTTAAAGCGCTATATAAATGCTAGTGAATTTAATTTTTATTACCAGAGTTCTGAAGTCTTTCAATGGTGTTTTCCTTTACATTATTATCGTCATCACATAAATTGCTCTCCTGATTCTGCTTACTTTATTCTGCATCAGTTCATATATCTTTCTAAGTTTACATGAATATTACCTACTAACATTTTTAGGGTACAATATTCTATTATATACGGAGACCCCACATGGAGTGAAGCTCATGTGTTGGGAGAGGAGGGACAGGATAGGCGTCTCTAGCCTCTGCCCCCACCCTTCTCCAAGGGAGACTTTCCTTTCTGCCTGAAGGAGAAGCAGAAAATTGGGGCTGGAAGTCAACACTCTGCTCTCTTCAGAGGTGGTGGTGGTGGGGATTACCAGGCTAGAATTGTATCTATATGCTCCCTTCAATATTATTAGTCTAGAGCATATGATTGGGTTCGACTTCTGATCTCTGTGTTTCATTACTATTGGAGGGCAAGGGTCCCAAGCTCTATATCCAAGGTTTGACCCTTTTCCCACCTAATACCAGTTCCACAATGAACATATATGGAGAATAGCAAAGAAAACCTACTTATCCAAATCGGTAGTAAAACAGAAATACAGAGTGAAGGAGCTCTCTCATTGAGAACAAGATAACTCAACTCAATCGAGAGAGAGAGAGAGAGAGAGAGAGAGAGAGAGTCCTAGCTCTCACCCAAGGGGAAACTCCCTGCAGTCTCTAGTGTCGCAATCGGGAGACAGGGAGATTATGGAAACTGCCAGCTACTCTCATTTCTTCCCAGAGACTTCTCTTCCAGCAACTTGAAGTGTGGTTGGCCTCTTACATCATCTCTCTTGAAGCTAGAAGCCAGAAGTACCCATGCAACTTGGAGCTTGAAGAGTCCCAAAGATGACCAAAGAATTCTGGAGCTTTCCTTCTCTCACCAACCCTGCCCCCTCCCCTCACCTGGGCAGGGTATTCATCCATACCATAAGGAAGAAGTTCCATACCAATGGGCCTTGGGGCAGGGGTTACAATTATATTCACATACCACAATTTGTAGTCATATCTAAGCAGTGGGGACCCCCTTCCCTTGCAATTCTGTGCTATTGCAGAATGTTACAATGTTTTGGTAGTCTAGTTGTAGTATCTTTAAGTCAAAGAGTTTGCATAGTTTCATGAGTTCTTTAGAATAATGGGGCACTAGCCAGTGAGGGCTCCGAACTAGGAGCACCTGTGTTGGGTGAGAATGCTTCTGGAAGCACCTGGTGACAGGTAATGAAATGACCCAACTCTTCACTTCAGAACTCAGATAGGGTTCTATGACTGTTTCTGGTCAGCTTAATGAATGCCTTTTTAAATGACTACTGGGCTGGACCTGGGAATGCAGACTGCAAACAGTCATGGAACCCTGCTCATGTTCTGAAGTGGAGAGTTGGGCCCTTTCATTCACTAACACCAGGCACTTCCAGAAGTGGGCTCACCAAACACCAGTGCTCTCAGCACTGAGCACTCTTTGGCCATTGCCCCATTATGTTAGTATAACTCAATTTTAAAAAATAACATTTGTTCAGTGTCTTTTAGGTACTATACTAGGTCCCTGTCCTGAAGGAAGTCATATTCTGTGGGGTGGAAACAACATATACAACCATAAAATATAAATTCAAAATATATATGAAGTAATTTCTGGTGTAGTAGGTACAGATTTATTATGAAGGGCAAGTTAATAGTAGAACAGGGGCTTCAGAGGGTACAAAATGGAAGCATAGGGAAGAATGGGATGGGGCCAACATATGTGGGTATGAGGGGCCAGAGAATGGTCAGGGAAGGGAGCTTCAGTCTGGGTAGCTTATAACTCAGAATCACAGGGAATCTTGTGGAACAAAAGCAAGTCTGGACCAATTCACAGCACTACCAATAGTGCATTAGTGTGCCTGATTTCATACAGCTTCTTGAAAAAGCATAATTTTTGTCCTTTGCTATTTTTTCAAATCTGATGGATGTGACGTGAAATCTCAGAGTTGTTTTGACTTATTATTAGTTATTTGGAGCATTCTTTCATATGGCTATTGATAACTTGGATTTCTTTCTTTTGAAAACTATCCTTTAGCCATTTACCCACTGGGGGAATGGCTCTTGTTCTTATATATTTGTATCAATACCCTCTATATATCAGAGATGAAACATTTAGCAACGAGGATAAGGATTGGAACTATGATTTCATTCGTAGGGGGTGCTCCCAAGTGAAGAAACTCCCTCTGTCAAAATAGGTCGACACTTTCTCTGCAATTTATAATCTGAGAGGTACATAGAGCACTGCAGAGGTTAATGGCTTGCTCAGGGTCACACAGCCAGTATGTGTCAGAGGGACAACTTGAACTCAGACCTTCCTGATTTCTAAGTCATCTCTCTATACACTGTGCCACATGACCTTTCCTTCAGGACTTTATCGGAGATAATTATTTGCTGTGATGATTTTGGGAAATACTTTACCAGGGTCATGTAACCATTAATAAGAGATCTGGGATTCAAACCCAGATGCCCTGTCTTTAAATTCATTGATCTTTACACTAAATGACGTTACCTCTCTTAACAATTTCACCTATACAGCTCTAATACATTCCTTTACGAACCCCTCCATTCTCTTTAGAACCCAACACACACAGAACTGGTATGGTTGCCACTTCTCCATCCCCTAGCTGCTCATATATTCACACCATGATCCAGAGACATCCTGGGGGGAGGGGGAGGTAGTAAAATCTGCCGGCCGAGCCACAGGCTTCTCCCACAAAGGCCACATCCTGACCCCTGCAGTACATTGAGTACATCTGGAGACATGGGCATGAGTCACCTGGGATGGCCTTCACTCCCCAGAACACACATACAGACACAGAGAGAACATACCGTCTTTAGCAGTTTCATCAGCATAACTGGGCGTAAGAGAATAGCTTCTGGGAAGCAGCCAGGAAAAATGCACAGGGAGCAGAGAAGGGTTTCTGATAAGGAATTCTGCAGGGAGCTCTTCCCTGACCTGGCACAACGTACCCTCAAGCATGTAGTGTCCAAGTATGTGAGCAGGGAAGGTGTAGAGGGGAAAGGTGGGTGTCTGGGGTTAGAAAAGCATTTCTAAGGATGCCCTGGGATGTACTTACAGAATCTAAGGCAGTTCTAATCTCATGGTGAGAAAAGCACTTTAAAAAAAAAACTATAGAAATGTGAGCAATTAATTAATTACTACCTTCACCCCAAGGGGAACTGCGCTAATCTGGGTGACACCTACATCTTGTTGTGACTACAATAATACTCGCGTAGGGGATGGAAAGTATATAATGTTCAACAAAAAGTAGTGTGTCTAATGAGAGGGACCACTGCACACAGAGTTGCGTGATGGTATCTTGACCTGTCACCCTCCAGCTCAAAAGTTTTCCATGGCTCCCTATTGCTTATAGAATTAAGTCCAAACTCCAGATTCTTTAGCCTAGTATTAAAGACCCTCTATAGTCTAGTCTTAATTTATCTTCCAGGTTTATCTAACACATGTAATAAATATAATATTTGTATTTATATAAAATATAATAAAGGTTAGCTTTTAAAACCCTGCACAGTTTAGTCCTACCTAGTTTTTCCAGATTTATTGAATACCATACCCTCCAGAAAAACTAGACTTCCTAAACACCTTCTACCTTTCCATGCTTTTGCTCAGACACTTATGCATAGAATACATTGCTCCTCATATCACTTTTTAAATTTTGTGCCATCCTTCAAAGACCTGATTCAGACAACACTTCCTCCATGAAGTCCTCCTTGATTAGTTGCAGATAATACTGAACTTGGAGTCCAAAGACCTCATAAGGGTTCTGACACAATAGCTGTGTGACCACAACAGATTCACCTCACTTCTCTGAGTCTCAGTTTCCTCATCTGTAAAATGGGGAAAGTAATGCTTAGCTTACTTACCTTACAGGATTATTGTGAGACAAGTGCCTTGTAAACTTTAAGGTATTATGTAGATATGAGTTATTATTTTCTCCCTCCTTTATTTTCTGGGCCTCAAATTTCTCTTAGAGCTTTATACACTTTTACTTAAAACATGCTTTTAATTGTTAGATAGGTGGGGTTTTGAGGCTTGCCCTCAAAAGAGCTTACAGTCTGCATCTAGGACAATGTAGGTACTCAATAAATGCATTTGAATTGAAATAGAAAAAGCCGAAGTCCAGAGCCCTATTCAACGATCACAGTGAGGTGAGGAAGGTAATCACACAAGGAATCAGAAACTCAGGCTAAATGAGCTTAGTGGCAGGGATCTTGACCGGTGGTCTATACCGTAGTCCACAAACATTTATTATTAAGAGCTAGGCACTGAGCTCAGCACCAGGGATTTCAGCTGTTTTTTCAGTTGCGTCCCACCTTCCGTGACCCCATTTGGGGTTTTCTTGGCAGAGATACTGGAGTGGTTTGTCACTTCCTTCTCCAGCTCATTTTACAGGTGAGAAAGCTGAGCCAAACAGGGTTAAGTGACTTGTCCTGGTAAGTGTCTGAGGCAAGTTTGAACCCAGGTCTTCCAGTCTCCAGACCAGGCACACCGCCCAAGCACTAGGGACATAAATATTTAAAGAAATATAGTCTTTGTCTTGCCCCTAAGGAACTTAGAATCCAGTGGAGAAAAATACACAAAAAGAGAGAAGAAAAGCAGGGGAGGGAAGGAGGATACATACCCTGCAAGCCTAATAGTCTGGACAACTAATATAAGCAACAGGAATGATTTTGGGGGGTTTTTATCCAGGTGACTTTGGGGTTACGTGACTTGCTCAGAGTCACACAGCTAGTAAGTATCTGAGGCTGGATTCGAACTCAGGTCCTCCTGACTCCAAAGCCACGGCTCTATCCACTGTACCACCTATATACCCCAACAAAAATGATTTTTGATGAAGAGAATGATGTTGTCTGTGGTGGAAAGAGCGCTGCATTTGGATTCAAATCCTAACTCTACCACTTCTTAATGATGGTACTTTGGGCAAGTCACATAACTTCTCCAGGGCTCAGTTTTCTCATCTGTAAAATGAAAGGGTGGCAAGAGATAATCTGGGAAATCCCTTCTAGCCCTAAATCTAAAATCCTATGATCCCAATGTCTCTTACCTGACCCAAAGCACCCTTGATTCAAATTTTACTTCTTCCTGGGAGCTTTCCTCAAGAACCCCCACCAGCCTTCCTTCAATGTCCACTCTAACCTCAGGTTATTCTACCATTTTTGTGGATCCTTAGAGAGATTCATTTTTCTTTAATCATTTCCTCTTCACTCTCCCCCAAACAGAAAATAAACTCTTGGAGGATGGGGTCCTGTTATTTCTTTTGTAATCTCCACGGTGCCCAGTTCAAAGGCTCTGTTAAGGCGTGGCTCCTTCCCCTATTCTTCTCTAATCTAGGCACTATTTCAAAAATCTATTGTGGAAGGTTTTCAGATGTAATCCTAACAGAATCAGATTTTTAGGAAGACAAAATAGTATATTGGAAGACTGAACTCAGAGACAGACCTGGTTTCTATCTGGGTGACTTCTAAACTCTTTCCCTTATCTGTCAAATTAGGAGGTTGTTCTCAGTCCTCAAAGGTCTTTCCAGTTTTAAGTATGAGTCTGTGCTCATCTTCAAATGTAGGCTCACTTCTGCCCACACTTGAGTATCTAAGGACTATTTCAGAAGAAACTGGCTCAGTGGTATCACATCCCAAGATTTTAGATTTAGAGTTGGAAGGGACCTCATCCATCATGCAGTCCCACCCATCATTTGAAAGATGAGAATACTGAAGATCAGAGAGGTTGGGACTTGCCCAAGGTCACGCAGATAGGAAAAGGAAAAGGAAAAGGAAAGATCTGAATCCAAGTATCCTCAACTCCAAATCTCCTACCCAGCTCAGATGTTGACCTTTCAGATCCTAAGACTCAATGTGTTCAGACTTCTAACACACCCATCCACCTGTGGGTTGTCTTTAGTTTTTGTTTTTCTATCTGGACTTAGGGTATTCTGCACTAACTAACCTCTTGGGACCTGTTTGCTAATGCAGTGGATAGAGCGCTGATCCTGTAGTCAGGAAGACCTTAGTTCAAATCTTCCCTCAGGCATTTATTAGCCATGTGACCCTGGGTAAGTCATTTCAGCTTCATTTGCCTCAGTTTCCTCAACTGTAAAGTAGGGGTAACAACAGCACCTGTCTCCTAGGAATCAAATGAGACAATATTTACATAGCACTTAGCACAGAACCTGGAATACAGTAGGCTCTATATAAATGCCCTTCCTCCTTCCCCCTCCTCCCCTTTGACCATATATGGGCCTTTGTTACTTAGAATCCTGGTACTGGATCACTCAGCATTCAGTCAGTATAGTTAACCCTAAATTGAAGCATCTCGTTCTTTAGTTGGTTTGTTTTATTTTTTTCTTTTTAATAGATTTTTATTTATTTTGTTAAATATTTCCCAGTTACATGTAAAAAAATTTTTTTAACATTCAGTTTTTCAAATTTTCCATCTCTCTTGCTCCTTCCCCCTCCTTGAAAAGGCAAGCAATTTGATATAAATTATACAAGCAAAGTCACACAAAATATATTTCCATATTAGCCATGTTGAAAAAAAAACACAGACCAAAAAAAAAAACCAAGAAAAACAAAGAAAGTTAAAAAGAAGTATGCTTCAATTTGCATTCAGAGTGCATGCATCAGTTCTCTCTCTGGAGGTGGATAGCATTTTTCATTATGAATCCTTCAGAATTGTCTTGGATCACTGCCTTGATCAGAGTAGCTGAGTATTCCACAGTTGATCACCTTTACAATATTGCTGTTACATGTGTACAACGTTTTCCTGGTTCTGCTCACTTCACTTTGTATGAGTTCATGTAAATCATCCCAGGTTTTCAAAGTATGGTGAGGGGGGAGAGAGGAGGAAGGGGAAGAGGGTAGCTAGGTGGCACAATGGATGGAGCTCCGGACTTGGAGTCAAGAGAACCTGAGTTCAAATCTGGCCTCAGATACTTGACACTTACCAGCTTATGTGACCCTGGGCAAGTCACCAAAAAGAAAAAAAAAAGTATGGTCTGGGGTCCCCTAGGTGTTCCAGAGGCCCTTTCAAGGGGTCTGCAAAGTCAAAAGTATCTTCATAATAATATTAAGATATTTTAATTTCTAATATAATAAATATCAATAGATATAACCCACATAAACAAAAGCTTTTTGGGGGAGGGGATCCTCAATAATTTTTAAAAGCATAAAGGAGTTCTAGGACCAAAAAGTTTGAGAACAGCTTCTTAAGAAGTTCCCTTCCATCCTAGTCCCACAAAAAGGTCTCCTCTAGCTTGACTTCAGTTCCATGATTCTCTCCCCCAAGCCTAGCCCTCCTACACCAAGCATTCACTCTCTCAGCTTCTCTGATCTCAGCCTCTCTCTTCACAGTTTTCCCTGAATTTTCCCAGTTTTCCAATTCTAACTGTCTTTTGTTGTTGTTGATTTCCTTCTCTAAGAATACAGCCCAAAAATTCTGCCACCCTAGAGAAGGAGGAGCTGGCCTTGTCCCTTAGGCCATCTTTACTGAAAGTTCCCTCTTACCTGGTATCCTTTTCCATGGGGAGGATTAGTGGAATAGGGCTGTTACACTCTCTGAGGTTCTGTTACACTCTCCTCTCGCCCGCTGTCTGCCACACTCCTAGAAACCACTAGGTGGGGAGCCCAACGTGTCAGCAAATAGCTGTGGGCTGAGGTCACTCCCTGGGACTTCCCCTATCAAAGACACACAAGAAGGTGTGCTTGTGAAGGGTTCCTTGAAAGCCCTAAACCAACTCATTTATGCCTCCGAAGACCTGGGAATCAGAAAGCCTGGATACTTGCACTTGACTTTTGAGTTGTTCAACCTTCCGCACTTAACAGCAAGATTCATCTTCCTCAAATATCATCTTTATTCCATCCTTCTTCTGCTCAGAACCTACGCTACCACTCCATTAGAGCCGATCTTAAACTCATCAGCCTGGCCTTCAAAACCCTTTTCTGTTTTCACTCAGCCCACCTACTTCATTTCTTGTGATATTCTAACGTGGGCACTCCTTTTCTAGTTAAGTTAATGAGTCTACATGTGACTTGTTCTCAATAAACTATATGTATAGTCACTGAATTTTCTGTCTTTCTCCAAATCCGTTCCCAGGTCTAGGAGAGTTTTGACTCTGAGTGGGGATGGGTCACAGTGCCTTCACTGATCCTAAATTACTCATTATCTCATCTTTTAATGCCATAAAAGACCAATCTTTTTTCTTCTTTTTTTAATAATTTATTCATTTTTAACATTTTTTTATTTTTAAATTTTGTGTTCCAAATTCTCTCGCTCCCTCACACCCACTGAGAAGGCAAGCAATATGATATCAATTATACATGTGAAATCATGCAAAACGTATTTCCATATTAGCCATATTTTTTTTTAAAAGGCAAGGAAGATAAAGAAAGTAAGAAAATTATTCAATTTGCACTCAGAGTTCATCAGTTTTCTCTCCGGAGGTGGATGGCATTTTTTCATCATGAGTCTTTTGGAATTGTCTTGGATCATCGTATTAATAAGAGTAGTCAAGTCTTTCACAGTTGATCAGCATTACAGCATTGCTGTTATGGTGGACAATGATCTTTTGGTTCTTCTCACTTTACTTTGAATCAGTTCATATAGGTCTTCCCATCTTTTTTTCCTGAAACCATCCCCCTAGTCATTTCCCACAGCACAATAGTAATCTATCACAATCATATACCACAACCTGCTCAACAATTCCCCAAATGATAATCATCCCCTCAATTTCCAATTTTTGTTATTTCTTGTTCAGTTATTTCAGTTGTGTCAGACTCTTTGTGACCCCATTTGGGGTTTTCTTAGCAAAGATACTGGAGCAGTTTGCCATTTCCTTCTCCAGTGGATTAGGGCAAACAGAAGTTAAGTGACTTGTCCAGGGTCACACAGCTAGTAAATGTCTGAGGTCAGATTTGAACTCAGGAAGATGAGTCTTCCTGATTTGAAGCCAAGTGCTCTATCCACTGTGCCACCTAGCTGTTCCAATATTATTATTGTATAAATTGTTCTCCAGGAATTTTTTTTTTAAACCAGAGGAAGGCCTGCAGTGCAACAGATATATTCTTCATAGAGAATTTATGAAAACACATGGACAAGAATTGAACAGGAATTGAAGGCATGGATGGACTGTCATTTATACCAATGAAGGTGAACCCAAGAGTCAGAAATCTGATAAGGTCACTCATCCATCAGAAAATCAAAGCATTCTCGAATTGGTAGGTACTGCTTTGGCAAGCATTTAATCCAATCCATATTGGGCAAAGAGTCCTTGAAGACATCTGAGAAGAACCATAATAGCTTCCAAGGTACCCCATTCTACTTTGGGATAATTCAAATTGTTTAGACTCTTCCTTACATTAAGCCTGTATTTGTTTTTATTTTTGCCATGGGGGCGAAATTAAACAAATCTAGTCCCTTTTCCATATGACTGACCTTTTAATACTTGAAGACACTTATCACGTTGCCTAAAAGTCTTCTCTTTTCCAGATTAAACATCCCCAGTCTCTTCAAATAATACTCATATGTCGTGATCTGTCATGAAGCCCTTTGCCACTCTGATTGATTAGCTTTCTCTAAATAGTCTCCAGATTATCAATGCTTTTCCCAAAATTCAGTAACCACAACTGATTATGATACTCCTGATACGGTCTTACCAGGGCAGAGTTCATTGGAACTATTAATTCCCTATTCTTAGAAACTATGTCTTTTGTTAATGGAGCCCAAGAGTGAATTTTTTTTTTCAGCTGTATTACACATTTGACTCATGTTGAGTTTGCAGTTGACCAAAATTACAGCATCCTTTTCAGAAAGACTATAAACTAAACATGCCTCCTCCAACTTGTACTTGTCAAATAAATTTTTTGATCACAACTAGAAGACTTTCTACTTGAAGGCAGGTAGATAGCTCAGTGGATAGCGCATGGGGCCTAGCGTCAGGAAGACTTGAGTGCCAATCTGGCCTCTGACACTTACCAGCTGTATAACCCTGGGCAAGTCACTTAACTTCTGTTTGCCTTAATCTACTGGAAAAGGAAATGGCAAATCTCTCTACTAACTTTGCCAAGAAAATATTGTTGTGCTGTGGTCTATGAGGTCACAAAAAATTGGATGTGAATGAACAACAGAAGACTTTCCATTTATTACTTTTAAACTTCATCGATTTACTTCCGCACGATGTTCTAGCCTAGCAAGATGTTTTTGGATCTTAATGTTGTTATCTAGCCTGTTGACTCTCCCTTCTAACTTTGTGTCATCTACAAACTTAATGAATATGCCATCAGTAAAAATGTTTAAAAGCACAGGGACAAACATTGATGCCTTGTCTCTGGAGACCTTACCAAGCTGAAATGGAACCATTACTGACTATTCTTTGAGCCCAGTCATTTTACCAATTTTGAATTAACCTAATTGAATTATTGTCTAGACTACATCTCTCTATATTGTCCATAAGAATAGCAGGAAAGATTTTATCAAAAGCTTTGCTAAACCAAGATTGGAAGGGAAGCAGAAAGCTGGGAAACAATTTTTGCAACCACTATCTCTGATAAAAGCCTCATTTCTAAAATATATAGAGAACTGAGTCAAATTTATAAGAATGCAAGTCATTCCCCAATTGATAAATGGTCAAAGGATATGAACATATATGAACATATGAACATTTTCAGATGAAGAAATTAAAGTTATCTATGGTCATATGAAAAAATGTTCTAAATCACTATTGATTAGAGAAATGCAAATCAAAACAACTCTGAGGTACCACATCACACCTATCAGACAAAACAGGAAAATGATAAGTGTTGGAGAAGATGTGGGAAAATGAGAACACCAGTGCATTGTTGGTAGAGTTGTGAACTGATCCAATCATTCTGAAGAACAATTTGGGACTATGCCTAAAGGGCTATAAAACTGTGCATACCCTTTGACCCAGCAATACCACTTCTAGATCTGTGTCCCAAAGAGATCATAAAAATGGGAAAAGGACCTACATGTACAAAAACATTTATAGTAGCTCCTTTTGTGGTGGCCAAGAATTGGAAATTGTGGAAATGTCCATCAATTGGGGAATCGCTGAACAAATTGTGGCATATGAATGTGATGGAATACTATTGTTCCATAAGAAATGATGAGCAGGCAGACTTCAGAAAAACCTGAAAAGACCTGTGTAGACTGATGCTGAGTGAAGCAAGTGGAACCAAGAAAACATTGTACACAGTAACAGCAACACTGTGCTATGACTAACTATGATAGTTAGCTCTTCTCAACAATACAATGATCCAAGACAACTCCAAAAAACTCAAGATGGAAAATACTATCCAAATCCAGAAAAGAACTATGGAGCCTGAATGCAGATACTATTTAAGTATTTAGTTTGCTGAATGCAGCATACTATTTGCTCTCTCTCTTTCTTTGTTTCTTCTTTCTTGTGGTTTTTCGCATTGGTTCTAATTCTTTACAACATGAGTAATGTGAAAATATGTTTAATATGAATGTATATGTATAGCCTATATCAGATTGCATGCTGTTCTGGGAAGGGGGAGGGGAGAGGGGGAGAAAATTTAGAACTCAAAATCTTGTGGAAGTGAATGTTGAAAACTAAAAATTAATTAATTAATTAATTAAAAAAAGAAAGAACTGATAAAGAAAAAAAGGGCTTTGCTAAAATCTGGGTAAATGATATCTATTCCGTTCCCATGTGAAAAAAAAAAGGGAGGGAATAAGGTTAGTCTGCCATGACCTATTTTTGATTAAGCTGTGTTGCCTCGAAGTATAAGAATGGCCATTAACTTAATTCAAAAGATTTTGGTTCTGCAGAAAAAGATTTGGACATTTCTTTATTTTCTTCCCTTGTAGTCTCACCTTTATCCCTTTACACATTGGATCTTGGGATGGTTTCTTAGTGGGGTGGGAGAACGGAAATCACCCAACTTCCCAAAATATTAGTCTTCAATCTAAAAGTGGTTCTCTTTCACACATTTCCCCTTGCAAACCTTCTTGTCACCTTCCCTGCTATTCAGATGTCTGAGCTGCTGGAGTGTGATGGGAGAAAGATGGTCTCTAAGGTAACCAGGGATAGTGCTATTTGAGATTTGGGAGACTGAAGTCAGCACCTTGGACGTAACCCTAAGGTGGAGGCAAACCTAACTTTCTTTTCTCCATCCTTTCCTTGTCCTCCCTTCCCCTCTCCTTCTTCACTTCTTTCCTTCCCCCCCCCCCCGGGGGCTGGGTCTCCCTATCTCACCTTAGCAGGAAGTATCGAAGCCACTCATAGGCCCAGTTCCACTGTTAATCAGCATGGAAGCTTTCACCTGCTCTGTTTTTCTGACCTGGCTGGTTTGCCCCTCCTAAGCAGTCTAGTGGCCCCTCACTGCTGGGTAGGGGGCTTCTCCTATTGGTGCCAGACTTAATGTGGATGTATAGTCAGCTCTTAGTCCTGCTACTACTCAGAACTCCAAAGCTCAAGCAGTCCACCAGTCTTAGCCTCCTCAGGAAGCAAGGATTACAGGTACGTGCCATAGCCTTGGCTTACACTTAGCTTTCTAGCTTCACCTCAATTAAAGACTTTGGAATCCTTAGGAAGGATAAGGGTCAATGCTGGGAGAAAGGAGTGGAGAGGAATAAAGCATAAGATCTGGGAACTAGAATGGTTTGCTGCTGAGTCACACACTATGACTCAGGAGGAATGACTCCACAGTAGCCCAGGAGCTCAGCCTACACAGAGACCTAGCCCTTGTCTTAAAACCAAAAGACTTGGGTTCAAGCATTGGCTCCAACAGCTGTATAATGCTGGAGCCTCCCTTCTCTGGAGCTTCAGTTTCCTCATCTGTAAAATGGAGGGAATAATACTTACATTATTTATCCCACAGGGTTCTTGTGAGGACAGTACTTTGTATACCTTAAATTGTTATATAAACATGAATTATTTTCCCCATCTCACTCATAGACACCCTTTTCCCTGGTCCCAGTTTTCTCCATGAGAACATGGGGCAGATCAATCAATTAAATATTGATCATGCATCAAAACTACTGTGTGCCAGGCAGCACTTTGTTAGGTCCTGGGGATACTAATATAAAGAAGCAATCCCTACTCACAAGTGATCACAAGGAGCTTACATTCCAACAGGGAAACAATAAGAGACAGAGAGAGAGAGAGACAGAGACAGAAAGAGAGAGAGTGTGTATCCGAGAGTGTGTATCTACTCCAATCCATCCCCTATTGCCTTCAGGAGCAAATACAAAATGGTCTATTTGGTATCTAAAACTCTTCATAACCTAGCCCTCTCCTAACTCTCCAGTCTTTTTACATGTTCCTCCCTAATATATACTCTTGGATCTAATGTCACTGGCTTCCTGGGTGTTCCACAAACAAAACAGTCTATTTCTTGGCTTAGGGCATTCTCTCTGGCTGTCCCCCATGCCTCCTCTGCTCTGACTACTGACTAACTTCTCTGGTTTCCTTTAAACCCAGCTAAAATCCTTCTACAGGAAGCTTTTCCCCAACCCTTCTTAATTCCAGTGCTTTTTCTCTGTCAATTATTTCCAATTTATCCTGTATATAGCTTGCTTTGTATGTTTGCTTGCATGTTGTCTCCTTCATTAGACTGTAAGCTCCTTGAGGGCAGGGACTGGTTTTTTTTTTTTTTTTGGCCTCTTTTTGCACTTAGCACAGTGCCTGGCACATAGTGGGTGCTTAATAAATGTTTATTGATACACACACACACAAATAAATACAAGGTAGTAAAAGAAAGGAGGGCATTATGCAGTTGAAATCAGGAAAAGCTTCATGTAGAAAGTAGTGCTTGAGTTGTGTTTTGAAGAAAGAAGGAGACATGGCAGTGAGGAGGGAGTGTATTTCAGGGATTCAGTACAGCCAGTACAATGGGAAAAAGGTAGGAAATGGAAGATGATTAGTTTGGCTGGATTGTTGGGGCTGGGGGGGAGGGGGAACCAGAGAAGAACAACGTATGGTGAGTCTGGAAATATAGTTTGGGGTCAGGTTGTGATGAGTTTTAAAAGTTAAATGGAGGATTTTATATTTTATCCTAGAGAAAAGAAGGAATCACTAGAATTGATTGTGGATAGGAGGTGATTGAATAGGAGAGTGTAGTGGTCAGAACTGCACTTAAGGAAAATCACTTTGGCAGAGACATGGATAGACTGGAGAGATGAGAAACTTGAGGCACAGAGACCAAGTAGGAGGCTGTTGGGCAGCTAGGTGGCACAGTGGATAGAGTGCAGGGTCTGGAGTCAGGAAGACCTGAGTTCAAATCCAGCCTCAGACACCTACTAGCTGTGTGACTCTGGGCAAGTCACTTAACCCTGTTTGCCTCAGTTTCCTCATCTGCAAAATGAGTTGGAATAGTAAACAGCAAATCACTCCAGTATCTTTGCCAAGAAAACCCCAAATGCAGTCACAAAGAATCAAACACAATTGAACAATAACAGGAGGCTGTTGGAATATTCTAGGCAAGAGACTGCGTAGAGAGGAGTCAGATGGGAGAGATGTTGTGGAAATAGAAACAGGGTGATTTGGCAATTATTTGGTTATATGGACTAAGTGAGAGTGAGGAGGAGGAGGAGGATACTGAGTTATTTATCTGAGGATAGCCTTGCTCCTCACCTCCCTCTCAGAGGTGGTCCTGCTGGAAGCACAAGTTGCTGATGAAATAAAGAAACAGTCCAATTGATACCTGGACAGAAATCTCTCCTACAATATGCATCACAAGTAGTCATTCAACCTTTAAGGCCTCAGGTGTTGGGGAGCTCCTAACTTTCTAGGTAGCCCATTCTGCTTTGTGACAGTTGTAAATGTCCAAAATTGTTAAAAGTTTTCCTTTGTATTAGTCCTAAATCTGCTTCTCTGTAACTTCTACCCATAGTTCATAGTTCTGCCCTCTGGGATAGGCCTAACAAGTCTAATCATTCTTCAACATGGCAGCCTTTCAAATACTTGAAGATGGCCATCATGTCTCTCCACCCCTCACAAGGCTTCTCTTATTCAATATAAATACCTCACAATATGTTAAACCTATTCTCATATGGCATGGTCTGTAGAGCCTTCATCATACTGGCTGCCTACTTCTGTACTAGTTTCAATTTTCAATGACATTACGAAAATGTAATGCTCAGATCTGAACCTGTTCAGGATGTTACAGGGGTTAACTTGGTATGGTTTTTAAATGGGCAATTGCACCAATCGGAGGATGGTTAAATAAATTATGGTGAATGAATGCAATGAAATATTACTACACTATAAGAAATTATGAAAATTAGGGATATGAAGAAGCATAGGAGTGCTTATATGAACTGATACAAAGTAAAGTAAGCAAAATCAGGAAAACAATATACACAACAACTGCAATAGAAATGGGAGGAACAACAACATAAAAACCAACCAATCCTGAATGCTGTCTAATTAGAATGACCAAGCTTAGCCTCGAAGAAGAAATGAGAAAATGCACTTTTCTTCCTTATTTTCAGAGGTGAAGGATCAAGAGATAGTGTACTTTCAGACTTAGTCATGTGTTGGTTAGTTTTGCTGGATTGCTTTTCTTCCTTCCTTCCTCCCTTCTTTCTTACTAGGGAAGTCTCCTTGGGTGAGAGTAAGAGGAAATATATATATACATATATATATATATATACATATATATATATATACACACACACACACACACATACATATATGAAAACAAAGGTTATATGAATGCAAAATAAATGTCAAGTATATATGTATACATAGCTATAAACATAATACATATGTGTATGGTTTTGTGTGTGTATGTATGGATATACATACACACATTTTTAAAGGGTAATTGGTTCAGTTACATCTCAAAGGGGTTTTCCTAGTTTACTATATAGTTTATTAATACTCAATCAATAGTTTACCATAGAACCATGGCAGTAACTGCAACAGGGTATCATATCTGTAAATAATCCTGAGTCCATATCAGGCAATACCTATGAAGAGTGTGTGGGAATGAAAGATTCTATGTGAATCTTCAATCTACATCCTTAATATGCAGGCATTTCAATGGATTCTCAATTTCATTGATATGGACATTTCCCCCGACTTTGTGGAACACAGTTCATCCATACCCTCTCTTCTCAGAATCCTCCATAGAGGATCTCGCCTGATGGACTTCCTCTAGGTCACTTTACAGCCCACAGGTACCAATGTAGCGCTCCAATTGTCTGTTTCTCTTCACTCTTAGTACATGACCAGCCCACCTCCTTTTGTAATGGCACATTTACTGTGGATGATACTTATACACAGTATCAGATGAAACTTACTTGCAAGTTACCCTTAGTTATATGTCAAAACAGGCTTGGGTCATCTGCAATTTTGATTCTTCAGAGATTCAGGTACATCTTCTCCACTCCTACCAAAATAAATCTCCCAAAGAAACAGTTCCCTCTCCTGATCAAAAAACTTTTGTGACTCTCTTTGGCTTTTTAAATAAAATGCAAGCTTCTCAATGTGATATTTAAGGCCCCACACAAATCTGGCTACCTTTCCAGACTTTTTTTATATTATTCTATCCTTCACTCATTCCAGGTTCCAGACAAATTGGAACTATTATCTATTCCTCAAATTTGACTTATCTTCCCTAACCTCCATTCATTTGCATAAGCTATTCCCCATGCCTGGAAGGTTCTGCCTCAAATCTTCCTCTTCCAGGATCCCAGATTCAGATCTATGAGGGGGATCTTAGAGGTCAACTCCCTTATTTTACATTTAAGGAAACAAAGGCGGGTTAAGTAACTTCTCCTAGGTTATGTTGGTAATAAGTGGTAGAGGTGGGATTCGAACTTAGGTCCTTGGATTTCAAATTCAGTAGTCCTTCCTTTACAATGTCTTCCTCCGAGGATTCTCTCAGAATCCTTTTCTTCAAGGTTCTTAGCCCAAGGGCCATCTTCCCCAAGATGCCTTCCCTGATCCCTTTCAGCTGTTCATGTTCTATCCCTCCACAAATTACTTTGTATTTATTTGTCTTGTCCGTGTTTACATTTCACCTCCTGGCTTGGGGAAAGGGACTTTCATTTTTGCCATTGCATCTCCAGTGTCCAGCACAGTGTGTTGCATGTAGTAGGTGCTTAAAGGTAGTTTTGTTTTTGTTCTGTCATGTCTGACTCTTCATGAACCATCTGAGGTTTTCTTGACAAAGATACTAACTGGTTTGCCATTTCCTTTTCCAATTTATTTTACAGATGAGGAAGCTGAGGCACACAGGGCTAAGTGAACTAACCAGGATCACATAGCCAGTAAGTGTCTGAGGCCAGGTTTGAACTCAGGAAGATGAGTCTTTCAGATTCCAGACCCTGTACTCTATCCACTGCACCACCTAGCTGTCCCCTATGAATAGTAGTGGTCCACGTCCATATCTAGAAGTTATGTAGCCTCATTTGAAATATATTAGCATTAGAAAGAAGTGTTTTGGGTTAGACATTCTAGAGAAATCTAACAGAAGAAAAAAAAACCCAACCAAACCTTTGTCTTTTAAAATTAAATTCCTTATTAGAACTGAAAAAGCACAAGATTTGGAGTCTGAGGTCCCAGAGTTGAGTTTTAGATCTATGATTTATTAGCTGTTTGTCCTCAGACAAGTCACTTTTTCTTTCTGAGACTCAGTTTCCTCATCCATTGCAAAAGGGATATGAAGAAAGCTTATTGTAAACCTTCAACGCCTACATAAATGTGAGTTATTGTAATTAATACTGGAAGCCTTCCTTTTCTCCAGGAGATAAAGGGTCTGATTTTACAGTGTAGGGGTTCTTAAACTTTTTTCATGTGTTTCATGGACCCCTTTGGGAGTCTAGGGAACCCTTTTCAAAATAAAGTTTTTAAATACAGATGATTGCAAAGGAAACCAATTACCAAAATAATTTTTAAAACGAGTTTGTGGATCCCAGGTTAAGAACTCCTGCTAGAATGATATTTGAAAGGGAAAAGAGACTTCTATGAAAAGACTATTTTTCCTGAAGACTTGTAATTATCTTGTTCCATCTCAGGACTGGGCCCTGTAACTTGTACTTAATAAATATTTGCTTTATATTATGCCTAAAGACTGTGATCATGGTCCTCCATCCCTCTTTCTGGACAGCGTCCTTGTAAGCATGATAGTGCTTAATCTGCACCTGAATATAACATTTGGCTTTTATTAGTCTTTAAAGTACAAACTTTTTTTTTGTTTGGCTAGGCAATGGGGTTAAATGACTTGCCCAGGGTCACACAGCTAGTAAATGTCAAGTATCTGAGTCTGGATTCGAACTCAAGTCTTCCTGACTCTAGGGCCAGTGCTCTATCCACTGCGCCACCTAGCTGTCCCTAAAGTACACACTTCTTAAGAACAGGAGTCATATCCTTATCCTCCTCCCTCTCCTCCAACTAGAAATAATTTCCCAGAGTCCTTTGGGCTCATCAAGAATTGATCTACTAAATTTCTTTTACTTCCCAGAAGTGAGTTCTAGTCCAAGCTATGCCATTTGTGCCCTTGGTCAGTCATTTAACCACTTTATGTTTTGTTTTCTTCACCTCTAAAATGGGGGACTAGTGGGAAAAAATGAGGTATCTGTAAATAGTGCTTGGAAGGAGGGGGGGGGAAGGCATCATTTCCCCAACTTTTATGTTCTCAAAGCCAACAGTTTTCTGGGACTGCATTCCTCTTAGGATGATGCATTATGATGCTAGATTTGTAGTTAAAAGACTAGGTTTTTGAATTCTGCTTCACATACTTACCCGATGTGTGACAATAGGCAAGTCACCTCTCTGAGACTATCAATTTGTCTCAAAAACAATAACGATATGAGGAATCTGCTTTGCAAATCTTGAAGCACTCTATAAGGAGTCTTTCTCCAATCTAGAAGGTGTCGACTTTTACTGTAAGAAACTTTCTTGATCCCACGAAGCTAGATGAGATCCCTTCTTCCTCTGAAGCCAATCCCACCATTATAAAAACAGAGCTCACGTGTTGTACCACTTTAGTGCTTATAAAGTGCTTTCCTTCCCTAAAAAAGACTTGTGAGGGAGGTAGCACAAGTATTATCATCCCATTTTACAGATAAAGAAATTGAGGCTCAGGAGGCTAAACGTTGTTCGAGGTCACAAAAGCTATGGTCAGAACCAAGATTTAAACCTCAATAGGATTCTTACTAGGGCTTTGGATTTCTCTTATGACAGTTAGATGCTACAGAGAGAGAAAACTGGACTTGGAATAGGTTCTGATCCTGGTTCTAAAATTTACTAGAATGGTGACATTGGGGAAATCATTTAATCTCTCCAAGTGTCTGTTTCCTCATCTGTTAGGATCTGTCTTTTTCATAGGGTATTCTGAGGATCAAATGAGATTGATGTATGTGACAAAGCTGTGTAAGTATGTCTTATAAATGGGAGTTACTATTATGATTGTTAATTGTGTGTGCCTATTTTAACCCCTACTAGATTCTAAACTTCTTGACAGCAAGAGGTGTCTCTGACTTATCTCTGAATCTTCCACAATGCCTGGCTTTCTACACAGGAACTGCTTAATAAAAAAAATCTGCGATATTGAAGGGCTCTTAATGCGCTTCTGCCTTTAAGTCTCACATTGTCCCTCTTCTTCACACATTTACATTTACACATTTACACTTTGTTCTAGCAAAACTGGCGTGCTCCTCCTATACATTTCATCTTCCAGACCAACATATTGCACTGATTGTAGTTCCTCGTGGCTGGAATGCTCTGCCTCCTAACTCAGCCTCAGAGAATCCCCTAGCTTTTGGCAAAGCCCCTCTCCAGTGCCACCTACCGCAGGAAGCCTGTCTGGATCTAATTGCTAGGACCATTCCTCCTGGAAATTGCTTTGTATGTATTTGTACATAATTTTCCATGTACATTCCTTCTAACAGAGTGTAAGGTCGTTGAATGCTGGAACCAGTTTGTTTTTTGTCTTTGTATCCCCAGTAGCTAGTACAGTGGCAGGCACACAGCAGGCACTTAATAAGTGCCAATCAAATTTAATGGAATTGAACTGAGTAAAGGAAATCCTGGAAAGTGGAGGGCATAATGACAGCTTCAAAGCTAAGATTCATTGATCATTGGATGATTGTTCTGCCAGACTGGTGTAGACTGCTTGCTGGACTTGGACTGGGGAAAAATCTGGGTTCATAGCCTGCTTATTATTCTGTTTTTTGTTTTTGTTTTTGTTTTTTTTTTGCTAGGCAATGGGGTTAAGTGACTTGCCCAGGGTCACACAGCTAGTAAGGGTTATGAGTCTGAGGCCGGATTTGAACTCAGGTCGTCCTGACTCCAAGGCCAGTGCTCTATCTACTGCGCCTGCTTATTATTCTTAAGCCTCAGTTTCCTCTTCTGTAAAATGGGGATAATACCTATAGTACCACCTCAATGTTGTTATAAAGTTCAAAGGAGATACAGTGAACATTAAACTGCAATATACAATCTAATTATTATTATGGCAGGGCTGATTCCTGCCTCCCAAATCTCTGGGAAAACTGTCATAAAGACCAGAGGGAAGATAGATCTTCCCCTCTATATGCCATTCTCCCTAACAGTAGACATGTACCACCCTCTACCTACAAACCATGTATTAGTGTTAGTATGTATGCTTTCTGAGAGCAGTCAAGGTAGAACTAAAAGAAAAATATGCAAATACTGTACTGCACTGCCAACCACCTGTTTTAAAATAATTGATCTGAGTAGGATAACAAAAATTCACTACTCAGGCCTTACGGAAAAAAAAATTTTAATTTAATAATTTTAAAGTAAGTTTGGGGCCTTCCCACGAAGGCCAAGATCGACAAGATTTGAAATCTGTGATTAGGGAAAATAGAGTTATAGCAATCCCCAGAGCCGTCCCAGGAAGCATTTTCGGTTGGGTCAAATAGCTTATACAGATTGGCATTAAGATGACCTCCAGTGTGTCCCATACAACAGGAAGCAGGTCAAGCTGGTTGTGTCTCGAGGGCGGTGGAGCGGTAATTGGAATAGTTCGGGGTGGGGGGGGGGGGGAAGAGAATAAAGAAAAGGAAACAAAGGTTTGAAATGTGGAGCCCGGGAGGTTTGAGGAAGGTTTGGTTGGCATGGAGCAACTGCAAATAAAGAGAGGGAGCTAGGTATGGTAGAGAGTTGAAATGCCAGGGTCTGGAGGGGACGGAAGGCAATGGGGAAAGGGAGAAGGAAAAGCGGAGAATGAGAGTAAACTTGGAGAAGGGGTGGAGAAAGGAAGGAAATGGCAGGGGAAAAGAAGAATGGAGGAATCCCGAAAGGAAAGGAAGAGACAAAGAAGTCGAGGTGGTTTGAGGAAAGGGGGCTCAAGGCACCAAGAAGGGAAGGTAGGAAAGGGAGAAGGGTCAATGGCATTTACAAAGTGACTAAGACAAAAGAGCAGAGGCATAAGAGGTGGTGGAGTAGACATCGTGGCCCGAGGGCGAGGAGATGCACCATTAGAGGGGAGGGGGGCAAGGTGGGGGAGGGGAGCGAAGGTAGAGGGCGCCGCGGAGAAGGCGGCGGGGGGAGGGGGGGCGCCGGACGAGGTATGTGGGGGGAAGGGCGTTGGAGGGGGAGGGGCAGTGCAGATCGGGCCGGGGGGAATGGGGCTGGTACCGCGTGCGGGCACCCGCGGCGGCCAGGCGCGAGGGGGAGGGACGGGAACAACGTAGGGTAGGGGGCGGGTGGGCGGCGGGTGGGCGCCAACTACAGCCGCGTCCCGGCGTGGGGCCAAGCTGGGAATAGACTGGGGAATCCTGTTAGGCCGCACCTGGGGAGGGGACTGAGAGGGATCAGGGAAGCGGAGACCGCGGGAGACAGCAGGAGATGGGAGGAGGCGGAGGAGGAGGAGGGAGCCTTTAGGGGAGTCCCGGGGCCAGTGGGAGCTGAGGCGGGGGTGGGGTGAAGAGCGAGGGGAGGGGCTGGTGGAGAAGGGCCTGGAAGGGGGCTGAGGAGGAGGAGGAGGGCGCTCCCCTTGGCTGGAAGAGGAGGGAGGAGCCTCCCTGGTTGCCCCCCCTTTCCCCTCCCCCCCAGCTGGAGCGAGGGAAGGAGAAAGGGCCGGGAAAAGGGAGGAGGAGGGAGGGGAGGGGCGTAGACCGGGAGAGAGGCCTTCCCTCCCCCCTCCCTGCCGCCACCCCCCCAGATCCGCCGCGGGGGGCGGGGAGGCCCCCGAGAGTCGTGGGGTCCTGCGGTCGGGCGAGCCTTTGGAGAGGGGCGAGGAGGAGGAGGAGGAGGAAGGAGGGAGGCAGGCCTCGCCGAGTCGGCCTTTCGGACAGGGGCTGGGGGTGGGCTTCTTATTCCTCGGCGAACCAAGAGAGAGAGAGAGTAGGAAGGGGATTAAAAAAAAAAAACCACAGGAAGGAAGAGAGAACGAGAGAGAAAGCGATCAGATCTTATTTTCCCATTTTTTTTCCAGGCGGCCGGTGTGGCCGAAAACCCACCCCAAACTCAGAGCCACAGTAATAATAATAATCCGGAGTGAGATTAGTCACAGGGCAGGCTTGCTTTGCAGGCAGGAGGCAGAGAAAGAAGGGGGGAGGACGAGAAGACGAAAGATTCCCCGTTTCATGGAGGCTGAGGCGAGGAAACCTTTGGGAGCCTGGATCTGGAGGAGCAAACCCGCAGAACGGAGTCAAGACATTGCCTTCCAGAAAAAAGGCCGAACTTAGTCTGAGGAGGATCAGACGGGGTTAGTTTAGGGGCTGGGGTGGGGGTGGGGGACAGCCTCTGGAAGTTTTATAAAGGAAAACCAAAACCAAACCAGAAAAAAGGAAAAAAAAAAAGGAAATTAATCTTCAGGGATTCTCTGTATGCTGTTGTTATTTTGAAGGGAAGAAACTGCAGCTTTTAATTTGGGGCTTTCGGGCAGGGACTCATAGGAATTGCAGAACCATCAATGTATATAGTCGGTCAATTTTTAAAATTAGGAAGTTCATTTTTTTAAAGCTTGAACTGGACTTGGGAAAAAACTGTGTACATCCCATTGTATGATTTTATTTATTTATTTTTTACTGTACAAATGGAAACATTTTTTTTCCAAGCACCGTTTTGGATGTATGCTTCGATTTTTTAGCTGTAGCCTCTTGTTGTCGTTTTAAGTATTGGAGACCAGAAATTTTTTTACCCCCTTTGGGAACCTGCCCACAAAAAGGATAGTTGGGAAAGTGATTAAAAGGATGCTTTTTATTTTTGTTTTGCAGCTAGGACGAATATTTTGAAGGCAGGCTTCATTTTTATATTTTTATTTTTTAGCTTCTGGCTCCAGCGTTGAAGAGATTTGTGGTTGGGTTTTTGGTTAATAAGAAGGTCATAGTTTTTCCCTCGATCTCTCTTTTTCCTTTCGGTTTTTTAAGTGGGGGGAGGGGAACACGGGGTTAAGAAAGGAGACCATGTTAACTGGTAGAGGCATTATGGAGCTTCAGTTACCAGGGTCCTGAGAGCTTGAAGGAAAAGGGATTCGGCCCCCAAGTTGCTATTCTCTTCCCTCCCCCCCTCCTTTTTTTTTTTTTTTAATTTATTTGAATTGCAAGTGATTCGATTTCCATCAAGACTAAAGCCACAGGATTTGGATCGGTGGAGACACCCGAAGAACCATGAGTGTAAGGTTACCCCAGACGATAGACAGGTAGGTTTGCTGACTATTTGGTTTTAAAATGTATAGTAAAAGATTGAAATGAGGGAGGAGAGGGCTATGCTCGAAAAGGTTGCAGCAAGAGAGCAAGATGAGCTGTGGGCTTCAAAATGGTTGTGGATCAAACAGGCAGTGGGGGATAGGAGTTCCTGTTGGCCTCTCCGGATGGGTGCGTGTGTTTATGTGTAATTGGGGGGGAGCTGGTTTTTCTGTGTGTATATATAATATGGTATATAGTCCAATGGCATATTTTAATGAAAATTGTGAATTGTGGGGTAAGGGCTATCTGATATCTTTAAGCCTTCTCTGGGTTTCTTTCAGATTGGAGTTTTTTCTGATACCCTGTGTGCTAATTGAGGGTGTATGGGTAGAGGGAAGATTCCAGTCTCAGAGATGCCAGCTTCCCAAGGTTGGCTAAGACTGGCATTTAATGTTTGGGGTTTGAGCTGGAGGTTCAGACCAAACTGGATTTGAGTTTGGGGAGGGGAGGTACTTGCAGTGCTGGGGAAAGCTACTTGACTGGGCCAGGACTGGTCATTTATGGAATTGAGCACCATAGTGATTTGGATGGCATCAGTGGCTTGAAGGGGAGAGGGTGGTGCTTTTAGGGGGAGAGAAAATGGCATAGTGGGAGGGGACAGAGTTGCCTTTCAGGATGCACAATAATTTTGTTAGTGGTTGATAGCTCTCCCTCCACAATGTATAGGGAGTATTAAGATTTCCTTCCTTCAAGGTCAGGGTTTAAATTCAGCCTTAAACCCAGACATTGACTTTACTCTCCTGTGGTCTTCTTGGTTCTACAGAATGGGTCTTCCTTGGCCTAATCTGTCTTGGAAACTGAAAAATTCTAACCTGGATACCTTCAAGCGTGATAGATAGACAGAGTCATTGACCCTTTTTGCTTCCCAGCCATCCTACCCCCACCACCTGGGGTATGTCCTAGAGACCCCAGCACTCCTTCGCTGTTGATAATATTGTTTTGAAAGTATGGTTCCTCCAGGAGAATGGGCCACCTTCAAAGGAATGGTGCAGCATTGGAGGGAGGGGTGTGCACATATATTCTCATTTTTTCCTCTTCCTAACCCATTTATCTCCATCTTTCCAACCTGTCCCCCATTAAAAACATAAATACTTTAGAATCATACTCAGTGAATACAGTACTGCATAATTTTAACTGAATGAATAAATCAACTGGTCTTGAAAGACATTTGATATGGTGAACTGAGCATGCTGTAGAGCTTTCTTTAAAACTCATCTAATGGAGGGGAATAGCATGGATGATCCAAAACATAGACATTTCTTTTTGAATGTGGGAATGCAGCCCAAGAAGTGATTAAGAGAATGTTAACAGTTGTGAAAAATAAAAGACAGTTGTGACAAAAAGAATAGGATGTGACAAAAATGAAAAAGCCTTCCTTTCCTTAACAAGTGAGTATATTGTGTGGATGCCTATTCCCAGATCCTCTTTTCACTATATCTAGCCCTGAACATCTTTTAGATTGATGCAACTGTTTGTTACCAGCTTGGGCAGTGACTGGGCTTATAGGATCATAGATTTAGAGATGAAGGGTACCTTAGAGATCTAGCAGGCTGACTCTTCTATTTTACTGGTAAGTAAACTGAGGTCCAGACAGAGGAAGTGACTTGGTGTCATAGAAGGTAGCAGAGCCTTCCTTGACTTAATCCCAGTTCTTTTGATTACAAATTCAGTGCTATTTCCAGTGCACCACACTGCAGATAATCCACAGGTGTATAATTGATACGTATTTATATGTATTACCTTTTTTCCCCCCTTTTCTTTCTTTGCCGCCTCTGTGCTTTGGCCTCTGCTAAAAAGTGTCATTAAGCCCATAAGAGATGGGAACTGATGTGTGGCAAGGAAGTGGGATGTCTCCTTTCCACTCCTTTTTCCTCCCTCCTTCCCTTCTTAGAATGGAGTTTTAGGACATTCATGGACTAAGGCAGAAGGGATACAATGGAAAGAATGCTGCATTTAGGGACTGGGAACCTGGGTTAGAATCTCAGCTCTGCTACTGTGTGACCTTGGAGAAATCACATCATTTTTCCAAGCCTCAGTTTCCTCTTCTGTAAAATGAAGATGCATTTCTGGTCGTACAAGAGTCTCTTTTTCTTGTGGTGGGATTTGTATGTTGAGTTTAATGTTCAGAAACACAGAAAGCTGAAAACCCCAAGTGATGAGTAGTGAAGGGTTTGAGATCCTTTGCCTCATATAACTTGGAGAGGGGATGAATTTATATTCCATCTTGGCTTTTGTGGTATACTGGATTTTCATAGTATGCTTTTCCTGCAGAATATTAAAGGCATTGTTGCTGTCTTCTTTTGTGAGGGAAAATGTCCATTAGTTTCCAAGCCAGTCCTTAGATCTGGAATCTCCTTAGAGCTGAAGCCATCTGATCCAACCCCCTCATTTTATAGATGAGGACACCGAGACCTAGAGAAGTCAAGTGACTTAGCCAGGGTCACACAGGTAGTAAGTGACAGAACTGGTATTTGAACTCAGGGCCTCTGGCACAAGGCTCTTTTGCCTGAATCATGCTGTCTCTTAGTCTGTGAGTTCTATTCATTCTTCTACTTAAGAGGCTGTCACCACCACTGGAGTAATGGAACTTAATGGGGCATCAGCACTTTCTTCCCACTGTCTTTCCTGAGAGAATCAATTTTGGGGCCCAGTGCCTTCACATGTATTACCAATTCCACTGGATTATTGTTCCCCAGCCCAGGGACAATGGTTGGGTTCCTGGTGTTTCTGAACCCTGTGGATTTTGAATGTTTTTTTTGTCTTAGAATGTGTTCATGGGATTTGAAGAATGTTTGGATCATGGATGCTTCTTTGGTTCATCAGTCAGTCAAGACTTTATATGCTGTGATGTAGTGCTCTGTATGAGGTGCTGTGGAACTTCAAAAGATATGTAGAGAACAGAGGTAACTGCCTTCAATTCCAAGAGCTTGCAATCTAGTTGGAAGATAGAAAATGCAAGATGATGATAGAACACTTGCAAAAAAAGGTTATTATTATTATTACTCAAGTGGAGACTGGACGAACACTCATCTGGGGTGTTAGGTTGGACTAGAAGACTTGAAGTTCTTTTCAACTCTGATTCTGTGATGGCAGCAAATGAAAATTGCTGTTCAAATTGAGTGTATAAATGGGGAAAGGACATAGGTCAAGGTCAAGAGGTGTTTGTCAGGGAGGCCTTCCTGAGATGCTGAGTTTGAAGAAAGAAGTAATTGATGTGAATTGATACAGTGGAGAACTAAGGTCTTAGAGGTTTGAAGAGTGGCTCCAGGTAGAGGGTTTTGGATTATTTTACATCTGCTCTGTTGGGAATGACTTGATGCACGTTTTAAAAAGGTATTTCTGAAATTAATGACAATTGTTTTCTTATGTCTTTTCTTTCTCCCAAATTTTGGAAGGTGTCTGATGAATTCAAGGCACATTATGATTAGTTGATTTGTATTCTACTTAAGAGAGACCAGTTAGTGCAAGAAACTGAAATATTGGAGAGACAGGATAATTTGCAGAAGTCAGTGATAAAGCCTAGACCTTTAAAAACTAAATAAAAACTAGACCGTTAGTCTGGTGAATCCAGTCTTGATGCTGGATCCATTCACAGCAAATGTCATAATTCAGTCTTAGTAAGATTAGGGTAGGTCTAACTAGCTTGAAATTTCAGTTGCTAGGATAAGTGACTTTGTGGAACTTTTCCCTAGTAGTCTAGAACAAATGCTGCTGGAAGACATTGGTATACTCCCAAATGTTAATATCCCTTCCTGTTTATTGGGCATGGTGTAGATAAAATGAGAGAAAACACTTATGAAAGTGACTTAAAAGTTCACTGTACTTTGAGACCAAAGATGTTACAATTGAATTGCTTTTCCAGCAGTGGTGATAATTTTTGTTGAGTTGGTTGATGTTTTCAAGGTGCCCAAGTGGGTTTGGAGTGTATTTTGCCATCATTACAACCTTACTTGGCCCAAATGTAGGCCAAACCTTTGGTCTCCTTAGCGTTTAGATCTACTAAACTAAATAAATCAGACTAAAAATGGCTGAAAGTTCTCTGTATCACCACTACTAACATAAGCAGAGAAAACAAGCTTTGATTGCTGTGGAAGAGATTTTGATTAAATAGAATGAGCAATTTTTGAATTGTCAGCTTTGGGAGATGCTAGAAGAGGTGATAAAAGAAGGTTATTGGATCTTCTTCTCAAATATTTGAAGAACTGAGGAGACTGGGCTTATATTTGTATTCCCAGGGCTGAGTCCAGTATCTGGCACATGTGCTTAAAAGATGCGTGTTGACTTGTCAACTTGAACATGGGGAAAGACTCATGATTTCTTAGCCTGATGATTGTGTGTTTTTCCTAATTAAAATATATTTAGAGTCTTGTATAAACTGATGCAGAGTGAAGAACAATTTAGGAGAACAATTTATACATTAACAAAAGACTGATCAATGCAAAGACCAAATGTGATTTTAGAGGACTGATGATTGAGCATACTACCCACCTCCCAGCAGAGAGGTGATGGAGTCAAGATGAAGAATGAGACATATTTTTTGGACGTGGCCAGTTAGGGAATTTCTTTTGCTACAGAGTATGCATGTTTGTTATAAATATTTTTGTACATGTGGGTCCTTTTCCCGTTTTTATGATCTCCTTGGGATACAGACCTAGAAGGGGTATTAGCTGGATCAAAGCGTGTGCATAATTTTATAGACCTTTGGGCGTAGTTCCATATTGCTTTCCAAAATTGTCGGATCATTTCATAACTCCACCAACAATGTATTAGTGTTCCAATTTTCCCACATCTTCTCCAAGATTTATCATTGTCCTGTTTGACTATGCATATTTGTTACAAAGACTTTTGTTCCTCCCCAGCCCCCCAAAAAGAAAATGAGATGGAGAAATTAGATTTTTGTTAATTGGAAAAATTAAAATTAAATTTAAAAGGAAGTATATATCCAGAACTACTCCTTATTAGAGATTTCACATTGGATATAGCAGTATACCTAATGTGAGATTCTGATTAGTATGAACATTAAATCTCCTGAAGTGGCCACGTGTATTTGAATTCCCACTATTTGAAATTATAATGGTGTAAAATATGATAATTAGTTTCCCCCCCCATGGAAATATGCAGCCCAAATTCAAATAATGTGAATTTGAATTTCATTATCTGCAATAATTAGGACCTAATTGTACATACAATCAGTCACTCAATAGAAGGAAAAATTCCGCACAAAAAGGAAGGAGCCTTCAGGCCTGAATGTATAATTTCAGAGGAGGGATAATCACTGTGGACTGGAGTGGTCTGGGAGTCCTACCTATAGGAAGTGGGACTTGATGGAGCTTTGAAGGATGGCTTGTATTTTGTTAGGTAGAAAGGATCATAAAATCATAGATTTAGAGCTAGCAGGAAGGGACCTTAGAAAGCCATGGAGACCAGCTCCTGCATTTTACAGAAGAGGAAACGGAGACTGAGAAAGCTTAAGTGATTTGCCCAGGGTCACACAGTAAGTGTGATACAGGATTCGGACAGGTCTTTCTGACTCCAAGTCCATCACTTTAACATCTACCTACTTCAGAATTAGAAGAGGACATGTCAGAAGTAGTATTTGAACCCATGCTATTGGGAGATCAGAACACCCCTGCAATTGAAGGCAGCACAAGCTTGAATTCATTCAGCCATATTGATCCTCAGGATGGTAGAGAGTATTGGTATTCTAGGTGGGCAGATTGATACTTTCTAGTTCTCTTTATTCTAGGAATGCACTGAGAATGAACTGAGTCTATCCACTTGTTGGAGAAGGCAGCCAGTCCTTTGAAGGGGATTGTTACCTATATCATTATCACAGAGCTTTTATAAACTGTCTTTTTGTGGTGCTATATTCTGGTCCAAATGATGCATAAAGAGACATAGCCCCTTTAAGAGTTTGCAATCTAAGACCTGTTATATATCAAGCTGACAGATGAACATAGAGAGGGATGATATAGACAGCTAAATGGTTTTATTGTTTTTAAATTCTTTTTTTTATTCTGCTTTTTTTTTCTTTTATCAAGTGTCTAGAAGAAAAATAAAGTATGGACATCAAAACTAAGTACATTTTAGTGAGATTGGACAAGGATAAGTAAATTTTTTAGGAAGAAGAAGAGAATGGGGGATAGTAATTGTAGGAGTTCCATATCTGGATCAATAGTGGAGTTCAAAGGCAAATCATTGCTTCTTTTCTGATTGATGTAAATTGGTTTTCTATAGAAGGTGAGATTTTAGGAGCTATTTAAGTGAAGTGGTCCCTGGGAAAAAATTATGGAATAATAGTCCTTATATTTGCATAGCACTTGATACTCCACATTTTCTTGTAAGCTCTCTCATATCTTTCTGGCCTCCTTTATGCCTCCTCCTACTCTTTTCAATATTGACTTGATCATTCACTTAGACAATTACCTATTGTTCTCTTTCTTTAAAAACAGAGCAGAAAAATTCATACCAGGGGTTAAATCCTTTTAAGCAGTTCTCCTGTCATGCAGTTTTGATTTTTAAAAATTTCATCTAATATTTATCTCATGGTTTCTTTTCTCTCCTTTCCCCTTCCCCAAATTATATTACAAGACCCAAGCAAGAGAAGCCTTCCCTTTCAGGGACAGAGAACATTTGCCAGTGTAAAAGAAAGCTTGAAAGGACTAGGATTGGAACATTTTGCTGGATTATAATCTCTATAATTCTCAACTGTAAAGTGGGGAAAGGAAGAGAATGGGGGGAAGAGAGAGAGAAACTGAAGGTGTGTGAGAATAGGAAACTTTGGAGGTTAGTGTAGGGTTTTTAAGGAAAAATAACTGAGGTTACCATAACTCTCTAGAATCCTTCCTGTTTACTGGTCTCTACCTCCAGTATTTCCCCTCTCCAATCCATCCTTTATAAAGTTCCCAAAGTATTGTTCCTAATTTCCAGGACTGACAGTGTTGTCTGTCTGCTCAAAAATCTTTAATGGCTCCCTATTACTTAAAGGATGATGAAGTAAAAACTCCCTATGATGGCATATATCAGGCCTTCCAAAGTCTGGTTTGCCAACTTTTCCAGCCTTATTTTACCCTTTCCCCCTTCATGTGTTATTCTGTGTTCCATTTAAACTAGAAGGCCAGCTATTCCCCACTCCTGTCCTGCCTCCATGCATTCATACAGGACTCTTCTCCATGCCTGAAATGGAAGATGCTTACTCTTCATCTCTCTGGGTTGATATCTTTCTCTCCATTCATGAAGCTTTTCCTAACCTTACCTCCAGTCTCTCAACAAGGAAACTGAGCTGTGATTTCTGCCGCCTCTGATTTCCTAAGAGCACTTTGTCCCAATCTCTCCTTTCTTCCTATCTCATTCTACTTTGTATTCTACTTGTGTCCATTTGCTATCTGTTCTAGTTGGAGTATAACGGACTGTGCTGTTCATCTTTGTATTCCTGGTTTCTATCACAGCATATATAAGGTGGCCCAGAGCTTAAAACAGCACTAAGATTTTTGGGTCACTCTGTATATAGTAGCTGATTAATAAATGTTTTTTGAATTGAATCTAATCTTCCCGTAGACAGCTAGATAATTCCTGTCTCATATGAGGATCAAATGAAATTAATGTATGTGAAATGCTTTGCAAACCCTAAACACTATATAATGGCAGCTGTTATTAGAATATTATTAGAATGCTCTTAACGAAGACACAAAGGTTCCCCATATTTAATAGTTTTTTGAGAAAGGGTTCTATAACCTTAACAGGAAATTCTTTTGGATGTCTAATTTTAATCCCTCATGTGCTACAGTTTAAGACCACTTTTCTTGTTCTTTCAATTCAATTCAAGACATTTATTATCTGCCTGCTATGTTCAAGGCACTATATTTGGTGCAATGACAGTCCTACCCTCAAGGAGCTTACATTTTAATAGGAGGGTACAATATGTACTCATTTAAGTAAATATAAAGTAATTTCAGGAGGGAGAAAGCAGTTGGGTGGGTGGGTAAGGAGGAAAAGTTTTGAAGATAATCTTTCTAGAATGGTATGCATTCTAGGTGTAAGAAGCGTAAGAAACAGTATGCAAAATCACAGGTGAGAACATAGCTTGTCAACATGAAGGGGAGTGATTTAAACTGTAAAGGTAGGTAGAAGGCATATCATACAGGGCTTTAGATACCAGGCTACTGAGTTTGTATTTTATCTCAAGAGACGCTGGGAAACCGCTGAAGATTTTTGAGCGGCGGAATATCATGGTTGGACTTCTTAGGAGTGTTACTAATTTGGCCTTAGGGTGGAGGATAGATGGGGGAGGGGAGAAACTGGAAACAAAGGGACCAATAAGGAGGCTACTTGCAGTAGTTCAGGTGAGGCAATAAGATCTTAAGTATAGAGGTTTGGGAGTGGAGAGAAAGGGACTGATAAGGAAGAAGTAGAATCAGTTAGACAAAA
Organism: Vombatus ursinus; assembly: GCF_900497805.2. Classification (NCBI taxonomy): domain Eukaryota; kingdom Metazoa; phylum Chordata; class Mammalia; order Diprotodontia; family Vombatidae; genus Vombatus; species Vombatus ursinus. Next base: position 52,646,719 of record NW_020954576.1, read on the forward strand.
CAACTGGTGCTTTGAGTGGTTGGTAATCCAGATAGGTCGACTCTCTGTGTATAAAGGGCTGGACTTGGAATCAGGAAGACCTGAGTTCAAATGTGGTTTCAGACACTGGCTGAGTGATCCTGGGCTAGTCACTTAACCTCTGGCTTGGTTTTCTCAACTGTAAAATGGGGATAATTTTCCTCACAAGTGTTGTTGTGGGGATCAAATGAAATCATATTTATAAAGTGCTTTGCATAGGGCTTGGCACATAACTGGCATTTAATAAATGCTTTTTCCCTTCCCTTGATGGCCATAAATATCAATATTTCAGCTTCTTCAAAGGATCTTCCTCTTTGCTGGGTGAAAATTTGGGTGTGCAGTGGGTTAGGTCTGTGATATCATCAGAGTAAGAAATTTACTCCGAGGTTGCAGTTGTGCAGCACAGCTCTGAGCATGACTGCCTAGGGGCACTGAGCTGTTAAGTGACTTGCTCGAGGTCACAGCTGGTATATGCCAGAAGCAGGACTTCACTGGATCTTCTTAGCTAGCTTTCTGTCCACCACTGTCTCTGAGGAGTAATGGTAACACGTTTTATACAGCACTTTTGAAGCTTAGTTATCTTATTCTTATCTCCTGATAACTCTGAGATAGGCTGTGCTGCTGTCATTATTCCTTTTTTACAGGTGAAAATAGTGAGGCTTAGAGAGGTTCAGTGGCTTGGCCATGGTGCCAGAGCTAGTGTTAGAGATGGGATTCGAACCCGAGTCTTCCTGACTCCAAGTCCAACATTACAGTTAAGCCATGCTGCATGTCTTCTCACAAGGTCAGGATGGTGACCTATTTCAGTCAAAAGTAGGAGAAAGGATTTTCTTCACAGTTCACTTGAAAATGAGATTTCAGGAGCCTTGATTCCCACTCTTTGGTCCTTTCCTGCTTTTGAAAGCAGCTGCCTCAGAATGGTCTACTGCAGGCTACAGACAGTTCCTGGCTCCAGACTAGAGTGGGAACCAATGTATCAGTGTTCTAAGTCATAACCCTGGGTCGCCAAGACTGCAGCACTTGAGACTGATGCAAAACCATGGAGTAATTTTCAAGCCTCTACCATGTTAGACAGCATGGGTGATGATATGATGATAATAATAATATTACATTTCTCACATAATGATGACAGTATTATTTATATAGTGCTTTGTGGTTTGCAAGGCACTTTACTAATATCTCATTTTGTCCTCGCAGCAACCCTGGGAGGTAGGTGCTATTATTTCCCCCATTTTACAGATGAGGAAACTGAGGCAGACAGCAGTTAAGTGACTTGCCCAGAGTCACATAGCTAGTAAGTGTCTGAGGCTGGATTTGAACTCAGATCTTCCTGTCTCCAGGGCCAGCACTCCTGTATTTTGCTACCTAGCTGCTAGTATGTGGTATTTGCCTTCAAGGACTTTACAGTCTAGTTAGGGTACAAGAGTAACACACATAAAACAGTACAGAATACAGAATAGTATATAAGTAAGTGCTCAATGATGTGGTACTGATAAGAAGTACTATAAGAATTAAGAACAGAAGGAGATTAATGAGGACTAGAGTGTACTTCTTCACTCCTGCACCTTGTGAAAGACTTCATGGCTAGTTCATTTGCTACCTATTACATGAAATGATTCTTGATTCCTCTTCCCCCAGTCTGCACCAGGTGAATGTGTGTTCTCAGGGTTTCTTATAGCACATCATATGGATCTTTCTGCATAGATTTTTCTGTGCATCATATTTATTTGTGTACCTTTGTGCCTGGTGATTTGATTGTGGGCTTACAGAGGGCAAGGGCAAACTCCAGTGATGACCACAGTCCCTGGGACATAGTAGCCACTTAATACATTTTTGTTCCATTGAATCATGTAGTTGGGGTTTGCTTCAAGGAAAAAGTAGAACTTGAACTGGTCCTTGAAGGATTGTTAGGATCTGGACAAGTGAGAACAATGTGAGTAACACAGAGTGTGTAGGTGAGGATACCCGTGGTTTATTTGGGAGACTAGTGAGAAGAACAACCTGACTATAACTGAGTGTAAAGAGACATGTAGTAGGAAATAGATTTGGGGAAGCAGGTGGGCCATATTATGGAGAACCATGAGAGTTGAGACATTTAGATTTGGTGTAGGGAGGAAAGAGTGACGCAGTGAAAGTTTTTGAGCAAGGTAGTGAATTGGTGAAAGCATTGTTTTTGAAGATCAGGATAATTGTGATGTGGAGGAATCAAGGAGACTGGGAGAATCTTTCAGTAATTTAGAAATAAGGTGATAAGACCTGAACTACAGTGGTGACAAGTGGTACTGGAGAGGAAGAGATAGATCTGAGAGATTCTTGGAAGAAGAAGCAGTGGATCATGGTAATAGGGTTTGAGAGATGAAGGAGACAGATAGGTCAAAGATAACGCTGATGTTTTTGATCCTTTAGTGGAATTGGGACTAGTATTTAAAATCATCTTTTTTTTCCATTGGCTTTTTCCCTTTGGTTGAATGTAGCAAACTGAATGGTATTTTCTTGCTCTGTTTCCTGAGTTGAGTCATTTCTACCAGATCTCTTTGGATTACCACCTGCCATAAGCTGTTTCCAAGAGATGGGGCTGGTTCTGGATTTCTCTAGGAGGTTGAGCGTTGGGAGAGTGGGGGACTTTAGATGATCCTGAATCTGAAGCATACCCATGCTCCTTCCAAAAGGCACATTGGACTCTACATTTGTTCCCTGGGAGGTATCTAGACTTATATCCTTTCCCTGTGGCCTTTGGAACTGGGAGGGTCTGACCAATGTAGGCCTTCTGCTGCTAGGATTAGGTCTTTGGAGAAATTTCTGATTCTTAATGATGTGTGCTTACTGGCAGAACAGGTGTGAACTAGCCTAGTAACTTTATTTTTAAATAGTATTTAATTTTTTCCAATCACATATAAACAATTTTCAACATTCATTTTTTAAAATAGAATTTTGAGTTCCAAATTTTCTCCCTCCCTCCTTTTCCCCCTCCCCAAGATGGCAAGCAATCTGATATAGATTATGCATCTATATTATACAGCTGCCTCAGACACCATTCTAATGCTGACATTCCTCTGCTAGAAACCCAGCAGGGGCTCCTGATTGCCTCCCATTCTAGTCCAGACTCCTTAGCTTGGAATTCATTACTTCTTCCTCTAATTTTTGACCCCCAATCCCAGCCCAGCAATCACATTTCTCTTTGCAAAAATTCTTACCATCTTGAAATCCAACCAGTATTATTTGCATTGTATTTATCCCCTGCCTCTTAGACTGGCCCTATTTACAATGCTGTTTGGTGGAGGCAGTTGGTGGTGTAGTGGATAGAATGCTTGGCCTCCTGTCAGGAAGACCTGAGTTCAACAAATCTAGCCTTAGACACTTATTAGCTGTGTGACTCTGGACAAGTCATTTAACCTCTTTATGCTTCAGTTTCCTTAACTGTAAAATGGGAATAAAATAATAACATCTACCTCCTAGGGTTGCTGTGAGGATCAAATGAGATAATATCTAAAAAACACTTAGTACAGTTCCTGGTACCTAGTAGGCACTGTATAAATCCTTATTCCCTTCTCCCTCCCCCCTTACTTGTTCTTCCTCTCCCTCTAGGAAGTTATGGAATATTAGGGCTGGAAGGGAGCTTAGAAATCATCTAGTCCACCTGTTAATCTTACAGATCAGGAAGCTGAGGCCTAAAGAGGAAAGTAATTTACCCAGGTTCACACAGTTCGTGGAATGTCAAGGTGAGAACTTGCTGTAGTTCTTAAGACTTTTTCTAGGCCAATGTTCAGTAAAGGACATTGGCCTAGAACATTCACTCCTCCAAGCTTAGATAAATGGTATCATTCCACATCCCCTCAACACACATATAGATGAATTATATTATAGAAACAGAATTATGGGTGTAGAGAGGCCATCCTAGCCCACCTTCTCTCATTTTACACATGAACAAACTAAAGCTTAGGGGGTTAAGTGACTTGCCCAAAGGTCACACAGGAAGTAACTTTATTATTTTATCTCCCTTCTACCTCCAGCCCCCAATTAAAAAGAAAAAAAGCAAAAAATATTCCTACACTGGCCATGTCCAAAAATGTAAGTCGCATTCTGCTGTTTTGAATCCATCACCTCTCTCTGCCAGGTGGTGAGCTGCTTATGCTTCATCATCAGTCCTCTGGAATCATGGTTAGTCATTGCATTGATCAGGGTTCTTCAGTCTTTCAAAGTTCTTTACAGAATTGTTATATATAAATTGTTCTGCTGGTTCCGTTTACTTTATCATAAAAGTTTTTCCAAGTTTTTCTGAACCTATCCCTTTCATCATTTATTACAGCACAATAATACTTTACTACTTTCATATTCCATAATTCATTTAATCATTCCCTAATTGATGAGCACCCCCTTAGATTCCAGTTCTTTGCCACTAAAAAAAAGGAGCTGCTGTAAATATTTTTGTACATATAGATTCTTTTCCTTTGATCCTTTTGGGGTATAGGCCTAGTAAAGTGTCATTGGGTCAAGATTATAAACAGTTTAGTGACTTTTTGGACATCGTTCTAAATTGCTTTCCAGAATGGTTGGAACAGTTTTCAGCCCCATTAGCATTAGCATGCCTGTTTTCCTGCAGCCCCTCCAAATATTGTCATTTTTCTTTTTTGTCATCTGTGCCAGGATGAGGCAAAAACCCAGAGTTGCTTTAATTTTCAGTTGTGTAATTAAAAAAAAAAATAGCTTGGACTTCTTCCTTTGAAAACAGCCTGTTCACATCCTTGGATCATTTATCAGTAGGGGAATGACTCTTATTCTTATAAATTAAATCAATTTCTTATATATCCTGGAAATGAGACCTTCACCAGAGAAAGTTGCTGCAAAAGATTTTTCCCCCCAGTTAACTCTTTCCCTTCTAATAGTAGCCACATTGTAAACATTCCTGCTTTCTAGAGGACTGGAACTTTGTCTCTTAATATTTTCTTTATATTATCTTCCCATGCTTAGTATAAGGCCTGCTATATAAATTTCAGTTATTCTCATCTTGTTTGATAGAGTTCAGCTAGAAACATTCCTAAAGCAATAATGTTTTCTCTGAACTATTGTACTGGCAGACAAAATAACTTTTTATTTTTTTATTTTTTTGGTAAATGAATAAAAGTAATGAGATATAAGTTTATCTTCAGGATAGCTCCATTAGCAGACAGTGTGAAAGGGATGATATACACCTTATCTTGGTCCCACACAGTTTTGGGCATAGGATAAGGAGAGAGAGACAGGGAGAGAGAGAAAGAGAGAGAGAGAGAGAGAGAGAGTGAGAGTGTGTGTGTGTGTGTGTGTGTGTGTGTGTGTAATCTGCTAAGTCTCTATTTTAAAAAATCTTATTATTTCATTTGTTATTGTTACCTTAGTCTCTTTTTTTAAATGGAGTTCAGATAGAGATGATCTGAGGACAAATCACTATATTGCTATTATTCTTGTGAGTTTAACATTCTGCAGACTAAATGTACAAGCAGATGAAGTGTTGGCTTTTTGTAATTGATTAAGAGTATTAGGATGTAAACTTCTGTAGATTCACTGAAAGCATTTTGGCACAACTCTAGTAACAGACAGGATGACAGAGATGACATTAAATATAGTCTATTCCCACAGAGTTTTAATTTCTTCCACTAGATCTCTGTATTTTGAAAATTGAAAATTCTTCATTACACAAGTTTTGTCTATAATGATGCTCCACTTTCAGTATAGTGGTCTGTTTCTTTATAAAGGATTTAGAGTTTCTATTGTCTAGTACTGGATACTTGATTGAGTCTTTATAGGTTATCAAGTAGATACTCATTTTTACTGCAGTGATAGTTTGCACAGTTTCTGACATTTTATGGCATAATCTGCTTCAGTCAATTAGTCCCTAAGGACAGGAGTATGATGGATCTAACCAGCTCTCAAGCTGTTATTTTCAGTATGAGCAGAACTTATTACAATCAGGGCTTGTTTAATTGATTGTTTAGATTTAAGAAAGTGAAGGGGAAAATGTTAATAATATTAAACTGAAAAATATGTTGTACATTTTTAGAGAGCTGGTTGTTAAACATTTACCAGCACACCCCTATTTAAGGCTAATTCTTGTAATTTCAGGTGTCATTGACCTGATTCTGAATCACTCTTCTAAACCCCTCCATATTCTTATGATTCAGTCATATATTCACTGCTTTATCCATATCTTGTTGTGTTAATGTGGATGTTTGTCTTGGATTCTACTTTTGGATCCTTTTGATTCTATTCTCGGATCTTCACCATTTCATTGACTCTGGTGGTAAAGTCTTTTCAATTACATTCAGCAGATCCAATGACATATAACTGTTGTCTGCCTTTGTGATTGCTTTGTGCAATGAAGTATGTTTATTGCAAAAATTGTTTCTGTAAATTTTTAACTTGTTTATCATATGCTCAGGAAACCTCAATCAATGCTTTTTCTTTTTTATGATGAGGTAATCTTTCATTAACACTAGATGAGTTTTTGTTTGGACACCTTTTAGACCTATTACCCATTTTACTGTGCCAGAAGTCTATATTAAGGCTGCTATTGCATGGGTGTTGATTGCTCCAAAAATGATCTTAGCTTAAGCTTTGAAATTTAGGATGCCAGCAAATCTTTTAACATACAGAGGCAGCTTAGGTAGCCCAGTGGATAGAGAACTGGGCTTGAGTCAGAAAGACCAGAGTTCAAATCCTGCCTCAAAAACTTATTAGCTGTATGACTCTGGGAAAGTCACTTAACCTCTGTTTGCCTCAGTTTCCTTAACTGTAAGATGGGATAATAATAGCACCTACCTCCCCAGGTTCTTGTAAAGCTCAAATGAGATATTTGTAAAGTGTTTAGCACAGTGCTTAACAGTAGTAGGAGTTATATCAATATTATTATTACACAACCTCAGCTTTTCCTTGTTAGCCTTGTGCTTGATGTGAGTGATCTCTTAGTTGCCAAATCTAATGACCTTTTCTCAATTCTTATTCTTTTTTTAACTTTAATTAATTTATTTTTAGTTTTCAACAATCACTTCCATGAGCTTTTGAGTTTTAAATTTTCTCCCCTTCCCTCCCCAAGACAGTGTTCATTCTGATATAAGCTCTACATATACATTCCTATTATACATATTTTCACATTAGTCGTGTTGTAAAGAAGAATTAGAACCAGTAGGAGGAACCACAAGAAAGAAGAAACAAAATAAAATTTAAAAAAAAAGAGCAGATAGTATGCTTCTATCTGCATTCAGACTCCATAGTTCTTTCTTTGAATGTGGATAGCATTTTCCATCATGAGACTTTTGGATTTGTCTTAGAACCTTGCATTGCTGAAAAGAGTTAAGTCTTTCAGAATTAGTCATCACACAACGTGGCTGTTACTCAATTCTTATTTTTTAGGTGAGGCTGTCGGGGTTAAGTGACTTGCCCAGAGTCACACAGCTAGCTAGTAAGTGTTGAGTGTCAAATCCAAGATTGGATTTGAACTCACGTCCTCCTGACTCCAAAACCGGAGCTCTATCCACTGTAGCACCTAGCTGCCCCTAAATTCTTATTCTTTCTGCCCCTCAATTCTTATTCTTTCTGCAGCCTTTGACACTGCCGATCACTCTCCTTGAATACTCTCTTTTCTGTAGTTTTTTGAGATACCATTCTCTCCAACTTCCACTCCCACCTATCTGATTATTCCTTCTTAATCTCCTTTCCTGAATCCTCCTCCAGATTACATTCTAATTGCAGATGTCCTCCAGGCTTCTGTCTTGGACCACTTTTCCTCTCCCTCTATACTACCTCACTGGGTGATCTTACCAGTTCCCATCTCTTTGCTGAAAATTCTCAAATCTACTTATTCTGCCCCAACCTCTCCACTGATCTCTAATCTCACATCTCAAAACTGCTTTTCAGACATCTCAAACTGGATGTCCAGTAGACATCTTAAACTCACATGTCCAAAACAGAATTATCTTCCTCCCAAGTCTTCCTCCACTTCTACCTTCCATATTACTGTAGAGGGTAACATGACCCTCCTGCTTCCTCAGGATTTCAATCTAGGAGTGATCCTCAACTTTTCACTACCTCTGAACCCCATATTCAGTCTGATGACAACGTCTGTTTTCACCTCTGTAGTATCTCTTATATATGGCCTCTACTCCTCTGACACTGACACCCCTGACACCTCACCTCCTCATTTCTGGAGTATTGTAATAGCCTGCTGTGGTAGGTCTGCCTGTTTCATGTCTTTCCCTACTCTAAGGTGTCCTTTGTTCAGTCACCAGTGATTTTCCTAAAGCACAGGTCTGACCATGTCACTTCCCTACTCAGTTAGCCCCAGTGGTTTCCATTTGCCTGTAGGATCAAATACAAAATGCTCTTTTTGGCATTAAAGCCCTTCATAACCTAGCCACTCTTACCTTTCCAGTCTTCTTACATCTTCTTCTTCATCATGTATTGTGACACTGGACTCCTGGCTATTGCATGAACAAGACACTACATCTCTTGGCTCTAGGTATTTTTTCTGGATGTCTCCCATGCCTGGAATGTGCTTCCTCCTCAACTCTGCTTGCTGACTTCCCTGGCTTCTTTTACTTGCCAACTAAAATGCCATTTTCCTTACTGGAAACCTTTCCCAACCCCTCTTAATTCTAGTTCATTCATTGTGTTAATTATTTCCTATTTGTCCTGTATATAGCTTGCTTTGTATGTATTTGTTTTTTTGTTGTCTCCCCCATTAGATTGTGAACTCCTCCATGGCTGGAAATGTCTTTGGCCTGTTTTCGTTTCCCCAGGGCTTAGCACCATGCCTGGTCTGTAGAAAATTTTTAATAAATGTTTATTAATTGACTTGTTTGGGTAAGACCAAGTTTTTATAAAACTGCCTTTATGTATCCGTTAAGTTTGACTTCTTGAATAAAGCTCAGAGCCTTTTTGTCTCTGACTCTTTGTTGAGCATTATGAATTTTCTACTCATTGAGTCCAAATGATATTTTTTGTATCTTTGGAGAAGGTTTCCATGAGATTAGATAGCTGCTTAGTATGTTTTTCAGCAGTCATGTAACTTTGTCATGCACATATGTCAAGTGTTTAATATGATGTTTTGGTATGATTCCCTCTCTAACTTAAAAGCCATACTCACTTCTATTCAAGAGTGATGACAATAGGTTTAAGGGCAGACAGTTATAGGAGGCTTAATTCATCTGCCTGGAAGTTGCTACATTTTAAACAGTTGTTCTTGACATTATTAAGTTAGTGATGTATTTTAAATAAAGAATAGGTTTACATATGGATATCAGGTGCACTCTAGTATTCTCACTGTGCTTGTATTTATTTTATATATTTGTAGTACAGTAATTAAGCCATAGGTGTGGAACTGAGTCATTGCAATAGTCATTAAAGTTGGTATAGGTTAAGATGCTTTCACGTGGCTTGTTTAAAAATAGTCATTGAATTGATAATGAGATGTTTTCTTTTTATTTTAAAAATTTTATTGCTCATTTCAAATATGCTCATTGAAATATGTCTAGTTGTGCAAAACAAATTCCCACATTAGCCATATGCAAAAAATTTTTTAAAAAAGAAGGAAAAGAACACATGCCTTGATCTGCATTCTGAGTCCATCACTTCTCTATCTGAAAGTGAATAGCATGTTTCATCCTGAGTCCTTTAGAATTATGATTGAGCATTGTGTTCAGAGTCACTTAGTCTTTTCAGAGTTGATTATCTTTACAATTCTTTATTTTAAAATTATTCTTGTTCTGCTTACTTAACTCTGCATCCTTTTTTCCAGGTTTTTCTGAAACCATCCCCTTCCTTCATCATTTCTTTCCTTTTTTTTTTTTTTTTTTGTTTTGGGTGAGGCAATCGGGGTCAAGTGACTTGCCCAAGGTCACACAGCTAGTACAGTCAAGTGTTTGGTCTTCGGCCGGATGTGAACTCAGGTCCTCTTGACTTCAGGGCCAGTGCTTTATCCACTGCGCCACCTAGCTGCCCCTCCTTCATCATTTCTTACAGCACAATAGTATTCCACCACATTCGTGTACTATAACTTGTTCAGCCATTCCTCAATTGATGGGCATCCTCTTAGTTTCCAATTCTTTGCTAACACAAAAAAAGGTGCTGTTTTTGTAAATATGGGTCCTGTTCCTCTTCTTTGATTTCTTTAAGGATATATAGAACTAATAGTGGTATCTCTGGGTTAAGGGGTATGCATAGTTCACTAGCTTTTTGGGCATAGTTCTAAATTGCTTTTCAGAATGGTTTGACCAGTTTACAGCTTCACTAACAGTACATCAAAGAACATGTTTTCCTGTAGCTCCTCCAGCATTTGTCATTTTCCTTTTTTGTCAATTTAGCCAATCAGATGAGTGTGAGGTGGTACCTCAGACTTGTTTTAATTTGTATTTCTTTAATTATTAGCACTTTAGAGCATTTCTTTAATGACTATTGATAGCTTGGATTTCTTCCTCTGAAAACTGCTTATTTTTATCTTTTGACCATTTAACAATTGGGGAATGACACTTATTTTTATAAATTTAACTCAGTTCTCTGTGTATCTTAGAAATGAGATCTTTATCAGAGAAACTGGATGTAAATATTTTTTCCCAATTTCCTGCTTCTCTTTTAACTTCAGTTGCATTGGTTTTGCTTGTACAAAAACTTTTACAATATGTAATCAAAATTTTCTATTTTACTTCTTGTGCATCTCTCTGTCTCTTGTTTGGTCATAAACTTTTCCCCTGTCTAGAGATCTGACAGGTAATTTCCTCCGTGCTTCTCTAATTTGCTTATGATATCACCCGTGATGCCTAAATCACATGCCCATTTGGAGTTTGGTATATAGTGTGGGGTGTTGGTCTGCACATAGTTTTTGCTGTACAGTTTTCTAGTTTTCCCAACAGTTTTTGCACTAGTTTTTGTTAGTTCTTGCTCTAGTAACTAGGATCTTTGAGTATATCAGACATTAGGATACTGTGTACCTTGTGCAGGCCTGAGTCCTAATCTATTCTACTTATCGACTTTTCCATACCTTTTCCATACCTTAATTGTTTTGACAATTACTACTTTATAGTACAGTTTGAGATTAGGTACTGCTTGACCCCTTCCTCCCCCCCCTTTTTTTTCCTTGCTATCGTAGATGATCTTTTAGATGAATTTTGTTTTTATTTTTTCTCTCTAAAGCAGTCCTTTTGTAGTTTGATTGGTATGACACTGAATAAGTAAATTAATTTAGGTAGCATTGTTATTTTTATTTTATTGGCATGGCCTACCAGTGAGCACTTAGTATTTGTTCAGTTATTTAGATCTGCCTGTATTTGTATAAAAACTGTTTTGTAATTGTGTTCTTAGAGATCTTGTGTGTGTCTTAGCAGGTAGACGTCTAAGTATTTTATACAGTCTATAGTTACGTTTGGTTTGTTTATTTATTTAGATGAAACAATTGGGGTTGAGTGATTTGCCCAGAGTCACACAGCTAATGAGTGTTACGTGTCTGAGGTCTGATTTGAGCTCAGGTCCTCCTAACACCAGGGCCGGTGCCCTAGCCACTGTGCTACCTAGCTGCGCCTTATAGTTACTTTTATTTTTATTTATTTATTTTATTTTTGTTTTTTTTTGTTTTTTTAAGGCAGTTGGGGTTAAGTGACTTGCAGGGTCACACAGCTAGTAAGTGTCATGTGTCTGAGGCCAGATTTGAACTCAGGTCCTCCTGACTTCAGGGCTGGTGCTCTACCCACTGCACCACCGAGCTGCCCCTATAGTTACTTTTAAATGAAATTTCTCTCTCTTGGATTTTGTTGGTAATATATAGAAAGGCTGATGATTTGTGTAGGTTTATTTTATATTTTGCAATTTTGCTGAAGTTGTTACAATTGTTTCAATTAGTTTTAGTTGATTCTCTAGGGTTTTTTAAAATAAATGTTTGTATCATCTGCAAAAAGTAATAGTTTTGTTTCCTCTTTGCCTGTGCTTACTCTTTTCATTTCCTTTTCATGGCTTATTGCTCTAGCTAGGATTTCTGGCATAATATTGAATGGTAATGGTACTTCACTCCTGATCTCTTTGGAAAGGCTTCTAGCTTGTCCTAGCTTGTCCCATTATAGTTAATGTTAGCTCCTGATTTTAGATAGATGCCATTTATCATTTTAAAGAAAGCTCTATTTATTCCTCTGCTCTCTAGTGGTTTTAACAGGAATAAGTTTTATATTTTGTCAGACTTTTTTTCTGCATCTATTGAAATAATCATGATTTTTGTTTTTGTTACTAATGTGATCAGTTATGTGTATGGTTTCCTAATATCGAACCAGCCCTGAATTTGTGGTATAAATCCAGCCTGGTTATAGTATGATCTTTGTGATAAATTGCTGTAATCTCCTTGCTAGTATTTTATTTAAAATTTTTTGCATCAATATTCCTTAGGGAAATTGGTTTGTAGTTTTCTTTCTCAGTTTTTGCTCTCCCTGGCTTAGATAGCAAAACCATATCTGTGTCATAAAAAGAATTTTTTACCTATTTTAAAAAACAGTTTATATAGTATTGGAATTAATTATTCTTTAAATGTTTGGTAGTATTCACTTGTATATCCATCTGTTCTGGAGTTTTTTCTTTGTGACTTTATTGATGGATTGTGCAGTTTCTTTTTCTGAGGTGGGCTTAAGTATTCTATTTCCTGTTCTGTTAATCTGGGCAATTTGTATTTTTTAAAAAAATATTCATCCATTTCATTTAAATTGTCAGTTTTATTGGCATATAGGTGTTTTGGTAAGGTTTTTTTTTTTTATATATTTCTGGGACTTTTCAGCATATGCTTTTTACTCCTTAATCAATATATTGCCTTCTTTTAAGTGTTGATTTGTTTACTCGTTTTTCAATCATGTCTGACTCTTCGTGAACTCATTTGGGGTTTCCCTGGCAACGATACTGAAGTGGTTTGCCATTTCCTTCTCCAACTCATTTTACAAAAGGAAACTGAAGCAAACAGGGTGAAGTGACTTGCCCAGGGTCACACAGCTAGTGAGTGTCTGAAGCTAGATGTGAAATCAGGACGAGGAGTCTTGACTACAGACGTGGTGCTTTATTCACTATACCCCTTATCTGCCCTTAAGTATTGATAGGGTTTTGGTTTTTTTGTTTGTTATTTATTGTTTTAGCAATACAAGCTACGAATGCTTTGTGTAACATGTTAAACGCAAAATTGGTCTATATTTGGAAGGGTCCTTGGCATACTCATTTTGGGTTAATAAATATATGAAACTTTTGTTAAGAAAAATGGAGTAAGACTCGTGTTTGAGAGGAAAGTGCTAAAGTGTTTGCTAGTGCTTTATACATTAATTTGAAGTATTTGAGGTAGTAATTATGGATCTTACCTGGGCCTCTTGCTTTTCAGTTTCCATGGAAGGTAGTTTCTCAACTGCTTTGACGTGACTTCTGTCTTTCATTTCATTATACTAATGGTGCACATGTATTCTGCTTCACATTTGATCTGCCTTGAGTTTTCATTGTGTTGAATTTCTTTAACGACATAGACAACTGTAAATTTTCCAGGTTTTTCTTCTTTGGTAGAAATGGAGGGCAGGGTTTCTATCTCCTCAAATTTATTTCCTCCTCAAACCTCTATAGCAGAAGTTCTTTACTTGGAGTTTGTGCACTTTGTTTTTCTTTGTAATCCTATGTTTTATATTAAGCATTTAAAAATATTTCTCTTGTAAGGGGTCCATGGGTTTCATCAAGCTATTGCCAAAAGGGTTTATGACATTAATAATCCTTGCTCTACAGTGTAGTTTTTGATTGATATTAAATTTTTTATTTTTAATTTTTTTGTGTTGCTTTAACTCCTTGTATCTCCTTAACCTTTTGGTTTTCTCTTTCAATTATTGATTAAGGGTATCAAGAATTTTCTAAATTCTGTTCCACATATTTCTGTTAATTGGTTTATATGGTATTCAGCTGCTAGATAATGATTTAATCTTCCAGTATCTTTCCACAAGTCTGCAGTAATTTTCTCAAGCCACTTCTACCATGGTCATATTTGATGTCTGTCTATAGGAATATTCCTAGGCTGCTCCACATCACCTCCTGTGTTCCTTAACCATGGGAACTGTCATTGCATGTATTATGTTATTCATGTCCTGAAATGCTTTATGCTGTTGAGTAAAATATTGTGGGAGGATTCATTTGTTCATGATGAACAGAGAAGAGCAGATAAATGCTTTTTGAAAATTGTTTTGTTTGATTAGTTGTATTCAAAACTCAGTCTCAAAAAAAAGAGGTTTTTTAAATTCCATTCTAAGTATGCCCATTTCTTCAAAATCATTTGAGGCATTGGCATTATTTTTGACATGTTTCATTTTTAGGTAGCACTTCTGGAGTTTGTGATGTTTAGATTTTTAATATCTTCAGGTTCTTCAGCATTTCCCTCTTCAGATTTAAACAGATCCTCAGTTTCCACTCTTACTTCATCTAATCTGGGTTTAGGAATTTCTTATGACTGCCCTGCATTAATCGGTAGTACCTTGTGTAACTTGGAGATTTGGATGTTGACAAAAAGTATTGTGAAAGCTAGCTCTTGCCTATAACTGGTAAGGTCTGTTTCCATTTTTATTATGTTCTATTATTGGCACATGATAAATGCACTCATACATTCATGTGTACTTTTGTTTTGCCCACTGTAGTGGTCAGCACCAACTGTATTGAATGATGCTTTTCCAGCCGGTAGAATATTGATATTTCTGATTTTTCTAATGTATCTGGCTTTCTTGTGGTACCAAAACACAAAGATGTGCTACTGTGTTTACTGTTCTCTATGTCAAACTGATGGTCATGAAGGTTTTGATCAGCCTGCATGCAGCTCTACTGCCCTGTCTATTTCTTAAAATCACAAGAGCAGTTATATGTCATTGGCCAGCATGTTTACTCAATCAGTGGTACTGCTGAAGCCCAAATTGACCAGCATTTTAAATTTACTGCCAGGCCTTAATAGTTAATATAGCTGTTATACCGCACAAAATCACTACTTCATTTACTCTGGTTGGTATTTCCCTATTTGACCATTTCTTCTGTGATCGCATGTATGATAGTTTGGGCCTTGAGGGGGCTCATTCATTCATTCATTCATTCAAGGGATTTTTCATAATTACTTTTTCCTGTCTGTAAGCCTTCGGTTCTCTGACACTTAATGGTTTCCTAATTTTGAGAAAGTTACTCTCAAGTGAAGTAGTTAGGAGCTCATACCAAACATTTCTCCTAGTTTCACTGGATGTTAGAACATTTAGAGCACTTAGCTTTTTCTTCAGGGACAGAGCTGTGTTTAGGGGATTTTACTAGGCTTCCTATTTACATTTTCCTCAGGCTTAGAGTATTTCTTAGTTGATGACATGGCTTCTAGGCTGCCCTCTGCCAGCCTTGATGGTTCAAGAGCCCATCCCTCCATTGTTCTGTTTGCCCTAGGCTGGCCTCATTCATCTTCCAGATTGAGGACCCTTTGGAGGCTTTCTTCCAAGTGACTGCTGCTTCAGAGAAAGGACACTTGTTCTGGGGTGAGAAGGCTGAAGTGAGTGGAGTAAATAGCTTTGTGAATGCGATCTTGTATGAGACTGAAACAGTGGGACCTCTAAGCCCTAGGGAGCAGGACAAAAGAAGCTATAAGGGTACCAGGCTCTTCATGGGATCAGGGTTTAGGAAAATACATACAGTTCCTAATGTAGGATGATGATGCATCTCATTCTTTTCAATTGGGCATGAGCTTTGAGATGATTTTTCAGTATTTGGGATGAGATGCTCTGTGCCCTCCATGTAGTCACCACCCAATCCTTACCAGCCTATATGAAAATTGAACCCACAAATTTGGTGTCAGTACCATCAATAGTTCTCTCCATGTGAACTAACTGAACTCTGAAAATGCCTGGATCATTTAGGTTTGGGAGTCTGAGTTGAATTTTCCTAACTCTGTAACATAGAGAGAATAATCCTACTTAACTGAGGTCTGTGAGGATAAGAGTGAGAGACATTACTTTCCCAGAGTTCAAGAAATTGAAAAATCAATGCTGATTTTCATAATTATTATTATATTTTCACCTCTCTTATCTAAATCATGGTTTGTTTGTCAAGTTAAACATTTTTTTGATAAATGAGTTTGTTGTGGATATTTAATATCTGACAATTCCTTTACTGCCTAGATGACATGTGCGCAGGAAATGCAGAAATGCAGACTAATTTTAATAGCATTTATTTTATATTTCAAGGACCTGTGATTTTTGTCAGTGGGGGTACTTCCTCCACCAATACAGATCATACATAACTGCTGTCCCACTTATTAGATGACCTACTTACTATGTGGTTTTAGAGAGTTGCTGTAGCTTAAAAAATTTATCTGAGTAAATCATAATCTATTCCAAAGGTAATTATGCACAATTTTGGATTACCTAAACCTCTTCTTCCTTCTTTTAGGAGTTTTGGTAGTTAGTCTCCCTCCATTTATGGGACAGTAGTATGTACAGTCCACCGCCTGGGGTCTTTAAAGGACAGGTTGTAACTACTCACTGGAGTGCCACACTATCAACTTGTTTCCACTTCTGATTTCTCCTTCTAGATTCCTCTTTCTTCTCTCATCTTCTAAATGTTGTTGTCCCAAAGGTCTTATTATCCTTTCTATACTCTCATCTCATCCTCAACTGTCAAATGAGATGATGTAAAATGCTTTGCAGACCTTAATGCACCATTACTATTTCTTCTTCTTCTTCTTCTACTACTACTACTACTATTACTACTGCTACTACTACTACTACTACTACTACTACTACTACTACTACTTTAGCAGCAGCAGCAGCACCACCACCACCACTACCTCCATGGTGACCACTATTATTACCTCCTTTTCTTTTGTTATTGTTCAGTTGTGTCTGATTCTTTTTAACCTCATATTGGAGTTTTCTTGACATAGATACTGGTTTGCCATTTTCTTCTCTAGGTCATTTTACAGATGAGGAAACTGAGGCAAACAGAGGTTAAATGACTTGCTCCCAGGGGCACACAGCTTGTAAGTGTCTGAGAGCAGAAGAATCTTCCTGGCTGCAGTCCTGGCACTCTATCCTCTGTATCCTCTGTACCGTGCCAGTCTGCCTCGGTTCATAGGACTTCTAAATCACTATCTTCCTCCTCAGCCCCTCATCTTTCACTGACTTGAATTTCCAAATGTCTGTTGGGTATCTCTACCTAGATAGCTTGGCATGTCCAAAACTGAATTCATTATAGGAGACAATGTGGTAGAGTGGAAAGACTGCTGAGAATCTGGACTCTAGGGGACTTGGGTTCAAATCCTGGCTCATCTTCTTACTACTTGTGTGACCCCTGAGCCTCAATTTTCTCATCTGTAAAATGAGTCAAAGGACCTTTTATGACTTCTGAACTCCCTTTAAGGCTCTAAATCTATGATCCTGAGTTTCTGTAAAAACCTGCTATTTATGTCCTAACTTTACTGTCTCTATTGATGGTACTACCTAACTCCCAGTTACTAAGGCTAGAATCTCAGGGTGGTCTTTGACTATTTCATCTCGTCCATCCAGTGAATTGCCAAATCCTATTTCATTCTGATTCAGAAATAACCCTTTCATTCCAGTTCAGACCTTTCTTTCTTTCTTTCTTTTTTCTTTTTTTTGGTGAGGCAATTGGGGTTAAGTGAACTTGCCTAGGGTCACATAGCTCGTGTCAAGTGTCTGAGGCTGGATTTGAACTCAGGTCCTCCTGACTCCAGGGCCAGTGCTCTATCCACTGCACCACCTAGCTGCCCCAAGACCCTTATTTCTTGCCTAGACTATTGTTGTAGCCTCCTTAACTGATTAATCTCCATCCTCTTTAGCCTATCCTATGAAGATAGGTTGCTGCCAGCATAATCTTTCTAGGTAAGAATAGCTTTGAGGTTTATAAAACAATTTATAAGCACTATAGGTAGTCTTTTTATTTTTCCTTTCCTTTCCTTTCCTTTCCTTTCCTTTCCTTTCCTTTCCTTTCCTTTCCTTTCCTTTCCTTTCCTTTTTTTTTTTACAGTTAGACTTTTTTAATAAGAAAAAAAATCCACCTTCTCCCACCCCTTGTTCCCTAGTTGAGGAAGAAAGAAAAAAAAAAAAAACCCAGTCACAAACATGTATAGTCAAGTAAAACTAGTGTCCAAAAAAAAAAAAGTCTCATTCTGAACTCTTGAGTTTTTCATCTGTATCAGGGGGTAGGATATTTCATCATGAATCCTCTAGAATTGTGGGTGATCATTACACTGATCAGAGTTCTTAAGTCTTTCAAAGTTCTGTCTTTACAAAATTGTTGTCATTGTGTATTGTTCTCTTGGTTTCACTTACTTTATTCTGTGTCAATTTATCTAAATCTTCCCAGGTTTCTTTGAAACCATCTTCTTCCTCATTTCTTAGACTATACTAGTATTCCATCACATTCATCACATTACTTGTTTAGCCATTCCCCAGTTGATGGGCATCCTCCTCCCCCTTTCTAATTCTTTCTCACTACAAAAAGAGCTGCTGTAAATATTTTTTTTTACATTCTTAAGATTTTGTTATGCTTAGGACTACTCCCTTCTTCAATCTATCTTCCCTCTTTATTTTCCCTTCTTTTTCTTCCCTTTCTCTCCTGTTTCTTCTCTTTTTGTACATTTTCTTTCTTTACTGGTTCAGATGAGAGTAAGGTTTAAGTGTTAATCCCTCCTCCCCTCCCCCCCAATCGCTTCCTCTTTCTTCGTATAGACTTCCTCCTTCCCATTATGTGAGATAAGTTTTCTAATCTTTCCTCTTTCCTTTCCCTTCCTAGCATATTCCTTTTTCCCTTCCTTTTCTATTATTCTTTTAAGATCATTAAGATAACAGAACTACTCCCAGGCCTTCTGTCATTTAGACTTGCTCTATTAACCCTGATGATGATAGAGTTCAGAGAGGATGCATGAATCATTTTCCCATATTAGAATGTTAACAATTTATACTTGTTTAGTTCCTTCTACTTGTTTACTCATATTTCTCTTGACTCTTGTGTTTGCACTTCAGTGTTTCTAGGAAGCTCTGGTCTTTTTATCAGGAACATTTGGAAGTACTCAATTTCATTAAAGGTCCATTATCATGTAGAATTATACACAGTTTTGTTGGGTAAGTTATTCCTGGCTCTAAGTGTGTATCCCAAGTTCTCTGCATCTTTATAGCAGTGGCAGTTATAAATTGTATATGATCCTGATTTTGTCTCTTTGGTACTTTTCTTTCAGACTGCTTGTAATATATAACCTTGAAATTCTGGATTTTGGATATAATGTTCCTGAGAATTTTCATTTTGGAATTTCTTTTAAGAGAAGCCTGATAGATTCCTTCTATTTCTACTTTGCCTGCTGATTCTAAAAAATCTGGCAGTTTTCTTTTGTGATTTCTTGAAATATGGCTAGGCTCAGATACTAAGTGATAGGTGCCACTCTCCAACCTCCAATCAGAAACACCCTCCTTTCTGTGGTCTCTTATAGAATGATTTTTGTTTTTACCTTTCCTTTGAACTGATCATATGCTGACTCCTGTACTTTGTAACTTTGTGACCCTGAGCAAGTCACTAACTTGAGGAGTAAAAATGGGGACAATATTTGCAGGATTGACCTCACTGGACAGGGCTTTTGGGAATAAACATTTTGCAAATCTGAGGTTACTATAGAAATATGAGTAATTATAATTTGTGTACTTATTTCATCTTCCCAACTAGATTATGAGTTTGCTGAATTCAGGTACTTTGTCTTATTCATCTCTTTTTGTATCTAGGAATGTTTAGGTGCTTAATGAATGCTTTTAAAATTGAAGATGGCTACTTGTGATTCTCGTTTGTGTATAAACTTCTTGAGGATGAGAGCTTTGTCTTTAGCTCAGTCTCTATAGCTCCCCCACAGGTAGCCTATCCATCCTGCAGGCCTCTGTGCTCAAGGGGCAGAAGCCTAGAGCTTCCAGAGCATCTGCGTTCTCCCCCTCCTGAAATTGGTTTCAGAGAGCATCCCAGCTAAGATTCTGTCAGGTCTCCCACATCTCCTCTCAAGAATCTTTTAATATCTTAAAATATGGGATTGCTTTTATTTTCAGCTGGTTCTTTAGTCTCTGAACCAGTAGACCCCAGAGCACTAGTAAGATTGGTAGGACTAGGACCAGGCCTGGTAGTTTCTGAGCCAGTGTGGCCAGGGGGGTTTTATTCAGCTCAACCTCTTGAGTTGGGTGTATTTAATAGGAGCAACTGAGGGCCTAGAAAAAACCCTCAGACTTATTAATTGTTAAAACTTTAGCATACAGCCTAAGGCTCGTATCCATACTGCTGCAGTTCACTCCACCCTGCAGCCACACCCTTGGCAAAATTCTGTGTTATGAGAATTTCAGGCTCTGAGAGGAGGCTGGGCTGGGCATAAAGGGAATGAACGACATCACATCCTTAAGGTGTAGCCATGAAAAGAGCACACTTTCAAGTCAGAAGGCTCTGGTTCAAATATGGGCTGTGTTACTAAGGATGTGACCTTGGACAAAACATTTTTTCTCTATCTCGGTTTCCTCTTCTCTAAAATAAGACCAAAATTTTAGATAATCTCTAAAGTCCCTTTTGACTTTAAATTTGTAATCTTAAATCCATCTAAACTAGGCCTAGCTCAATGTCTTCAATAGAGAATTTGTCTTTTGCTTCTCTTCTTTGGTCAGATTCAAAACTCCCCATGTCAGAGTTGAGTAAAACAGGATTACTTAATTCTGATTTAGGGAGTTTTGAATCTGACCATAGGTTCCCCTTTCTCCCATGTGGAGCAAGATCTCCAAGTTCCTTTTAACTGGCCCTTTGTTCTCCTGTTTTTACTCTTTTCTTTATTCTGGTAGGCCCAGTCTACATCCTCATCAAGTCTGCTCTTCTGATACTCTTAATTTTTAGTCATTATGTAGTAAACACATTTGGGGTGGGGAGGTAGTGGAGAGACTAAGGAAGGGGGAACCTTTTGATTTTTGCGTCTTCTCTTAGAGGTCTTTTGAAATTCAGGAAAAGGACTTAAATGTGAGTTCAGATCAATGTAATGCAAAACTGAATGTATAAATGATATTCTTGGGGAGTTGAGTATTTGAGTCCATTTTTGAATATAGGAAGGGATGGGATATAAATTACAAGAAAGAGAAGAGTTACTGGTAAGAAGTTCAAAGAATGAGCAAATTTCATGAAGGAATTAGGGATTAAATTGCTTAGCCATAGTGAAGTGTCCATATGGAAGAGTTAACAAGAAAAGAAACCGATAAAAGCCCAAAGTCAAGTTTTATAGGTTTTATTTTCCTCATTTGTCTGATGTTGCCTTGTGAGGCAAGTCCTCCTTGGAATTTTAGGATGGATCATAGTTTTAGAACTGAAAGGGATCTTAGAAGCCATCTAGTCTACAGATTAGGAAACTGAGACCCAGAGAAGTTATTTGCCCAAGGTCACATAAGTAGTCTAGGTTTTCATCATTGTCCCAGAGGAAAACTCTGGCTCTGTCCTTTCTACAGGTGGCCAAGGATCTGGTTCGATAATGATTGGAAGGGTTGGAAATTCTTGAGTTTGAACTAAGTGCTACTTGGAAGAAGTGCTGTTGAATAAATGCATGGAAAAAGCTCATATTAAGTGCTTAATTTTTTTTTTTGTCTTAGATCATTTATTGGTCAGAGTAGCCAAGTGTTTCACAGTTGATCGTTATTACAACATCATTATTATTATGTGTGATGATCTCCCTGTTCTTCTGGCTTAGCTTTGCTTCAGTTCATATAGGTCTTCCCTTGGTTTTCTGAAACCACTCCCTCTTTCTTTTTTTTTTTCTAAATTAATAATTTATTTTTAGTTTTCAACAATCTATGTGCTTAATATGTTATAAAACACTGGGGATACACGTAGAAAAAGTAAGTCTGTTTGTACAAGCTTGCATTAAATGGGATGAGATATCACAACTAGTAGGTTTCTGCTGCAAGGCCTAGTGGTTCTTAAGAGTGTGGAGACAAGGTACACAGTACAGCATCTTTAGTCTCATCTTTATAAATCAAAATATATCAGTTTCTGAGGTTGAACCTTTTGATGGTGCCAACTCTAACATTGAGAACTTCCTTTTGCAGGTCTTCCATAGCTGTGGTTAGAGAGGGTGGAGTCCAGGTAGGGAAATGGCTGGGAGTAAGGACAGTTACCTGGGAGGTGCTGCTTTTGGATGAAGGGTTCTGAGCTGTCTCCAGCAAGGTTGAAGGGGAAGTGAGATGTCTATGATTTGAAACACCTGGTATCTCCTGTCTGTCCTTCAAAGTGCCTGGTTGCTTCAACCAGGCTAGTTTGTCTTCTGTTTAAATTTGAGGTAGCAGGGTTATCTTAAGTACCACAGTACTCCTAAACTCCTCCCGTTGTCCTAATCTCATGTCTTTTTTTTTTCTTTATTTGAAATAAAAAAAAAATGATATCTGAAGTTTTCCCTTGTAACAGGTTATAAAAGAAAAAAAAATTAAAATGGTTCCGCAAAACCAGCAAATCACCTGTAGTTCCCCACCTCTGCAGTGAAAGGATGGAGCTACATTTTCCCAAATGTTTTCTGGGGCTGAGCTAGGTTATCATAATTACTCAGTGGATAAACCTCATATTAAAAAAATAGAATTTATTGCTTTCCTTTGTTTTTATGTTACATACATTTCCCCTTATATTCCTCCCCTTTCAAGAGGGCCATCCCGTATAACAAACTATAAATATGTGTTTTTTAAAGAATAAGAGGAAGAAGAGAAAAAATCAGCAAAACTGATCAATGCATGGAAACAAAATTTGAAAATATGTGTCATGGATAACTTCATTTCTGCTTAACCCCTGGAACAAAATCTAAAATCTCACCAAGTTGACTGATCCTTTGCTCTGGATACAGATACTTTGTGGAAGTTATTTCCTGTCTTTAACTTTTGTTTTTTCATACCCAGTCCCTCTTCCCCATCTAATTTATTTATATCCCTTCTACCCCAAAATATGACCCAGAACTCACCTGCTTGTGAAGCTTTTGCTTATGACCTCTTCTTGATTCTGATTGCTTTTTTGTTTATGACCTCTTAGCAGTTACCTTTGTGAAATTGTGGAAAGAATATTAGATTTAGAGTCTGAGGATTTAAACCCTATTTTTGCCGCTGATTACTTATGTGAGTTTAGGCAAGTTACTTAACCGTCTCTAGATTTCAGTTTCCTCATTTACAAAATGAAAGAGTTTCTTTTAGATGACCTCTGAAAGTCCCTTCCAGCTCTGAATCCTATCATCCATTTTATGCTATATTTATTTACATTTTTATATGTCTTTTGTTGCATTCCATATCTCCTCTTTCATTACTTTCCTGTTTCATTTACCTTTCCGTAGTTGCTGTTGTTAACCACTGAATGCCTGTGTAGAGTTTTACCCCTTTACTATGGTGCCAAGTAGAGGGATAATCTTCAAGGCTTGGTGGGAGTGTTGTGGGAAGACCCATGATAAGGGATAGTGTTGCCTCAGCCCACTGCCCCCCACAATTTTCTATTGATGTCCATTAAGAGTCTCATAGTTATATTTCCACAGATTACTTTGTAACCCTATGTTCCTTAGGCTGAGAAAATAATGGTGGCTCAGACTTCTTTGTCCCGTTTCTCTCTTCACATCATCCCAAAACTGGTAACCTCTGGGACTCTCAGTTTTGTTTTCCTCCTTTGGTTGTGTCTCTGCTGTTCTTGTTGTTGGCACAAAGTATTCAGTTACCTGGGAGCCCCTTGTGCATATTAACTTCCAAAAAATGCTTTCCCTCAAGAGGAAATAAGGGTGGAAGAATTGTGTTCAGGAAATAAGGAAAGAGAGATGGAGGAAAAATGGAGAAGAAGAGAAAGAAAAAAATATTCCCAAATATTTCTAAAATTCTCAAGAAGAGTAGAGGCAGGTGCATAACTGATAGATCTCCGCGAAGGTGACGTGAAAAGGGCTGGTATGTCTATTGACGCTATTTCCCATGCCCAAATCTTCAACTTCTACAGAACCAATTCTATATGGATATCCTGCTTGGCACCTCAAACTCCAGATGTCCCCAATTGAGCTTATCTTTGCTCTTGTATCTGCTTCTTCTGATTTCACTGTTTGTATCAGGAGCGCTCAGTCTACTCTTTCAAAGCTTGGTGTTATCTTTGACTCTTTCTTCACCCTCATTTCTCATGTCCAAATAATTAGCCAAGTCTTTTCAGTTCTGTCACTGCCACATCTCTTGAAACGGTCTTCTTTTTGCTATTTCCACTGCCTGGACCACCTTAGTAGAGGCCTTGCTGTAGAGTTCTCTTTGTGCCTTTAGTCTCCCATTCTTTATGCTACTATTGGGATAATCTTCCTTATGTATAGTTCTGGCCATGTCATGACTTTGTTTAAAAAAGAAAATCTTCAGTGTTTCCCCAGTTTATACTCATTTGCCTGACTTTCAAGGCACCACTCTACCTTTCTAGCTATATACTTCATACCCTTTTTTCCTCCCTGGCTCCCTCCATTCTTTCCCTTGAGCCAGATTACACTACCCTGTTTTCTGTACCTTTCCTATCTTTTCTTGTTGCTTCTTTGCTTTTGTTCATCCTTTTGCCTGTTCCAAGAATGCTCTCCCCTCTGTTTCCCTTTTTGAATTCCCATTCATCTTTTGTGATCATAGAATCTAGAGTTGGAAA
Source organism: Vombatus ursinus (assembly GCF_900497805.2). NCBI lineage: Eukaryota > Metazoa > Chordata > Mammalia > Diprotodontia > Vombatidae > Vombatus > Vombatus ursinus. The sequence goes on from NW_020954576.1 coordinate 52,671,397, forward strand.
ATTGTAGCAAGCATCTGCTCCAACTGCCTCCCTTTGCAAATGAGAAAATTGGATCAGAGAAATGTGGCTTATTGAAGATGAGGGGCAGAGACAGAATTTAAACCACTGCCCCCCACAGTTTTTCTATTGATGTCCATTAAGAGTCTCAGAGTTGTATTTCCACAGATTACTTTGTAACCCTATGTTCCTTAGGCTGAGAAAATAATGGTGGTTCAGACTTCTTTGTCCCGTTTCTCTCTTCACATCTTCTCAAAACTGGTCATTCAGGTAACCTCTGGGACTCTCAGTTTTGTTTTCCTCCTTTGGTTGTGTCTGATTCCACATCCTATATTTATTTTTTTTTATTAACTTATTTTGATTTATCAATAATCAGTTCCATATGCTTTTGAGTTTAAAATTTTTCTCCCCCTGCTTCCCCACCACCCTCCCCAAGACGGCGCACAATCTGATACAGGCTATACATTTACATTCATATTAAACATATTTTCACATTAGTGATGTTGTAAGTAAAAATTAAAACCAATAGGAGGAACCATCAGAAAGAGGAAACAAAACTCAACAGAAGAGAAAAAAAAAATGGCAATTCGACTTCCATAGTTCTTTCTTTGGATGTGGATAGCATTTTCCATCACAAGACCTCTGGAAATGTCTTACATCCTTGTATTGCCAGGAAGGGTTAAGTTTATCAATATTAGTCATCACACAATGTGGTTGTTATTGTATACAATGTTCTCTTGGTTCTGCTCACCTCACTCGGCATCAGACCATACAAGTCTTTCCAGGTCTTTCTGAAGTCAACCTGTTCATCATTTCTTATAGCACAATAGTATTCCATCACATTCATATACCACAACTTGCTCAGCCATTCCCCAATTGATGGGCATCTTCTCAATTTCTAATTCTTTGCCACCACAAAAAGAGCTGCTATGAATATTTTTGTACATGTAGGTCCTTTTCCCGTTTGTGTGATCTCTTGGGATATAGCCCTAGAAGTGGTATTGCTGGGTCAAAGGGTATGCACATTTTTATAGCCCTTTGGGCATAGTTCCAAATTGCTCTCCAAAATGGTTGGATCGTTTCACAATTCCACCAACAATGCGTTAGTGTTCCAATTTTCCCACATCTTCTCCAACATTTATCACTTTCCTGTTTTGTCATGTTGGCCATTCTGATAGGTGTGATGTGGTACCTCAGAGTTGTTTTGATTTGCATTTCTCTAATCAATAGTGATTTAGAGCGTTTTTTCATATGACTATAGATGGCTTTAATTTCTTCATCTGAGAACTGTCTGTTCATATGCTTTGACCATTTATCAATTGGGGAATGGCTTATATTCTTATAAATTTGACTTAATTCTCTATATATTTTAGAAATGAGGCCCTTATCAGAGAGACTGGTTGTAAAAATTCTTTCCCAATTTTCTACCTTCCTTCTAATCTTAGTTGCATTGGCTTGTTTGTACAAAAACTTTTCAATTTAATGTAATCAAAGTTATCTCTTTTGCTTTTTGTAATGTTCTCTATCTCCTGTTTGGTCATGAATTCTTCTGTTCTCCATAGATCTGACAGGTAAACTATTCCTTGCTCTCCCAGTTTGCTTATAGTATCAGCCCTTATATCTAAATCATGTACCTGTTTTGACTTTATTTTGTTATATGGTATGAGATTTTGGTCTATGCCTAGTTTCTGCCATACTCTTTTCCAGTTTTCCCAGCAGTTTTTTCCAAAGAGTGGGTTCATATCCCAGAAGCTGGAGTCTTTGGGTTTATCAAATAATAGATTACCATAGTCATTGACTACTGTGTGTTGCATATTTAACCTATTCCACTGATCCACCCACATCCTATATTTCTTTCCCATAGTCATGCCGCCTCTTTTAAGAAGCCTCCCATGAACCCTTCACAATGTCTGGTACATGGTACTTTTTGTTTTTCTTTTTGGTGAGACAATTGGGGTTAAGTGACTTGTCCAGCATCATACAACTAGTAAGTGTCAAGTGTCTGAGGCTGTATTTGAACTCAAGTCCTCCTGACTCCAAGCCTGGAGCTCTATCCACTGTGCCACCTAGCTGCCCCATATGGTACTTTTAAACACCTATTATTCTGTGTATTATAGTTATTTGTTACATTTCCCTATTAGACTGTCAGTCTCATGAAGGCACTGGGACTGTCTTACCTAAACTTTGTATCTGACCAATGTATAAGTGTTTTGTACGTAGTAGGCCTTTAATGTTTGTTATATTGAATTGAAAAAATGCTTAGGTCACTCTAGAGCTCATCGTTGAATCTCTGGATTATTTCACTTCTTGTGCTGGTGATTGGAATGCTTTCTGAGTTCCATTTGTGTGCTTTGAGTTGTGCACACACCCTGACATCACAATTGGAAGAGCCGAGATAAATTGCTGGCAGAGGATGGGAATCCACTTAATATAATAATCATCATAATGCCTAGCATCTGCATTATGTTTTTGTTTTTCAAAGTACTGTCAATCGTCTTTCTTTATCCTCACAAACATCCTTGTGAGGAGGAGCCAGGGAGATGATGGGTGAGGAGAGAATCCAAAGGGCGTGTATCCTCAGTGGACTTGGTTTCCTCTTCCTTATTTTTTCTCTCTGTTCCTCCCAGTCTCTCCCTCAGGACACTTCACTCTCAACAGATGCTCCCAATTTGGAATTGCCCCTCTTTAGGGGTTTTTGGCCCTTTCTGTCTGTAATTCAGGGCTGGGGATGCCACCCCTGCTTGGGCGGTAATTACTAGGGGAGTCCACTTATCTTCATGGCTGCCCAACCTGTCATCATCAATCACATGAAGAGCCTTTTATATGAAAGCTGCAAGATTAGAAAATAAATTAACTCATGCAGGGAGACTGCAGGCTCAGAGGATGATAGCCAGCAGTTTGAGGGATGGGAAGAGAGAACCACCTAATGGTTTCTGACCTGGAATCAGGGCTTCCTTTTTCTGTAATACATGTATCAGGTCCCTGCATCATTGTAATCAATCAAACAACAAGAATTTATGAAGTATTTTGCTATATGCAAAAACATTGTGCTAATTTCTGAGGATAAAAAGAAAAAGCAGTCCCCACCTTTAAGGAGCTTACATTATAGTGGGGGGGACACACACACACACAATCTATATGTAAACAGGTACAAGATGCAGAAGACAGAAAGTAACCTTAGAGAGCAAGGTCATAGTAGCTAGGGAGACCAGGAAGGGTTTCTTGCTGAAAGTGGTGTTTGAATTGAATCTTGGCTTTTCATATCTCCTTAAACTGTAGATTCCTTCCTTAAGGTGCAAACCAAGTCTTACTCACCTTAATTTCTCTCATAGTACCTAGTAAATGCCTTACACAGGGTAGGTACCCAAATATTTGTCAGTTGGGTACAGTGGTTAGTTAAGTGGCAAAATTAGGGAAGATTCCATCAGAATAGTTGAATTTGGTCAGAGGAACATATTTAGATTCAGCATAGTGGCAGAATCTTAGATGTAGCAATGAGCAAGCCATGTTGGAGAGTGGTGAACATTATTGCCTGGTTGAAGCAGAGAACCTGTTTGGGGTATAAGGTAAGATGGAGAGCTGCAGCATGGCATAGTGGGAAAAATACTACATTTGAAGTGAGAAGACTTGGGTTTAAATTCTGGTTCTGCTAGTTAGTACCTGTGTCATTTGAGGAATTCACTTACCCTCACTTGGTCTCAGTTTGTAAAATTTATTTGTAAAATGAGGTGATTGGTCTAGGGCAGGGGTGGGGAACCTGCAGCCTGGAGGCCACAGTGTGGCCATCTAGGTCCTCAGGAATGGCCCTTTGAATCCAAACTTCACAGAACAGATCCCCTTAATAAAAGGATTTGTTCTGTAAAACTTGAACTCAGTCAAAAGGCCACACTCAAGGACATAGAAGGCCACTTGTTCCCCTGCCCCTGGTTTAGATATATTCTAAGGTGCCCTCTGACTTTAAATCATATCGGAGGTAGAGTATGAGGAAGCTCTGGAGAGTTGTGAGTGATTGGATATAGTGGGTATTAGAAGAACATTCCTGGTTTTTGGCAAGAGGAAGAATTTCAGACAGAAGTAGCGTGAGAAGTAGGGGAAAGAATCATAGAATCTTACAGATGGAAGGGACCACAGAAATAATATTGTCCAATCATTATATTTTATGGGTGAAGAAATGGAGGCCCAGTAAGATTCAGTCACTTGCTTATTAGTGCTTAGTGGTGCAAGGGATAGAGTGCTCATCCTGGAGTTGGGAAGACTTGAGTTCTAATGTGGCCTCAGTTTCTGAGGGGGCCATTGTATCATATATGGTACAAATTTTGCATCTACATCTGTAGCTAAGTTCTCTCTCCTGAATTCTATTCCCGTCTTCAACTTCCTACCTTACTGGATATTTCTATTCTATTCAACTGGGATTTATTGAGCACTTATTGTGTTAGAGCTACGGTACAGAATATAAATATTTTTATTACCTAATATTAGATGACTAAGAGGTAATTGCTATGTTTATGGAGTTTACAATCTAATTGTTATTCCATTTCAATTTTCTACTATTACTTTAAATTCATTTTGTCTAAAATAGAATCCATTTTCTTTTCTCATAAACCAGCATGCTTTCTAGACTTCCCTGTTTCTGTCACTATTCTTCTAATCCCCAAGGTTTGAAACCTGAGTCATTTGACTGCCACCGTCTCCTTTCATAATCTCTTGTATCTTCCTTGGGACATTCTCGAAGTTATTGGGCATGACATGGATGAACTAGAAAGAGTATTCTATATGCCATGTGACCAGGACAGAGTACAGCCATATAAGTACCTCCCTTGTACTGTAACTAAATTAATGAAGCCTAAGCTTTTTGGCCTGCTGTGTCACAATTTTGATTCATTTAGTTAGTCATTTCTTAAGGTCTCCAGGTTTTCTTTATTTTAATTTTTTGTTATTCTGAACTTGACAGACGCTGATAACCATGAACATTCCCAGTACAGGCATACATTGTTTTATTGTGCTTTGCTTTAATGTTTCACAGATATTACGTTTTGTTTTGTGGTTTTGTTTTTTTTGTTTTGTTTTGTTTTGTTTTTCCAGATTGAAGATTTGTGAATTACTCCAACAGCATGTGCTCACATTGTCTCTCTGTCACATTTTGGTAATTCTTGCAGTATTTCAAACTTTTTCATTATTATTACATCTATTACGGTCATCTATGATCAGTGATCTTTGATGTTACTATTGTAATTGTTTTGGGGCACTACTAATTGTTCCTATATGAGATGGTGAACTTTAATCTGTAAATATTGTGTATGTTCTGACTTCCACCTACTGGTTGTTCCCATCTCTCTCTCTCTCTCTCTCTTTGGGCCTCCGTATTACCTGAGACACAACACAACGGTATTGAAGTTAGGCCACTTAGTAACCGTATAATGGCCTCTCAGTGGTTAAAGAAAAGGAAGAGTTATTGGATGCAGGAAACTTCATTGTCTTATTTTAAGGAATGGCCACAGACACCCCAACCTTCAGCAGCCACTACCTTGATCAGTTAGCAGTCATCAGCCTCACAGATTTACAGGTAATATGATAGTGTATTTAAAAAATCCACTAAAAATTTAATTTAAAAAAGTTATCAAGCTTGCAGGATATAAGATAAATCCTCAAAAATCATCAGCATTTTGTGTGTGTGTGGGAGGAGAGAATGGGGTAAAAGCAATTCCTTTTTTTTTTTCCTCTCTAAAACAAAATTATTTATTTGTAGCATTCTTTTAAAATTTTTAAATTCTAGATTCTCTCCCACCTTCACCTACTGAGAAGGCAAACAATATACATACACAATTATATATATGTGAAATCATGCAGAACGTATTTCTATGTTAACTGTATCACACACAAAAAACGGTAAAAAGTGAAAAAATTATACTTCACTTTGCACTCAGCATTCATCAGTTGTTTCTCTGGAATGGATAGCATTTTTTTAATCATGAGTCTTTCGGAATTGCCTTGGATCACTTTATTAGAGTAGCCAAGTGTTTCAAAGTTGGTTATTATAACATTGCTGTTACTGTGCTCAGTAATGTCTTGATTCTTCTAACTTCACTTTGAATCGGTTCATATAGAACTTGCCATCTTTTTTCTGAAACCATCCCCCTTGTCATTTCTTACAGCACACTAGAACTCCATCACGATCATATGCCACAGCTTGTTCAGCCATTTCCCAATTGATGAGCATCTTCTCAATTTCCAATTCTTTGCCACAGCAGCATTTCTATATAGTACCAATAAAAGCCTGTAATAAATGGGCCTATGTAATTTTTAAACTGTTAATTGTTCATGGGTAGGATGAGCCAATATAATTAAAATGACAATATTACAATACTAAATTAATTTACTTATTCAATGCCATACCAATAAAACTCCCAAAGGATTACTTTAAACAACTAGAAAAAATAAATTTCACATAGAGGGGAAAAAAAGGTCAAGAATCTCAAGAGAAATAATGAAAAGAAATGGGAATGAAGGGGGTCTCTCAGTGCTAGGTTTTATTCTGTACTACGGAACAGTTATTATTAAAACAATTTGTACTTAAGAAACATACTGATCAGTGGAATTTATCTAATACTTTAGTATTTGATAAATACAAAGTCCCCAGCTACTTAGAAACTCACTATTTGACAAAAACCTATTGGGAAAATTGGATGGTAAGACTGAAGAAATTAGATTTAGACCAGTACTTCACCTAGTCACATCTTAAACAAATTAGAGAAACAGTGGGAAAATTACACATCAGATTAATGGATAGAAGAAAAATTCACCACCAGACAAGAAATAGGGGATCATCGAAGGTCTACTCATACCACCCTCTCCTACTCCAATAACTCCAGTGGCTCCGTTTAACTTCCAGGATCAAATATAAAATTCTCTTTTTGATGTTCAAAACCCCCATATCCCAACCACCCTACCCACATTTCTAGTCTTATTATACGTTAAACTCCCTTCTGAATGCACCCCCTCCTCCAACTCTTTGATCTAGTGACATTGGCCTTCTTGCTGTTCTTCAAACAATAGTAATAATAATGATAAAAGCTAACATTTATATATTGCTTACTATGTGCCAGGTGCTGTGTAAGCCCTTTACAATTACTATCTTGTTTGATCCTCATAGCCACCCTGGAAGGTGGGTGCTATTACTATCTCCATTTTACAGATGAGGAAACTGAGGCAAACAGAAGTTGGAAACTGAGGCCAACAGAAATTAAGTGACTTGTCCAGGGTCACAGGGCTAGTAAATGTCTGAGGCTGCATTTGATCTCAGGTCTTCCTCATTCCAGGCTAGTGCTCTGTCCACTACACCATCTAGCTGCCTTTAGAGCAAGACATTTCATCTTTCTCTACTTTTCTTTATCTCTGTCTTGTGACTTCCTTAGCCTCAAGTCCCAGCTAAAATCCCACTTTCTGGGGGCAGCTAGGTGGTGCAGTGGATAGAACACAGGCCCTGAAGTCAGGAGGACCTGAGTTCAAAACCAGCCTCAGACCAAACACTTGACACTTACTAGCTGTGTGACCCTGGGCAAGCCACTTAACCCCAATTGCCTTAAAAAAAGAAATAAAACAAAATCCCACTTTCTACAGGAAGCCTTTCCCAAACCCTTTTAATTCTAGTGCCTTCCCTCTGTGGATTATTTCTTGTATATAGCTTGTTGGTATATATCTGTTTGCATGTTGTCTCTCCCGTTAGATTGTGACCTTCTCAAGGGCAAGAACTGTCTTTTGCCTTTCTTTGATCCTTGGCACTTAGCACATAGGAGGTGCTTAGTATATGTTTATTAACTGAGATAAAATGCATTATTTTAGTTATATAAAATTAAAAAAATTTATACAAATCTAATAAAGCTAAGATTAATAATAATAGTTAAAATTGATATAGAGCTTACTGTGTACCAGGCACTATGTTATATTTACAATTGTTATCTCATTTGATCCTCACAACAACTCTAGGAAGAAGGTGCTATTATTAGCCCCATTTTACAGTTGAGAAAACTGAGGCAAACAGAGGTTGACTTGACCAGGATTACACAGCTAGTTAAGTGTCTGAGATTGAATTTGAACTCAGGTCTTCCTAATTTGAAGCCTAGCTCTCACCCAACTCCCTCAGGAAACAAGTAACAGGGAGAACATCTTTGTAGTGAGTCTCAGCTAAAACATCTCATTTATGAGCTATGTAAGAAACTGATTCAAATTTATAAATAAAAGAACCATTCCCCAAATGATAAGTGCTCTAAAGATATGAGTAGATAATTCTCAAGGGAAGAAACCCAGGTTATTTTTAGCCAAAAGGAAAAATATTTCAAATCACTACTAATTAGAGAAATGCAAATTAAAGCAATTCTGAGATCCTACCTCACACACACGTCAGAGTGACAAAGATGACCAAAAAAGGAAACGATAAATGTAGAGGCTGTGGGGAAAGAGGCACAGTTGCTTCACTGTTAGTTAAGACTTCTGAATGTAAATAACCATTCTAGAAAGCAATTTGGAATTATACGCAAAAAGTTATTGAATAATGTATCAAAGAAGAGGGGAAGGAATCATTTATATACAAAATTTATAGCATCTTTTTGTGGTGACAAATAACTGGAAATTAGGAGGATGTCCAACAGTGGAAAATGGCTGAATAAGTTATGACATATAAATGTGATGGGATATTATTGTGTTATAAGAAATGAAGAGGGGCTAGGTAGTGCAGTGGATAGAGCTCCGGTCTTGGCTTAGGCACTTTATGCTTACTAGTTATGTGACCTTGGGCAAGTCACTTAACCCCAATTGCCTCATCAAAAATTTAAAAAAAAAAAGTGAGGAAATTAGATAATGATAATACAGTATTCCTTCCACATTGCTGGGTTTATGGGTGTGGCACCTTCGCAATCTGGAAAATCCATGTAAAATTTTTTAGTCTTCCCTTTGTACCAGAGAAGAAGTCTGAATTATTATGGCATTAAAAAATAAAATATATTCATGTTATACAATCATATATATATGTGTATTTATATATACATATATGTATTTTATGCATTTCTGAGTTTCTCAACTTTTTCTGTGTTATCTGCTGGCCTTTGCTTGTCATCTGTGGCTTCCACAAAACTCCCCCCAAATTCCCATTTAATTTCTTATGCAGACCTGCAATGTATTGAAACTGCGGTGTGGAAAGTTACAATGTGAAAGGGATAACTGTAGTAGCTAACATTGGTATAGCACTTACTATATGCCAGGCACTGTGCTAAATGATTTATAATTATCTCATTTGATCCTCACAACAACCCTGGGAGGTAGGTGCTATTATTATCCCCACTTTATAGATGAAGAAACTGAGGCATACAGAGATTAAATGACTTGTCCAGAGTCATACAGCCAGTAAGTGTCTGAGGCAGGATTTGAATTCAGGTCTTCCTGACTCTAGAAGCTCTATTGATTGCTCTACCTAGCTGACCCCAAAGATATTTCAAAAAGACATGGAAAGACTTATATGAAAAGATGTGGAGTGAAGGGAACAGAAACAGAGAAATAATTTATATGGTAATTATTATTTTAAAAATTAATAGTATTGAAGATGTTAATAAAGTGATGAAGAATGAAATGAGCAAAAGCAACAATTGATAAAACAACAACACCTGTAAAATCATACAACTATGAAAGCCATAATAGCTATGATCAATACTATGACTATTTATTATTCCAGAGGATTAAGAATGAAGCATGTTATCTATTACAGAGAGATGATAGATTTAGGGTATGAAATGAGACAAACTTTTTTGGTGTATAGCCTTTTGGGGAATTTGTTTTGGTTGAGTGTGTTTATCTGTTACAGGAAATTTTTTTGTTTTGTTTTGTTTGCACTAGGGTAGAGGGGAGGAGATTTCTGTTAATTTTTTTTAAAAGAGGGTAGACTGATCCAACCATTCTGGAAAGCAATTTGGAGCTGTGCCCAAAGTTCTATAAAACTTTGCATACCCAGCAATAACCACTACTAGGTCTTTATCTCAAAGAGGTTTTTTTAAATAAGGGAAAAGGACCTATTTGTACAAAAAAATTTATAGCACCTCTTTTTGTGGTAGCAAAGAACTGGAAATTGAGGAGATGCCCATCAATTGGGGAATGGATGAACACATTGTGGTATGTGATTGTAATGGAATATTGTTGTGTTGTAAGAAATGACAAGTAGGATGATTTCAGAAAAACCTGGACTTACATGAATTGATGCAGAGTGAAGTGAGCAGAGCCAGGATACCATTGTATATAGTAACAGCAACATTACATGATGATCAACTGTTAAATCACCTAGCTATTCTCAGCAATACAATGATCCAGGACAATTCCAAAGTACTCATGATGAAAAACGCTGTCTACATTCAGAGAAAGGGCTGATAGAGTCTGAATGCAGATCAGAGCATACTATTTTTCACTTTATTTTTTGTTTTTGTTTTTTGTTTTTTGGTCTGTGCTTTCTTTCACAACATGACTAATATGGAAATGTGTTTGGTATGATTACACACATATAATCTGTATCAAATTGCTTATTGTCTCAGGGAGGGAAGAAAAGAGGGAAGAAAGGAAAGAATTTGGAGCTCAATTTCAAAAAAACAAGTGTTAAAATTGTTTTTACATGCAATTTGGGAAAAATAAAATATAAAAAATAAAAATAGAGAGTAGGAGGTGCTGCAGATGTGAAAGGTTTCATGAACTATACATGAGTTTACTGTATTGTTAGTTACTTAACTGTTTCACTTTATTACTAGAGATCTCTCACAAAGCAAGAATAATCTATAAATGTTTATAATGTTAAAAACAAATAGCATAATAAACTGAAAGTATTAAAAATATAAAATTTAAAAAGTCATGTGTCTGTCCTACCATAGATTCTGTAATAATTGTCACTGTACTTTTTTCTCATCTTTGGCAGTTAGGATAAGTGTGAGATGGAAACTCAATGTTATTTTAATATTCATGTCTGTTAAGTTGTTTGGAACATTTTTTCACATGGTCATTGATAGTTTTTTTTCACATGGTCATTGATAGTTTAAATTTCTTCCTTTGAGAATTGCCTGTTCATGTCATTTGACCATATATATTGTATTTTATGTATTTGAACCAGTTCGCTGTGTATCTTGTATATCATCTTCAACAACAAGCATTTATTAAACACTTCCTATATATAATACCAGGTGCTGCATTAAATGAGAGATGGGAAAAGTAAAGGTAGTAAAATCATGGTCCCTGCCTTCACAGAGCTTACATTTTAATGGGGAAGACAACATGCAAACACTGTGTTCGTATAAGTCAATGTAAATGGAAAGTAGTCTCAGTGGTAAAGTACTAGCATTCAGGGGGATCACGAAAGGCCTCCTGCAGAAGGTGGGATTTGAGTTGTGTCTTGGAAGAAACCAAGGAAATTAGGAGGTAGGGATGAAGAGGGAGAGCAGGCCAGGCATGAAGGGTGCCAGTGAAAAATCTAGAGAGAGAGACCATTGTACCTAGATTGCAAGGCACATGGAGGGAGTACCCAGTGTAAGAAGACTGGAAAGGTAGGAGGGGGCTAAGTTGTGAAGGAATTTAAAAGTCCAACAGGATTATATATTTGATCCAGGAACCACTGGAGTCTATTGAATTGAAGAGTGATGTGGTCAGATCTGCTCCTAAAGAAGATCACTTGGACAGACAAATAATGCATAGATTGGAGTGGGGAGAGACTTGAGGCAGGGAGAGTAACCCGAAGGCCATTCAGGTAGTTTCAAGTGTGAGGTGATAAGGACCAAAGTTCCCCAGTTAACTGTTTACCATCTAATTTTAACTGCATTGGTTTTGTGTGTGTAAAACCTTTTCAGTTTTAGATAATTAATATTGTCAATTTGATCTCCTGTGATCCTCCTATCTTTTTTTTTTTTTTTAGTTAGGAATTCTTCCCTTGTTCATATTTGGAAAAGGTTTTTATTTCCCTGCTCCTCTAATTTGTTTTTGATGTAACATTTTGTATCTAGATCCTATATCCATTACAGCCTATGTGGTGTCAGATATGGGACCTAAACCCGACATTTCTTCCGGATGCTTTCCATTGTTCCCAGAAGTTTTTATTGAATAATGGTGGATCCTTACCCCAGTGTTCTGAGCCTTTGAGTTTATTAAACATTGTGCTGCTCTCTTCATTTGTATATTTCTGTCACATACCTAATCCGTTGAATTGATAAAATTTTCCATTATTCCTGGATGAGATTTATCAGTGTACTCTTCTATGGTTTCATTCACCATTTCTGTAAATTTCTTGGACCAAGGTGGTACTTGGATACAAGGTGACCCACAGTAATCTCTCTCTGGTTTGAACTTTCATAGTACTTATGGATCTGTATCACTCATTTGGCTTTTGCCATATGTACTTGTATTGTTGTTTATCTTTTAAAAATCTTTGTTCCGTTTCTCTAAACTTTAAAATTGAGCTCCAAATTCTTTCCTTTCTTCTTTCTTCTCTAAAGAAACTAGCATAAGCTTCTTCAAGGCATTTTATGTCCGTTATAGCCCCAGCACTTGTTCATATGGGGCTCTCAGAAAGTTTCTGATGGGGGGCAGCTAGGTGGTGCAGTGGATGGAGTACCAGCCCCGGATTCAGGAGGGCCTGAGTTCATATCTGGCCTCAGGACACATGACACTTACTAGCTGTGTGACTTGGGGCAAGTCACTTAACCCCATTGCCTAAAAAAAAAAAGTGTCTGATGATGAACTGGGAGAGACATGATGAAGATTAGGCTATAGAAAAATGATCCCCTCATTTACTGATCCAGACTACCGTAAATCACTGTTTCCTGGGCTTGCTGGAAACAGGGAGATACAGACTTTCCAGAACTCTCTGCAACTTTGCAGACCGAGTGCTTCCATTTGTGGTATAATTTCTTCATCCTTAAAAATGAGTAGAAACTCTTTTGCAAAGGCTGTTTTAGTGTTGTTGTGCTGTGGAATAGGACAAAAGATGATGTTGATGTGTAGTCCTTTCATTCCATGCAGATCTTCTTAAGACATTAAAATCTATGGAAGTTAAAGTCTAGTGATATGTATTTGTTTGTTTATATTAGTAATAAAAACAACTAAATATTAATCAGAATTATTGAATTCAGTTCATGAATTAGAAGGCATATATATAGCTAAGTAGTAGCTTAGGGGACATAAGGTCACGCAGAGAGCATGGGAAGAACACTGAATCTGGAGTCAGAAGCACTGGATATGAATCTCTGCTCTGATACTTGTTGGCCTGATGGTCTTGGGTAAGTCACTGAATCTTTCTGGGTGTCAATTTTCTCATCTGCAAAATGGCTCTTATAATACTCAGATAACCTGTGTTAAGGAAGTTTCATGATGGTCAAATGAGAACATGTGTAATGTGCTTTGCAGAACTACAAGTAGGCCAGTGTTGCTGGATCATAGGGTTTGTAGAGGCGAATAGCACTTTGTATTTGACCTGAGAAGTAAGAAGTTGCCGCTGGAGGTCATTTGGGTGTGGGAAGGAATACATGATCAGATTCATACTATATAAAGATCACTTTGGTAGCTGAGGATGGATAGCTGAGAAGTGTAGAGAGACTTGAGGCAGAGGGGCCATCCAGTAGGCTGTTGTAATTAATCAGGTGTAAGGTGTTGAGGGACTGTACTAAAGTTGGGGCTGTATGAGTGGAAAAAATGGAATGTATACAAGATGCTGTGAAGGTAGAAATGACAAAAGTGGAATGAATGAAGCTGAGGAGTCACTGAGGTGGTGAGCTTGAGTGACTGGGAGAATCTGCCAGTGCCTTCTACAGCAATAGGAAAGTTGGGAAAGAGGTTCTTGGGGAAAGATGAAGGTTTTGGACATGCCAAGTTTGAGATGTTCAAGAAGTCTTTGGATATGTATAAATGTAACTCAGTAAAGAGACTAGGGCTGGGTGTAGAGATTTGGGAATTATTTGTAAAGGGAAGGTAATTGAACTCATGAGAGCTGATGAGGTCATCAAGTGAGATTATGAATATAGTGAAGAGAGTGGAGCTGAATACAAAGCCTAGGAGGCCAAGTACAGTTGGTAGGCATGACATGGATGAAGAACCGGGAAAGGAAAATGAGAAGCGAGCACCCAAACAGGTAGTAGAATGACGAGAGAGCAGTCTCACAAGAACCCAAAGAAGAGAGATTATCCAGGAGGAAAAGATGATTGATCTGCAGATTCAAATGCTGTGAGAGGTCACGGAAAGTGAGGATAGAGAGGAGGCCATTACATTTGGCAATTAAGAAATCAATTGGTGACTTTGGAGAGACCAGTTTGAGTTGAGTGATAGTTTGAAAGCCAGAATGCAATGAGTTTAGAAGAGAGTGGTGAGAGGAAGTGGAGGTACCTACTAGAGATGGCTTTCTTAGCTGAAAATGGGAGGAGAGAGATAGTATGATAGCTAGTGGGAAGGGTCAAATCAAATAAGGGTTTTTTAAGTCTGAGGAGACATGGGCATGCTTGTAGGCAGAAAGAACGCAGCCAGGAGGTAGGCAGAGATTAAGAATCAGAGAGAAAGTGGGAATGGGGGGGGGGCAGCCTGCTGAAGAAGATGGAGTGGAATAGGATCAAGTGTGTATGTCTTTATGTGAGATAGGTGAAGGAGGAAGGTAGAGGAATATATCTGGTTTGAGATGAGGAGGAGGTAACTCTAGGTAAATAGTACCAGGGTTTTTTTTTTGTTTTGTTTTGTTTTGTTTTTTGTTTTTTTCAGTGAAATATTAAGCAAGGTCCTCAACAGAGAGGTGTGGGGAAGGGATACCATGGGAGGCCTGTGGGGAGGGATAAAATGGTTTGGAGTACCTGCTGTGATATGTGTGATAATGAATTATTTTGGGAGGTGTAAAGGATTGCTTTGCTGTGGTGAGGGCCCAGTTGAGATGCTTATAAAACATACATTTTGAAATATCTATGAGGCAGTTGTTGATATGGGACTGTAGTTCAGGAGAGAGACTAGGGCTGGATATATAGATCCGGGAGTCATCTGCATTAAGAGGATAATTGATCCTATAGGAATTGAGGAAGCCACTTGGTAGAGAAAATGTAGAGAAAAAAGAGAAGAGACTTAGGATAGAGGCTTTGGACAAATTAGTAAGCATGACATGAAGATCTAGCAAAGGAGACTGGAGAAAGACAATTAGATCCCCCTAGTGCTTTGAGATCATCAGCAAAACACTGTAGCAAGTATTTCTTACTAATGCTTTATTAGGACATAGCTCTCCTTCCATCATTGAAAAATGTGTTTTGAGTCTAAATCTCTCTGGTCTCATTGACTTCTGCCTCTTGATTTGGAGGAACATTAAAGATTTAACTGACTTCCAAGGCCAAGCCACTAGTGGAGTGTCATGTGAATAGAAAATGAAAGAAAATTCTTGCCTTTTCCTCAACAGTCCAGATTAATTCAACCCAATCCAGTGGGGTTATTTATCTGATAGCTGACAAAAACTCAATTTGACCTTGCAAATAGTATTCATAAAGAAATGTAAAGACATAAACTATTGTATTTTGCACATCTTGCTTGTTATTTGTATTAGTGATACTGTGGTCTACTTTTTGTTGACTCTTCATTGGTTTGAGTTGATTTTCCTTAGATTCTTTCTGCTACCCAGAAAATATCCAAGGATTCTACTTCCTCTTATCAGTGGATTCAGTTCATTTCAACCAACATTTTTAAAGAGTCTGTTATATGCAAGACATATAATAAGTAGCTGGAAATAAAATAGTGCACACCCTACTCTCAAAATTTTAATATAATGAGGGAATATTACAAATATGGAAATAAGTAGGATAATGGATAAGATTATATCTTTCTAATGAGATGCTCTTAAACTCTCAGTACTTACTATCCTGGGTAAGCCAGCTTCTGTGTGGAATATAATATGCAAGGAGAAGGAGAAGGACAAGGGCAACTAAGTGGTGTGGTGACTAGAGTTAGGAAGTTGGAGTTAGGAAGACCCTAGTTCTCTGATCTTTGGTAAGACTCTTTAACCTCCATCTGCCTCAGTTTCCTCATCTCTAAAACTGGAGAGAATAGCCTTGAAACAAGATTATATTGGGCGTTCTTCAGGCAATTGGAAATGATTTTAAAGTTATCAACTTTACCACTCCCCTCCATTATGGATAACTGATTGTACATAATTTAAATCAGTAAATAGTATTATGTATGAGCAGAAGTAAAAGAACCTATGTATCAGCCTTAATGTGGATTTTCTTTTAAAACTAAAGGATCATTTTCTGATGTAACTTAGAATACTGTTATTGAGCAGCTAATGGAATTTACTGGGGATGGATTATGTCTGTATTGTGAATATCAATGTATATCCAAGCAGGGGAAAGAATCACCACTTAGTTTTTAAAAAATGCAATTTTAAAAACATTTATGTAGAAATTATAAAGCACACATTTCTATAGTGCTTTATGGTCAGAAAATACTTTCTAATGAAGTAAATACTAAAAATAGTAATAATAACAATAACTCATGTTTTTATGGTAATACTTTTAAGATTTTAAGGCATTTTTGTATAGCTCTTGGAGGTAGTAAGTACAAGGGTTATTACTTCTGTTTCGTAGATTAGTAAATCAAGGCTCAGAGGGTTAAATGACTTGCCAACAATCACAGAGCTAAGAAATGTAGGAGCAAAGACTAGAGTGGTGGTTTTTCCTCCAAGTCCAGAGAAGTATTCTTAGTACTACACGAAGCTATTGCTTAAAGGTGTCTCTTAAGTAAAAGTATCCTCTATTTTATAGGTGAGGAAATCTCCAGAGAGGTTAAATGAATTATCTAGAATTACACAGCTAATATCATTGCTAGGATTTCAACCCAGGTCTTAGGATTTCAAGTTCAGTATTCTTTATGACAGCATCTTGTACAGTCTGAACAAATGAGATCTAGTCATTAACATTTCAGAACTTTAGAATGGAGGATTGCATGGCAATTCCTTCTCTCTAAAAGTCTTTAAACAGAGGACAGGTAAAGCTATCTTTGTGGGCAGCTGATAAGCAGGTAATGAGATAAGAACCCTTGGGGGGATTCCATGGAACCATAATGTTAGGATTGCAGTGTAGCTTCCTACCTCATCACCCAGCTGAAATTGTTCTCTCCAGAGTTAGCAGTGTTTTCTTAGTTGCCAAATCTGATAGCCTTTTCTTAGTCCTCAACCTCGACTTTTTTTTTTTTTGCTGCATTTGATATTGTTGATTACCCTGTTCTTCTAGATGCTGTCTCCTCTCTGAGTTTTGATTATACTGTTTCCTCTTTGTTTTCCTCCCTTCCAGTCTGATTGCTTCTCAGTCTCTTTTGCTGGTTCATCATCCATATTATGCAGCCTGGCTGGAGGTGTTACTCAAGGCTCTATCTTGGGTCCTTTCTGTTCTCTTTTTTATATTCTCTCACTTGGTGACCTCATCATCCCATGATTTCAATTATCATCTCTATGCAGATAACTCAGACTTATCAGTCTAGTTGTAGTCTCTTTCCTGAACTTCAGTAACATATATGCCTTTTGAATGTTTCAAACCGGATGGATGTTCCCCAGGAATCTTAAGCTCAACATGTCCAAAATTGAACTAATTATTTCTACCCTTATTTTCAAATCTCCTATTTCTGTCAAAAAACACAACTATCCTTTGAGTCCCCCAGGTTCACAACTTTTCCATCATCCTTGACTGCCCTCTCTCTTGCCTGACATATCAAATTAGTTGCCAATTTTTCTTGTTTTATTTTGTATCTGTCCACTTTTGTCTACTCACATGGCCACCTAGTGAACTCTAGTCTAAGCCCTCACTGCTTCCTAATTCCAGTCTCTCCTTTTTCTAGTCCTTATACACAACTGCCAAAGTAATTTTCCTTAAGTGACATCACTTCTTTACTATATAAACTCCATTGGCTCTCTATTGCCTCTAGAATTACATGACAGTACTTTTTATCTTTTTAAAAGCTGATTATTATTATTATTATTATTATTATTATTATTCAGAGTTCAAGCCAGATCCTTAGACCAAATTCTGTGTTAGAGGGAATAGTATTACAATTAGATTCATATGCACATATGTACAAATAAAAGGGGAAAAAAACTGGGAGGAAGCAATCAAAATTGGTATTTTAGAAAACACTGTAAATCCAAAAAAATTGTTGTTGTTGGGGTTTTTTTTTCCAATTGTGTCCAACTCTCCATGACCCAATTTGGGGTTTTCTTGGCAGAAATACTGAGGTGGTTTGCCATTTCCTCCTCCTCCTCTTTTTTTTTTTTTAAGCAATACTTTATTTTTTTCTCCAGTTACATGTAAAGAACAATTTTTAACATTCATTTAAAAATTTTTTTGAGTTTCATATTTTCTCCCTCCCTTGCCACCTCCCTCCCTGAGACAATAAGCAATTTGATATAGGTTATACATGTTCAGTTACACAAAACATATTACCATATTAGTCATGTTGTGAAAGAAGACAGACCCAAAGGAGAAAAAAACCCATGAAAAAATACAGACAATGAAAAATAGTATGCTTCAATCTGCATTCTCTGGATGTGAATAGTATTTTTCATCATGAGTCCTTTGGAAATTGTTTTGGATCATTGTATTGCTGAGAATAGCTAAGTACTTCATAGTTGATCTATGGTACAGTGTTGCTGTTACTCTGTTCACTGTGGCTCTGCTCACTTTATTTTGCCTCTGTTCATATAAGTCTTTCCAAGTTTTTCTGAAATCAGCCCTCTCATTTCATCATTTCTTATAGCATAGAAATATTTCATTACAATCGTATATCACAACTTGTTCAGCCATTCCCCAGTTGATGGGCATTCCCTCAGTTTTCAGTTCTTTGCCACCATAAAAAGAACTGCTATACATATTTTTGTACAAATTGATCCTTTCCCCTTTTTTGGATCTCTTTGGGATACAGACCTAGTAGTGGTATTGCTGGATCAGACTGTACGTAGTGCTGTTTTTTTTTTCCAAGTGTACCTACCAATGTTTTTGTAAATAATAGGTAAAACAACCTATCCCCCTGTAGAATGTGGGGGTGGGAGTGGGTGGGAGGAGAGCACAATTTTTTTTAAATGTTTCTGTTACAAATTTTCATCTTCAGAACCCACCAGTGTTAACAGAAGTCCTTAAAGAAATCTTCCACGTTCTGTCAGAGTAATATAATACCTGCCTTGCCTCTGTCCAGTTCAGTTTCCCTTTTTTTTATTAATTTCTTTTTAGTTTTCAACATTCACTTCCATAAACTTTTGAGTTTCAAATTTTAAACATATTTTCATTATTTTCATATTAGTCATGTTGTAAAGAAGAATTAGAGCCAATAGGAGGAACCACAAGAAAGAAGAAACAAAACAGAAGAGAAAAAAAGGGCAAATAGTATCCTTCTATCTGCATTCCAACTCCATAGTTCTTTTTCTGGATGTGGATAGCATTTTCCATCGTGAGACTTTTGGAGATGTCTTAGAGCCTTGTATTGCTGAGAAGAGCTAAGTCTGTCAAAGTTAGTCATCACATCACATGGCTGTTACTGTGTACAACATTCTCCTGGCTCTGCTCACTTCACTCAGCATCAGTCCATACAAGTCTTTCCAGGTTTTTCTGAAGTCTGCCTGCTCGTCATTTCTTATAGCACAATAGTCTTCCATTACATTTATATACCACAATTTGTTCAGCCATTCCCCAATTGATGGGCATCCCCTCAATTTTCCAATTCTTTGCCACCACAAAAAGAGCTGCTATAAATACTTTTGTATATGTGAGTTCTTTTCTCATTTTTATTATCTCTTTGGGATACAGCCCTAGAAGTGGTATTGCTGGGTCAAAGGGTATGCACATTTTTATACCCTTTGGGCATAGTTCCAAATTGCTCTGCAGAATGGTTGGATCAGTTAATTAGTATCCTAATTTTCCCATATCCTCTCCAATGTTTATAATTTTCCTTTTTTATCATATTAGCCAATCTGATAGGTATGAGGTGGTACCTCAGAGTTGTTTTAATTTGCACTTCTCTAATCAGTAGTGATTTAGAGCACTTTTTTCATATGACTATAGATAGCATTGATTTCTTCCTCTGAAAACTGCCTGTTCATATCCTTTGACCATTTATCATTTGGGGAATTACTTGTATTCTTAAAAATTTGAATCAGTTCTCATTTGAGAAATGAGGCCTTTGTCAGAAACGCTGGTTGGAAAAAAATGTTTACTAGCTTTTTGCTTTCCTTCTAATCTTGGTTGCATTGGTTTTGTTTGTGTAAAACCTTTTAATTTAATAAAATCAAAATTATTCATTTTATATCTTGTAATGTTCTTTATCTCTTGCTTGGGCATAAATTCTTCCCTTCTTCATAGACCTGACAGGTAAATTATTCCTTGCTCTCTTCATTTGCTTATGGTATCACCCTTTGTTTAAATTATATACCCATTTTGATCATATCTTAGTATAAGCTGTAACATGTTGATCTATACCTAGTTTCTGCCATACTGTTTTACAGTTTTCCCAACAGTTTTTGACAAATAATGAGTTCTTGTTTCAACCTTGGGTTTATCAAACACTAGATTACTATGGTCTTTTAGTACTGTCCTTGTTTTACCCCAATTTTATTGGGAACGCTTCTAGCGTATCTCCATTGCAGATTATGCTTGCTGATGGTTTTAGATAGATAGTGTTTATCATTTTAAGGAAAGCTACCTTTATTCCTATGCTTTCTAGTGTTTTTAATAGGAATGAGTGCTGTATTTTGTCAAGAGCTTTTCCTGCATCTATGAAGATAATCATGTGATTTCTGTTTGTTTTATTATTTATATGTTCAGTTATGCTGATAGTTTTCTTAATATTGAACCAGTCCTGCATTCCTGGTATAAATCCCTCTGGTCATAGTTCTGTTTATCTTTTAAAGCCCTTTATAGCCCCACTCATTCCAAGCTTTCTGTCCTTTAACTTTATTCTCCTTTTCATGTTCCACAACCCAGCCAAACAGGCCTTCTTGCTGTTCCTTACATATGATTCTCCATCTTCCATGTGTATGCACTTCTTCCTTACCTCTAGTTCTTGGGATCTCTGAACAGCTAGATGGTATGATAGAACTCTGAACTTGGAGTTGGGAAGAATTAAATTCAAGGCCTGCCTCAGACATTTGTTAGCTGTATGACCCTGGGAAAATCATTTAATCTCTTTCACCCTCTGTTTCCTCATCTGTAAAATGAGGATAATAGTACCTACTTCAGAGAATTGTTATGAGAATTAAATGAGACAATATGTGTAAAGTGTTCTGTAAATCTTTAATCTTGATATAAATGTTAGCTTTTATTATTACACAGGGCCTTTCTTGAATTCTCCCCAAAACTACTAGTGCCAAAATTTAGATCATGTTTATATTGTATATACCTATTTATATACATATTGTCTCCCTTGACAAAATAAAAACTCGTTGAGAATAGAGCCTGTTTCATTTTTGTCTTTGTATTCCTCAGTGCCTGGCACAGAGTAGACACTTAGTAAATGATTGACTGTTAAAAGAATGTTCTGAAATCCTTGATAGAAAAATCTTTAAGCCAAGCTGTGTACATAAATACTACAAACCCCCCAGGTATATTGCTTTTTTCTTTAGTTCTTTTTCTCCTTCTGGTTTATTTCTTTCTTAAACTGTTTGGGAGTAACTTCTGTTCCCAGGTGCCAGTTTACCTGATGAAATAAGGACCATTGGGAATAGGAAGTTTCGATGGCATAGTAACAATCATTGATCATACTGCTCTGATTTCTGTACTGTTAACACACACACACACATGCACACACACATGCGCACACACACACACACACACACACAGAGTTAAATTTTTCTCCTTACAGTAAAGAGTCATGTGAGGTAACCGGGAAAACTGTTTACTGATACATTTCTCCCTTCTACATGTATTTACTCTTTTCCCTCTAGGATTTGAAGCAAAAACTTACAGTTTTTCTCTTTTTTTTTTTAAATTTTTAAATTTTTTTAGGCAATTGGGGTTAAGTGACTTGCCCAGGGTCACACAGCTAGTAAGTGTCAAGTGTTTGGTCTGAGGCCGGATTTGAACTCAGGTCCTCCTGACTTCAGGGTCGGTGCTCTATCCACTGTGCCACCTAGCTGCCCCTGGTTTTTCTCTTAAAGTAGTTTTATTTTTCGACCAATTACTGTGCTTTTTTAGCTACAGCAGGAACCTCTTTGGATTCAAGTAATATGGGTTCATTCCTATTTTGCAGATAAGAAAGTTGAGTCATAAAGGCTATGACTACTGAAGAGTGTATAGTTTCTTTCTGGCTGCTTGTAATATTTTCTCCTTAACCTGGGAACTCTGAAATTTGGCTATAATATTCCTAGGAATTTGCCTTTGGGGATCTCTTTCAGGAGGAGATCGGTGGATTCTTTCAATTTCTATTTTGCCCTCTGCTTCTAAAATATCAGGACAGTTTTCCTTGATAATTTCTTGAAAGATGATGTCTAGGCTCTTTTTTTGATCATGGCTTTCAGATAGTCCAATAATTTTTAAATTCTCTCTCCTGGATCTATTTTCTAGGTCAGTTGTTTTTCCAATGAGATATTTCACATTGTTTTCTAATTTTTTCTTTCTTTTCGATTTGTTTTACAGTGTCTTGATTTCTCATAAAGTCACTAGCTTCCAATTTCTCCATTGTAATTTTTAAGGAAGTATTTTCTTCAGTAATCTTTCGGACTTCCTTTTCCATTTGGCCAATTTTGTTTTTTAGGGCATTCTTTTCCTCATTGGCTTTTTGGACCTCTTTTGCCATTTCGATTAGGCTATTTTTTAAGATGTTATTTTCTTCAGTATTTTTTGGGATTTCCTTTAGCAAGCTGTTGACTTGTTTTTCATGATTTTCTTGCAACACTCTCAGTTTTTCCTTCACTTCTCTTACTTGCTTCTCAAAATCCCTTTTGAGCTCTTCCAAGGCCTGGGACTGATTCATATTTTTCTTGGAGGTTTTGGATGTAGGAGCTTTGGCTTTGTTGTCTTCTTCTGGTTGTATGTTTTGATCTTCTTTGTCACCAAAGTAAGATAATATAGTCTGACTCTTTTTGCGCTGCTTACTCACGATCCCAGCCAATCACTTGAGTTTTAAACTCTTTGTTAAGGTAAAAGTCTGCTTCCAGTGTAAAGAGTGTACTGTCCCAAGCTTCAGGGGTTTGTACAGCTGTTTTCAGAGATACTTCTAGGGACCTGTAAATTTTCAGTTCTTCCAAGGTGGTATGATAAGGGGCGAGGTGTTGTCTCTCCACCACCACCACAAGTTCCAACGCCCCAACTTTCCTTCTCGCCCAAGGACCGCCCTTCAGAACTGTGACCCAGATCCAAACACCGGTAAAGCAAGAGATTCCTGCCTCAGCACTGGCAAAGAGATCCCTGCAATCCCCTTCTAATCAGCCACTCGAATCCCCCTCAGTCTGTGGGCTGGACGCTCAGGAAAAAGCTGCGGCCCTGGGCTGCACTCCAGACTTGCGGCTCAGACCTAGCTTCTCTCTCACCATAGTCACAGACTTTTCCCACTGACCTTCTAAGTTGTGTTTGGCATTCAGAGGGTTGAGAAGTCTGGAAACCGCCACAGCTGCCTGCGATTCAGTCCTCTGAGGCCTGCTCCAGGGTCGCTGCGGCCTGTGCACCCACGCCAAACTTCGTTCCCCTCCCTGCCCGGCACGAGATACCTTTCCGATCAACCATCCAGGCTGTCTTTGGCTGGAAATTTGTTTCACTCTGTCTTTTTTCGGGTTCTGCTTTTTTAGAATTTGTTTAGAGCCATTTTTTATAGGTATTTGGAGGGCTTTGGGAGAGAGCTTAAGACAGTCACTGCTTTCCCTCCGCCATCTTGGCTCCGCCCTCATGAAATTATTTATAATATATTTTTTTTAGGGATAAAGGCAGGTCTGGGGTAGAGAGTGCAGTGAGTAGTTATGTCCAGGAAGGTTGGAGTGTGAAAGTCAGCCCCTTTTTCTCTAGTCAATTTAGGAGAGCCTCCTGCAAAGACAGAATTTTTAAGGGCCATAGTACTTAAATATATTCTAAATATATGGTTATAATAAGTAACATTTATACAATACATTTAAAGTTTATTGTTGCTCATTTGTTTAAGTTGTGTCTGAGTCTTCATGATCTGTTTGGGGTTTTCTTGGCAGAGATACTGGAGTGGTTTGCCATTTTCTTCTCCAGCTTATTTAACAGATGAAAAACTGAAGCAAAAAGGGTTAAGTGACTTGCCCAGGGTCACACAGCTAGTAAGTGTCTGAGGCCAGATTTGAACTCAGGCACATAAATCTTTCCTGACTTCAGGCCTGGGTATCCACTATGATGCATAGGTGCTCCAATATATTTTGAATATTTTCCAGATACTTGGTGATAATAATAGCTAGCATTTATTTATTTAAAGTTTGCTAAGTACTGGGTATATGTTATGTCATTTAATTCTTACAACAGTATCAAGGCAAGCACTGTTATCATACCCATTTTATTGGTTAAGGAAAATGAGGCTAAAAGTCCTAAGTTACTTGCTTCAGGGTCACACACAATTATAAATATATGAGACAGGATTCTGTGTAGGTCTTCCTGAGTCCAAGTCCAGCATGATGCCTACTCTGTCACCTTCCTGCCAGGTTCAGTTGAGGAGAAGGCCTTTTGAGCTAGTGCTGAAAGGCAGTATAGTAGAATGGTAAAAGTATCTAACTGGAAGTCCAAGGATTCAGCTTGTCCATTGTTTAACTCTTTGATCTTGAACTGAAAGCCGTCTGTCTTATTCTTCTTCTCCTTTACACTCTCAGTGCAGCTCATTTTCGTCTGTAATATCTGTCCCAAATAAAGATTATATTAGACATACTCTCTAGGATGTCCATTTAAATGCATGTTGAAATCTAGGCTATAAATGTTCTTCACCTAATTGGTCTTTCCTCTGTATGGACGGACAAGCTGTACTCTTTGAATGATAACAAATCTCTTCGAGGAAGCTCTGCAGTGTCTTGGAGCTTCATGACATCAGCACAGTGTCACCCACAAACAGCAGCATCTGGAGGACCTCGCTATCCACAGGGAATCTTCACCAACCTAATTCTGGACTAGATATTCTTCAGTAATCATGAATTCTTTTGCCCAGCCCATAACTCCCTATTTCTACCTTGTCTGGTGTTTATTATCCAAAGGTCACTGAATAAGGCTACTTCTGCTGTTACATCTTCCAGGGGATTATGAATGATTTTGGTATATCCTTGCTGTAAAAGAGCTTTTGAGGCAGCCTTTGTTCTACTAAATCAGATGCTTTCCATAATCTACAAACAGTAAGCACTGTGGGATCTTATACATCTTTCAGTTCTGAGATAATAAAAATTGGAAAGCTCTTTATTAATTCTAAACTTCCACAAGAACAAAGACCCATCTTTTCAAAACTAACACTTTACTGTTGTTGCAATATATCAATGAGATGAATACCACTTCTGAAGAACTAAGGATGAGTATTGCAAAGAGAGTTAACAGAAAGGTGGGTATGCCTGCCTGTTACATATACCCAACAAGAAATTCTGAAGATCAGAAGTAAAGGATGTCACAAAGGAATTGTGTCACAGGATGTTTCCGGCCCATTGGACTTTTGAGAGGTCATGGATAAGTGTCCTCCAGGCTGGACAGGCATGGAGAGGAAGCTCCTGGGAGACAACACTCAGACTGATGATGTCACAGATCCTCTTGAGTTTTTGAGTGACCTTAGACAGGTTACTTAAACTCTCTGACCTTCAGTTTCTTCACCTGTAGAATGGGACCTTCACATTTACAGTATCTGTATGAGTATTCTGAGGACCAAATGAAATGAATGTGGAAGTACTTTGTAAACTGTAAAGGACTATATAAATGTGAGCTGTTCTTGTGATTATGCTTTATTCGTGTTCTCACTAAACCATCTTATTGCCATCACCTTTGCCCCTAGTCATATCCTTTATGTGAGCTTGTAGCAATATAACATTATATAACAGAACCTTTATTAAGCACTTATGTGCAGAACTCTATTCTAGATACTGAAGATATTGGGAGAGGTTCAAATCTTATATATGATAGGAATTTTATAGTCCTAGAGAAGGATAAGACAATTCTACAAGCCTCTATTTGTATTAAAAGCCCTTCACAACCTGGCCTTATCCTGCCCATTCCATTTTTTTTGGGGGGGGCGGTGAGGCAATCGGGGTTACGTGACTTACCCAGGATCACACAGCTAGAAAGTGTCAAGTGTCTGAGGTCGGATTTGAACTCAGGTCCTCCTGACTCCAAGGCCGGAACTCTATCCACTGTGCCACCTAGCTGTCCCTTTTCCAGTTTTCTTATACTCTTATACTTGATTCACAACTCATTCCATTCCCAGACCCTGAGACCCTGAGACTTTGCACTGGTTACACCTATAATGCTTTCCTTTCTCACTTCTTAGTTTCTCCACCTTCCTTCAGCTCACATCCCATCTTGTACAGGAGACCTTTCTTGTCCCCTTCCCCTTCTTCCTCCACCTTCCGCCCTGGGAGATATCAAAGGAAAAAAATGGCCCCTTCCCTCAAGGGGCTTCTATAGCATTGGTGACTCCTTCCCTCTCAATTTGACCTCAGTAGATATGATTTCTTGTGGATGTTATAGCCATCTTTGTTGATTCATATCTGAATGCAACATGTGGCCCAACTGAAGCTGGAAGACGACTTTTCAAACTAAGACTTTTATAGCCTTTCCTAATCTGTGATTCCTAGCTCTTTTCCCAGTCTTTTAGTCAGCCTGCCAGATTACTCTGTTATACCAGATACTCTGCTCTAATTAATGGTTTCACAGTCCTTTTATAAACCTTAATGCAGAAGACAGTAATGAGAAACTCCGTTATTCCGTATCACAGCTGCCAAATACACACTGCTAGAATTTGGCTGGCTTAAAGTACAGACCAGCTACCAGATTTCAGTTATTACATTTCCTTTCCCTTCTCTCTACCTTTCTAACTATTTCTTTTTTGCCTAAATTCAGGTAAATAGATGGATAGATATATATGTACGTATGGGCAGCTAGGTGGCAGAGTAGATACAGCACAGGGCTTGGAGTCAAGAAGACCTGAGTTCAAATGTGTCCTGAGACACTGATTAGCTGTTTGACCTTGGGCAAGTCACTACATCCTGTTTGCCTCAGTTTCCTCCTCCGTAAAATGAGCTGGAGAAGAGAATGACAAACCATTCTAATATCTTTGCCAAGAAAACCCCAAATGGGGTCAAGAAGAGTCAGACACGACTGAAATGATTGAACAAAAACATATGTATATATACTTAGAGATAAACCTAGATATAGATGATAAAGATATATGTATATTATTTTTTAAAATAATATTTTCCCAACTACATGTAAAGACATTCAGTTTTTAAAAGTTTTGAATTCCAAATTTTATCCCTTCCTCCCTCACTTCCTCCTTCCCTAAGACGGTAAACAATTTTAATATAAATTTTGTATGTGCAATCATGTAAAACATATTTCCATATCAGTCATGTTGTAAAAGAAGTAACAGACCAAAAGAAAAAAAAAACATGAACAAAATAAAGTAAAAAATGGTATGCTTTGATGTGCATTCAATCTTCATCATTTCTTTCTCTGGATGTGGTATCTAAATTTCTATGTAAGATAGACACATATCTTTATATTGTTTTTCAATCTGTGTTATCCTATGGGTTTTCCCCCTTCTTTTTCTTACAGTCATTTGTCCTTCATTTTATTTTTTCATTTTTTTGTTCTTGAAGTTATTTTTTCTGCCCATTCTCTCCACAACCTCTTTGAGAACACAAGTCATAAGTCAAGACCCTTCTGTCTTTTGGCTTTTCCTATAGAGTAATGATATTTAGCCTATATTGATCCTTTCATCTTATCACCCTTCTCTGACTCAGTCTTGCCTAAAAGTCCTAAAAGGAGATGTTATCTTGCCTCTGTTCATCTTTGGGGTAAGAAGGGTAAGCCTATGTCAGAAGTAATTTTATGGATAAGGGCTTTATTTAGCTCCCCATCCTTTGACTCAAGCCCTAGGCAACATTGCATTTTGTAGGATGGTGACAATTGTATTGGTGATATCACATAATTTATTAAAGGTTTGGAGAGTGAGGTGGGATAATAATAATAATGTTTATGTAGCACTTTAAGGTTTGCAGAGTGCTGTACTCATGTTAAATCATTTGCTACAACAGCTCCGTGATATAGACACTCTTATTATCTCTATTTTATGGAAACTAAGACCTAGAAAGATTAATTGACTTTCACACTGCTAGTAAGTGTCTGAGGCACGATTTGAACTCACATCTTCTGGACTCCAGTCCAGCCCTCTTCCACTTGCTGCTCTCCCTCTATTGTCAAGATGGCTAAGGCCTGCCTGATTGAGGCCAATAACCTAGTCAGAACCTTGTGACTTTCCTCGATGCTAGAGAAACAGGGCATGAAGCCCTGAATCGGGAGCAGCTTTCTGTGTCAAAGGTAAGCATAGCCTTTATTATGACTAACAGAGGAATCCTGTCTTCCTTTCCTTGCCCTCTAGACCTGAGGTAGAATGACAGGAAGCTAACCCTTCCCCTGGATGGATACTCTTTGCTATCCTTAATTCTTGACTTCCATGTGTTAAGCTTTCTGAGTGTGGCAGAATAAACAGGAATGGTTTTATTTTTTTTCTGGGTTTGTGCCATGTATCAATAACAGTTTGTTAGATGGTCAGCTGAAATTCAAGTTTGATTTCTAAGTCACGTAAAGGATGATTGGGGGTGGGGAAAGCTTTTGGTTTACCCGATCTACTGGTTGACTGTATTCAACCTCTCTTCAGATAATATCTCCTAGAATTCCCCACGTGATGAAAATAAGCCTATTAAACACTAGTTGGGGACAGTTTCTGATGCTGGAAGATAAGAACAGTGTTTATTATGATGATCAAAGAGAAGTGTTTTATATCGCCCTCATCAACCTTATTTCTGCCCTACTATATGCTGCCTATATGACTTTGATCTCTCTGGGCTTACCTTGAAAAGACAGGATTAAACTGGATGATCTCTAAGGTGCCTTCTAGCATTAAAATCTTATATCTTGAAGGGACATAGAACCAACTCTCTCTCCCACTTAAGAGTGACCAGGGATTCTCCCTTTTGGGGACAACAGTGGAGGTGGGGAAGAGGCAGTCTTTAGAACAATACCTCTACCTCTCCACCTCTGAGCTGCTTGTTCAGTGTGCTACGTTGTGCTGTGTCTCTTACCAGGTTCGGGAGGATGGAAGCCATTCTCACCTCTATAAGATCCGCTGGTATCAATGGAAAGAAGGTGGATTTTCTGTCATGCACTTCTGTTGTGGTCCTTGGAGCAAAAGACTATCTTTTTTTTTTTTGGCAATTGGGGTTAAGTGACTTGCCCAGGGCCACACAGCTAGTAAGTGTCAAGTGTTTGGTCTGAGGCTGGATTTGAACTCAGGTCCTCTTGACTTCAGGGCCAGTGCTCTATCCACTGTGCCACCTAGCTACCCCCATATTTTCTTTAGAAGGCTCCATAGTTAAGAGAACAAACAACTTTAAAAAAGGAGAGAAGGTACAGAATTTTTTCCTGTTGTCCAGGATTAGGAATCATCTAGGAGTTTTGAGGAACAAGGATTTCTCTTTGCTGAGGAATAGAGCCCTTCCAGACTCTTAGAATTATGGGTTAGAATCTTAAATTCCTTTGGTTTCTAGTAATTATCTTACCTATACTCCTCCCTCCTTCTCCTTATCAGGGATTATGCTTGAGTGTGCCCATTCTGGTCCCATTGAAGTTCTGGAAAACAATTTCTCTCCTCAACATGCATATTTACACATTTTAGAATCTCCCACCTTGGACAGTTAGGAAATCCTTTCTGATGTTATTATGGTTGAGGAGGAAAGGAGGGAATGAGGGGTGAGGACAAATACCACATTCATTTCTGTGGATTTATTTTCATTTCTTGGTGTTATTCAGTTGCCTCTATGAGCTATGGGATTCCTTTCCTTTTGCTCTTTTTTTGGCCTATCCTCCCTTTCCTCCCTGAGTTTTCCTGGAAAGGATGGGGAGGGGGTGATTGGGAAAGGCCAAAAAAAGAAGGGATGGAAATTCCCGTTTTATTACTCTACACTGTGCACTAGTTTGGGGCGAGGGCGGGTGAAGGCAGATAGAGGCCAGTGGAGTCAGCCCTGAAGGGAGAGGCCAAGGGACTGCTGAGCAGATGGAATGGGCCCTAATTACCTCCCTGCCTTGAGCTTGCCTGTAATTGTGGTTTAAGAGAACCAGCACGTCCTGGGAATTTGCTGGAGCAGCAGAGATTTGGGGTTTCTGCCTGGGATGGCGTTGAATTTTCCATTTAGAATGACTTGCCCAGTAGTCTTCCTCAGTTGTAGAGAGGGAGTGGTCCCTTGGGATCGCAGAGGATGGTGATCAAGTTGGGAGTCAGGCTACTGGTCTTGTGTTTTGGTGGCTGGTTCAGAATCTGACTAGAGTTTTGGATACTTCAGAAATACTCAGAGAACTAAGATGGTGGTGGAAAGAGGCTCTGAACTGAGACCTAAGAACAAGGGTGGGGAACCCGTGGCCTTCTAGATCCTTAAGTGCAGCCTTTTGACTGAGTCCCAAGTTTTACAGAGCAAATCTTTTTATTAAGAGGATTTGTTCTGTGAAGTTTGGATTTAGTCAAAGAGCCGAACTTGAGGATCTAGAGGGTCACATGTGGCCTTGAGGCCACAGGTTTCCCATCCCTGCCTAAGAGATCAACTCCATTATTTACTACATGATTTTGGGGAAATCATTTAATTTACCTGGGACTCAAGAGAGCAGGCCCATTAATTGATTGTGTGATTTTAGGGCCAATCACCTAACCCTTTCAGG
This sequence comes from Vombatus ursinus, assembly GCF_900497805.2. Classification (NCBI taxonomy): domain Eukaryota; kingdom Metazoa; phylum Chordata; class Mammalia; order Diprotodontia; family Vombatidae; genus Vombatus; species Vombatus ursinus. The sequence goes on from NW_020954576.1 coordinate 52,702,293, forward strand.
GCCTTAGTTTTCCTATCTCACTTGAAAAGAATAATCCTTACTCTGTTATTAGTTCACTAGGGATTTATAAAACAGAGTTAGTAGCTAAGAATGTGCTTTGGAAGTAAAACTGTTACAGAAATGAATGGCAACTGCAGGCTTTGTTTCTTTACAATGATATGTAATTTTTCCTTTTTTTTTATTTTTTTGGCTAGGCAGTGGGGTTAAGTGACATGCCCAGAGTCACACAGCTAGTAAGTGTTACGTGTCTGAGGCCACATTTGAACTCAGGTCCTCCAGAATCCAGGGCCGGTGCTCTATTGTGTAATTCTTTCTTTAAGCTCAGTGGTCATACTTATTAGAACTGAAATGGACCTTAGAGCTTATCTGGTTCAACTCTCTCACTTCTCAGATGAGGAGACTGAAAGCCAAAGAGGTTAAGTGATTTCTTCTGACAACAAATTAAGTGCTCTTTCCATGTCAACATGCCAGGATATTCCACAAAACCACAGATGCTTTTTTACATATTTGCATAGCATCATCATTGCAAAGTTTCTTTAAGACATCTATTTTTGCATAATACTCTAGTAGGTAGAAAGAACCTAAGGTTTGGGGTCAGAATACCTGGGTTTGAATTCTGGATTTGGTGTTAGATTATTTGGAGAGATGTGATTTCAGAATTGATTGAATGGCTGGATTTAAAAAAAGTAGTTATAGGTTGATGTCAGCTTGGAAGGAGGACTCCAGTGGAATGTTCCAGGGATACGTGCTTAGCCCTGTGCTTTTTAATAACATTTTTGTCAGTGACTTGGATGAAGGCATAGAGGCATCCTTATCAGATTTGCCCATGACACAAAGCTAGGAGAGCTAATACACTGAATGACAGAATCTTAAAAATATCTTGATAATCTAGAACAGCAGTTGGCAAACTAAGAAAGAATGGCTTTTAACATTTTAAAATAAAATAAAACTTTATTTACAAATATAAAAACCATTCAGTTCCTGGGCCTCTGTGGGCAACAGGCTGCAGACCCCTGGTCTAGAACATTGGACTGAATCTATTAAGTTGAAATTTAATATGGTTAAATGTAATTCTTTTATTTGTGAAGTCTATTTTTTTAAACTCAGGCACAAATTAAGGAGGAATGGCTGGATTGCAGTTTGTTTGAAAAAATATCTTGGAGTTTTGGTAGACTGCAAACTCAGTTTGAGTCAACAGTTATGGCAGCCAAAAAAGCTAATGTGCTGCAAGCTTTTATTTAGCCCTTCCTAGGTGCGTTACTATACTTCGCACTGTTGGTGCAAAGAAAAGCAAAACAAGGTCCTTGCCCTGGAGAAGCTCACATTCTAATGTGGTGAATACAACATGCAAAAAGTTGTACATTACAGATAGCTGCAATGTAAATGTAATCTCAAAAGGAAGGCACTAGCCATAGGGAACATTGGGAAGGGCCTTTTGTAGAAGGTAGGATTTGAAGAAAACCTGGGAGCAGAGGTAGGGGTGGAGAGGTAGCCACAGTATTCCGGGTACAGACAGCTAGTGAAAAGGCAAAGAAGCTAGATATGAAGTGTTTTATGCAGAGAACAAGAAGGTAGACAGTGTCTTGACACTGAATCATGGAGGAGAATGAAGTGTAAGAAGACTGGTAAGGTTGGGAGGAGGCCACTAGAGTTTATTGAGTAGGGGATGTTTGACATGGTCAGATCATTTAGTGGGGCTGGGGTATAAGTTGAAATACAACCAGTACTGGAAATGATGGTTAGAGATTCAGCGTCATCAGGAACTGGCCAATTTTCATTGAGAGCCAAATGATGGAGGGAGTGAGAAAGGAAAAGGTAGCAGTTAGATTCCAGATAGCACAGTGGAAAGGCCTGGTAGGTCTGGAGTGGGACATTGTGGAGGTAGGACCAAGAGGAATGGGAATATGGGAGTAGAGTTTGTACACTGACAGTCAGGAGTTCAAGGTCTTGGGAGTAACAACAACAATAACCTAACATTTAGATAGAACTTTAAAGTTTTCAAAGTGTTTTTTACATGTGTCATTGCACTTCAACTCATTTGATCCTCTCAACAACCTTTTGAGGTAGGTACTATTATTATCCCCACTTTACAAAGGAGGAAACTGAAACTGAGAGGTTCAGTAACTTGCCCAGGTTCACACAGTAAGTGTCTGTCTCCCAAGTCCAGTCCTTCATCCACTGTGCTACCTAGTTAAGTATAAGGGTTTGACAGTATGGTAACCAATGAGGAATATGTCCGGGTAGATATCAGTGGCTAGGGATTTGTTTTTTGCAGAAGGGAAGTGATGAGCCTGTTCAACTGCCCTCCCTAGAGTTTGTTAGAACTCTTGGCAGGTTAGTGGTAATGTGTTCTGTGAAGCCCTATATGCTCACCTTAAAACAGGTGGGAACAAGTGAAAGTACACCTTGGAGGAGTCTAGACAGGATTCAGGAGCTGGCAGTTTGAGAGTGTTTTGGATCTAAGGTTGTTACAGGCTTGGAGGGTGGGTGACCTTGTTTTGAGGTCTACATGAAAAGAAGTATAGCTTCCAAGAATACTTAGGTGATGATTCCCTTGTACTCTGTTCTAGTCAGCCTGCTTTCAAGTATCATATTCAGATTTGATCACCACATTTTTTAAAAAGGCAATAAATTGTTGTTTTTTAAATTAAGAAAATAAAGATTTTCTTTTGTGTGATTCCATCACTTCTATCAGGTGTTATTTCATTGTTGGTCTTCTGGAATTATAATTGGCCATCGTGTTGATCAGAGTTCACTGACTTTTGGAGTTTTTATGGTGATGTTATTGTATAAATTGTTCTGGTTCTACTCACTTCACTCTGCATCAAAATCTCAGGTTTCTTTGAAACTCTTTTCTTCATCATTTCTTATGGCACAGTGCTATTCTATTATATTCATATATCATAATTTGTTCAGCCATTTCACATTAATCACCCCCTTAGTTTACAGTTCACAAATATTTTTGTATCTATAGGTATTTTCCTTCTTTCTTTGATTTCTTTGGCATATAGGCCTACTAATGGTATTTACTGGGTTAAGCAGTATGCACAGTTTAGTGACTTCAGGGCACAGTTCAGAATTGCTTTCCACAATGGCTATATCCTTTTACAGCCCCACCAGTAGTACATTAATGTGCATATTTTCCCATAGCCTCTCCAATATTTGACACTTTCTTCTTTTGTATCTTTGCCAATCTGATCAAGGTGTGAGGTGGGACCTCAGAGCTGCTTTAATTTCCTTTTAATTATTAGCAATTTGGAGCATTTTTAACCTGACTATTGATAGCTTGGATTTCTTATTTTGAAAACTGTCTATTCCTGTCTTTTAAAGGTAGCCACATTTTAAGAAGGACAGTGATAGAAGGGCAACTAGGATGGTAAAACATCCCTAATTCATGAAATATGAAGATCAGATTGAGGCAATGGTAATGTTTATCCTAGAAAATAAAAGTCTGATGTGGGATGGGTGAAGGTGGGGAAGTTGAAGACAGTTGTCTTCAAGTATTTGAAAGGCTGTTGTGTGGAAGATGGGTGGAAGTTAAAAGTTAAAAAGAGGCAAATTTAGACTTGATGTAAGGAACATTTCCCTGGCAATTAGAGCTATTTGAAAGTAGAAAGGACTGTATGGGGAAATGATGGATTCCCCTTCATTGGAAGTCTTCATGCTAAAGCCAGATGACCATCTTTCAGCTATGTTGTACAGAGGTTTCTTTTTTGGCTAAGAGTGGCCACTGACATCCCTTCCAATTTTGAATTCTGTGCTGAGATTGTTGTGAGAGCTAGGGACTGATGTTACATAGTAATTAATCATAACTCACATCTTTAGTGCTTTAAGGTGTATGAAACAATTTAATAATAATGATAATAGCTAGCATTTATATATCACTCAAAGATTTGTAAAGCACTTTACACGTTATCTCATTTGATTTTTACATCTTCCATATGAGGAAACTGAGGAATAGAGAAGTTAAGTAACTTGCCCAAGATCACACAACTAGTGAGTGTTAAGGCAGTATTCAAACTCAATTTTTCCCAACCCCAAGTCTAGTACTTATCTTGCTTAGCTGCCTCTATTAATAATTTAGAATACAGTAACTCACTTGACCCTTGAAACAGTATAAGTATTATTATGCCCATTTTATAGATAAGGAAGTGAGTGAGCTTCAGAGGTTAGTAACTGGACTGGCACAGGGTCAGAGGTGGAATTTGAACCCAGTTTTTTTCCAACTGCAGTTATACCACTACCTCATGGTTAGCTTGGAAGTCACATGTTTAGTCTTGTTTTCAAATATCAGTGTTTTAAGCATATTTTTTCATTTTTGTTGAAATCTTTTGTTTTTATATTGTCTTTTCCCCTCTATATCCCTTCCCTCTCAGAAAGCCATCCCTCAAAATAAAGAATTGACAAGAAGGGAGAAAAAGTTCAACAGAACTTATCATATTAACCAAGTCTGATATATTCAGTGTTTCATTCCCATTATTTATCCCCAATATCTACAAAAAAGTGAGAGACATGCATTGTCTTATATCTTTAAGATGTGTGTTTGTACCTTTGTGGCCAAAAGTGGTTATTATAATTTTACAACATCAAGTTTCCATCATTTTGTTGTTATTCTTTCCTTTTAGATTGTTGTAGTTATTGTGTATATTATTTTCCTGGTTCTACTTATACTACTTTGCATTAGTGAGTCTTCACATCTTTTTCTATATTCATTGTTTGTTCTTTCTTAGAGTACAATAATAATGTTCCATTACATTTATTTATCATACTTTTTAGCCATTACATGATCAGTGAGCATCTATTTCATTTCCAGTTATTTGCTACTGCAAGAAGTGCTGCTATAAAGGGGAGAAACCTCTCCCCTTTTAAAATCATTGACTTCCTTGGAAATATATGCCTGAGTGGGAGCTTGGGGTCAAAGAGTATAGACATTTTAGTCACTTTCTTAGCATAATGCCACATTACTTTCCAAAATGGTTGGACTGACTTATCCTGCCTCTATACTATATTTTAGTATACTTGTCTTTCCACAAAAATGTTTACATTCCAGGACTCTGGACATAGTCAGGAATGCCTGGGTTCAGGTCCTTACCCTGACCCTAGCTGTATGACAGTGGGCAAGTCACAACATCTAAGTAAAATGGAGATAACTCTAGTGCCTAACTTAAGGTTGTTGTGAGTTTCAAATGAGGTAATATATTGAAAGTGATCTGCAAACCTTAAAGCGCTGATTGTTGTTGTTGAGTCATTTTCAGTCTGTCCGACTTTTTATGACCCCATTTGGGGTTTTCTTGGCAAAGATACTGGCATGGTTTGCCGTCTTCTTGGCAAAGAACTGGCATGGTTTGCCATTTCCTTCTCTGGCTCATTTTTACAGATGAGGAAACTGAGGCAAACAGGGTTAAGTGATTTGCCCAGGGTCACGCAGCTGGGAAGCATCTGAGGCCAGATTTGAATGAGTCTTCTTGACTCTAGGCCCAGCACTCTATGCACTGTGTCACCCAGTTGTCCCAAAGCTCTGATTAAATGTCAGTTGTCCCTATCATTCAAAAGAGTTGGTGGAAAAGGAGTCAGAGGGCTTTGAATTTTTTGGTGTTAAAACTGGTGGGAGAGCAAGAGAAGTAGATGCCTAAGGAAATATATCCTAGTTTCATCTGACTGGCTCTTAGCTAGCCACATGTGTTCATGACCTTGATGTTCTGAGCTCCGGACAGCTTTAGTGTTTTGGAGAATCAAAGAAGTTCAGACAGTATGGTACAGTAGAAATAAACTAACTTTGAAGTCAGAGGACCTAGATTCAAATCTGGACTTTAACACCTGTGTGACCTCACACAAATCAGTTGACTTCCCTGGGCCTTAGTTTCCTCATCTGTAAAATGAGAAGGTTTAACCAGATGATCTCTAAAGTCACTTTTAGTTCTAGATCTGTGATTCTGTGATACTGTGATCTTTGGGAAATACACCATCTTATTGGGGGGGGGGGGGGGCAGATGGCTTAGAAAGCTTTCAAAGCTATAGTTTGAGGATGTGAGTCCACAGATTATTTTATACCTGTGGGATATGTTCTTCAAGTTGGGGTTGCCACCCCATGTTCTTTGTATATTTTGCATTTACTTTTCTCTGTGTGTGTTCCTCCCCTCCAATAAAATGTAATCTCCGTTAGGGCAGGGACTGTTTCTTTTTTTGGTCTTTGTATCCTCAACTTTTAACTGTGTGTGGAACATAGTAGACAGTTGATAAATGCTTGTGGAAGGAAGGTAGGAATGGAAGGAGGGAGGATAACACAGACAAATGCTAGAACTCTTACAAGGACCCTTGGAGCATAAACCTTGCATTTTATGTATGAGAAAATTGAGTCCCAGATGTGAAGTAACTTAGCTCTGTAGACTGAATATATAAATGCTAGAAGGAAAGGAGTTTTGAACCAAGTGTTAAAGGAGGAAGGAAATTTGGATTTGTGGGGAGAGCATTCCTAGCAGGCAAAGGACTCTCTCTATCCTTTCTTCCTTCTCTTTAGGAGTAACTTCCTATAGGCACCTCTCAAAATTTAGAAGGGACAGGATATGAGGATTTGGAGAGCTCTGGGTTCTTCTCCTGGTAACCTGGGAAAGGATAACCACAACAAGTTCTTATTGCAATCTCTACCTGATCTAAGTGCTGGAGTTTTCTAAGATAGTAAAGAAGGGAAATTTATGGATTATCTGTGACAGCTTTTGTTTTGTTTTGTTTTGATTTGTTTTTTTATAATTATTTTGTAATTATCTAAGACATGCTTTTGTCCACCAGCAACGCACTTCTGGAACATTTCCTATCAGTAGCTGCTGGTGTGAACTCGGAGAGTGGGAACTAATTTAAACATAATTTCAGCAAAGAAAATTAGAAAACTATCTTTCCTTCTCTACCACATTCTTCATTTAAAAAAATACACAAACACAAAATGTATACTTCAAGGATTATTTATTATTCTGGATTATCTGCATCATGGCTTTTGAATGTGATAGTGATAATAATGCTTCAGGACTTAAAAGAATTATAATTTTATAAGTGTTTGAGTACTCCTCTTGATCATAGAGATTGTAATCTGCCTCAGGAGCTGGTTTTCATTAATTGTTGTGGCTGTAAAAAACTCATTACCTGATGCCAACTTCCTGTTTATGAACCTGTATGACTATATCTAGGCTAGTACATAAAATCCACTGCTAGTCTCTTCAGCTTTGTAAGACCTGCCTGAGCTTTGTACTCTATTCTCCTAGCTTTAGAAAATCTAAGCTAGAATCTTGTCAAAGTAAGTTAGTAGAGTAGGGTTTTAGTGGAATAGTAATAAAAATAATTAAAAAATTATAATTCCTTTTGCCAATAAGTAGGCCCTGCCTGAGGAAATTCAGTATATGATTTTTTTTTAATCTTGCACACAGTAGACACTTAAATGTTTGTTGAATTGAAATACAAATTCTACTGAAAACCAAAACAGACAGTAATTAGGGAAGGATTTGTTATTTAAAGGAAATTCTTCATTTTATAAGATTTACTACCGCGTTTTCCTTTACTTAGTGAGTTCTGCTAGGACATATAGAATATTATTCATTTTACTCATAATTTTAAAGGAATACTTCATGAAAACAACTATATAACTATTTTACATCAAGTATCTCTGTAGTGCTCCTTCTCTCTAACTTATACTCATACTCATGAGTTGGGTCTCCCAGAAAGTAGATATTAACTTAATGTCATGGTATTCTGTGGTGCTAAAATCCAAAAACTATATCTCATGAGCCCCTATGGGTACTCTTGTACCTTTAATATTTAGCCAGTAGATAGTTCAAAGCAAAAGCATTTTTACTAAGAGAGCACCTTAAGAATAGTAGCAACAAAATACTCCTCCCGTGTACCTGAGGCACAATCTCCCACAGATATGGCATCAATGGGTAAGTGGAGCACATGTGTAGGGAATACTTGTGACTTGAGTAACTTGTACCTTTGGCACTGTAGGGCCCAGATGAGCTTTCTCTTCTTGTGATGTCCTCACTCTGTTCCTCCTTGGGTGCAGCATCTCTCCTGGAAAGGTTGCTCAGCTGGGTTCAGTGGGTCTGTTTCTTTCTACAACTTGACTCTCAACTTCCAGAGGCAGCTCCCCTTTTCCAAAGTTGGTTCTCTTCTCTTCTGCCAGGAATCACCATCATTGTAGCTGCCATCATAGAGTAAGCCTACTCTCTGCAAAGTGCCTCTTCCAGGGCAAATATCTTCCCTTTAAGATGTCCTGACTGATTGGGCAGGAGTTGGGGATGGGTGAGTGGAGAAATACCTTCCCTTTATTGTTCCCTGATGCCTTATGGTTGGGGGAGGAGGAAAGGATGAAAGCAAAGAATGATTTCTCAAGACTTGAGTTCTTCTTCCACAGATGACTTTACCTTAGACTGCCAAGGGTCATATCATCCTTTTTTTTCCCCCATATTATACTTCTTCAAGCTGTTTCCTGCCTTGACTGTCTCACAGAGTTTACAAGCTTGTTTTTTAAAGGGTATGACCAATCTTTGGCCAGCCGGCTTTCTAATTCTATTAAAACTAACACTTTAGAAAGGGATAGCACATTAACACCTAGTTGTCTGTGTTAGTTGCCCCTTCTCTGATTTCATCAACTGGGCTTGGTATGGGTTGGATAATCAATTGGCCCAGTGTGTTTTAATCAGAGATCTCCTCTCCTACCACACTATACCTCATTTGGAGATACTGTGTGGTAGATAGAGTCGGGTTTATTCTCCTTGTTTTATATATGGGGAACTGAGGCCCATTGAGATTGACTGATGACTGTTATCATACAGTTGAGTGTATCGTAGCAGAGAACAAAATCCAGATTCTCACCCAGAACTCTTTTTACACTAGTCTGCCGTCCTGGGAAAGGTGCTTAACAAATATTTCTTATCGTGTGATAGTATCTACGCCTTCCTTTCTTTTCCCCTTCTTTAAAATGAAAGGTGAGAGAAATTTGGATAAACTCCATTCTAGTCTGTAAATATTTAATTCAATAAACAATAAGTGCCTATCATTGAATCATAGAGTTTGATTTGTGGAAGGAATCTCAGGAGCCATTTAGTCCAGCTCAGACTTGAAAAAGACAGTTGACAAATGGTCATCTGGCCTCTGCTTGAGAAGCTTCAACAAGAAGGAAGTCACTCCTCTTTATAGAAAGCTCTGATTGTGAGGTTTTCTTAACACCAAGCTATGTACAAGCCACTGTGCTAGGCACTGGGCAATTAAATTTTTTTTAAAAGTAGCAATATAGTGACTACCCTTAACAAGTTTATAATTTAATAGTGCGTATGTGGCATGTACACAAATACAAATATGATACAAAGAGTATGATAAGGGTAAATAACAGATCCAAAGTGCTTTAGAAAAATTGGAGGTTAAAAAAGCTTAATAGTCATTTTGCTAAATCAAAGAGAAGCTTTTTAAAAGAAAACAACATTTGAGTGGGGCTTTAATTAAAAAAAAAAAAAGGAATTTCATCAGATGAAGATAGGGAAAGAGTACATTCCAGAAACAGGAGATCGCCTGCCAGTGTATGGAAGTAGGAGAGTGCTGGATAAAATTTAGGAACAATTAGTAGACCAGTTTGGCAAGAATTCCGAGTGCAGGAGAAAAAGTAGTATGAAATAAGGCTGCAAAGGTAGGTTGGAGCCAAATTATAGAGAGCCTTAAATGTCAGCTTAAGGAGTTTAGATTTGATTCTATAGCCAATAAGGAACTATTGAAGGTTTTTGAACAGGGGACTAATATAGACAGGAAGATCAAGAAATTTTGTGAAGGATAGATTGGAGAAGTGAGAGACTGGGTAGTAAGGGAAGTAGTAACTAGTAAGGGGAGACTTGAATAAGACTTGAGACTTGAGTAAGGGGAGAGGTGAATTAGGATCTGAATTAGGGTGATGAATAAGTGGAGAAGAGGAAAGGATACAAGACATTTTGTGGAGGTAGAATTTTTTGGACTTAAACTGATAGGCTATGGGGTTGGTGAGAGGGAAGAGTCAAAGATGATTATGAAGTTTTGAGCCTAGGTGATTAGGAGAGTAGTTGGAAATAAGGAAGCTGGAGAAGAGGCAGGTTTATAGGGGACTATGATGAGTTCAATTTTGAAAGTGTTCAGAGATAGCATTATGGCAAGAATACTGGATTTAGACTTGGATGACCTCGACTTAAGTTCTGCATCTGCTACTTACTATCCATCAGACTTTTTTGCAAGTTTTATCTGTTTGGGCCTCAGTTTTCCTCATCTGTAAAATGAGGAACTTGAATTAGATGGTCCCTTAAGATCCTTTTCTGATCTAAATCATATGATCCTGTGGGTTTGATGTATCCAATGAAACATCCAGGTAGAGATGTCCTGCAAAACAGTTGAACACAGTAAATCCCCTTCTCTTACCCTCAAACCTGAGGACCTTATATTACTGAGAAATTGAGGCCATTCTCATAAAAAAAATTTTCAATTAATAAGCATTTGTGTTTTTTTTCTCTCCCACTTCCCCTATCCCCACTTGGTAAAAAAGAAAAGAAAAACAACCACTGTACCACGTATGCATAGTCACGCAAAATAAATTCCCACATTGACCATGTCTAAAAAATGTCTTCTGTGTGTTGAATTTATCACCTCTCTGCCAGAATGCCAAACATTCTTCATTTTTGGTGATCTGGGATAATGGTTGGTCATTACATTGATCAGATTTCTTAAGTCCTTTTTTTCCCCCAGTGTGATTATTTTACAAATTATCCATCTGGTTCTGCTTATTTTACTCCACATCATAAAGTTCATAAAGTCTTCCCTGGTTTCTCCAAAACCATCCCTTTTGTCATTTCTTATGTAGTGCATTCTTTTTGTACTTCCTTATCTCCTTCTGTACACATCACTTGGCATCATCCCATGCTAGTTCCTCTTTTATTCTAGACTCTAATGAAGAGAATCTTCTCCCCAAGGCCAAGTCCTCTGCTTGTATTTTATGATCCCATCTCCTCCCATCTTCTCCATTAGGTTGCCCCCTCTTTATTCCTTCTCTTTAGTCATTCCCTATGTGTTCATTCCTTCTGTGCTGCCTGTAAACATGCCCAAGACTCCTCCATTCCTTTTTTTTTTTAAGTAAGATTTAATTGGGCATCTAGGTGGTACAATAGATTGAGTGGTGGGCCTGGAGTCAGGAAAACCCGAGCTCAAATCCATCCTCTATTGCTAGTTATGTCACTCTGGACAAGTCATAAACTGAGTTGGCCTCAGTTTCCTCAGGGATAATAATAGCACCTGTACCTCCCAGGGTTGTTATGAGGATCAAATGAAATAACTGTAAAGTGCTTAGCCCAGTACCTAGCACATAGTAAGTGCTAGTATATAAATGTTGTTGTTCATTTGTTCAGTCACATCCAACTACTCATGATCCTGTGAACCATAGCACTCCAGTACTGTCCATGGGGTTTTCTTGGCAAAGGTACTGGGGTGGTTTAACATTTCCTTCTCCTGGATATATATTTTAGCTATTATTATTATTTTCTGTTTCTTACATCAACATACTATTCCCATATATCCCTCCCCTAAGTCCCTCCCTAAGAGCCATCCCATATGACAAATAGAATTTTTTGGAAGGGGAAAAAAAGAAAAAAGTCAGCACAACTGATTAATACATTGAAAAACCTATGCAAAGCGTAACACCTATGGGCCTCCCACCTCCACAAAGGGGTAGGTTGGGGTTGTCTTCTCATGTCTCTTCATTTTAATCCACTTTTTTATAATTTTTTACATTTACTGTTGATTTTTGGGTGTGCCATCGTTCTTTTCATTTACATTGTTGTAATCATCATGTATATTATTTTCTTGGCTCTACTTTACTCTGCATCAGTTCATATAGATCTTTCCAGGCTTCTCTGTATTCATCACACATATCATTTCTTACAGCACAGTAGTATTCCATTTCATTCATGTCCAGTACAGTAGTATAATTTGTTAAGTTATTCCCAAATTGATGGACTTATAACTTTGTTTCCAGTTTTTAGCTATCACAAAAGGTGCTGCTATAAATATTTTGGAGTATATGGAGACTTCTTTCTTATCAATGCCTTCCTTGGGGTATAAGCTCAGTAATGAGTTCAAAGGGCATAGACATTTAGTCACTTTATTTGCATAATTCCAAATTGATTTCCAATGGTCATACCATTTAACAGCTCTATCAACGTATTACTGTCTTTGCACAATGCCTCCAACAGTGACTGTTACCATATTTTGTCATTTTTGCCAATTTGTATCCAGTTAGTTACCAAATTTTTAAAGTTGTTTTTCTGTAACATCCCTTGCATTCACCTCCTTTTCTCTACTCACTCAACCACCATCCTGTTTCAGACTCTCTTTACCTCTAGTCTGTACTATTACAATAGCTGTCTAATTTGTCTCTCTACGTTTGAATTCTTCATATTTGTTATTTCTTGTTAATAATACAGTTATGTTCCATTATTTTCTTGTGCCAAAATTTATCGATTTTCCAATTGACAAGTACCTATTTGATTTCTTTGCTACCATAAAAGTGCTGCTGTAACTATTTTGATAGATGTGGGACCTTTCTTTCTGACTTAGGACCATGGACAAGTCTCAACCTCTAGTCTCAGTTTCTTCATCTGTAAAGTGGAGATAATAGTAGGTGAAGTGTCTACCTTAAAGATAGGAGATAATTATATATGTAAAATGTTGCAAATCTTAAAGCAGTATACAAATCTTAGCTGTTGCTGTCATGATTGTCATTGTCATTATCATCACCATCCACCACATGGTGGTTCAAGTGGCAGGCTTTGGGGCCAGAAATACTTGGGTTCAAGTACTATAGTCTGGTACATAATATAATGGGCCCTGGGTAAGTTACTTAATATCTCAGTGCCCCAGGCAACTCTCTACAGAGATAAATTACAACAAAGTCGCAGACCTACATTGGTGAAGATAGCCAAAAGCTACAGCTCTTAGATCACTTCTATTCTGTCTTGAAATGGGCAAGACATGACTGTCCAAGCTGTACATGCACTGGACTGGGAATCCATAGACTTTTCTGCTTCTGACTCTACCAAACAATGGATCTCTCTTTCCTGGTCATTAAAATGAATATTGTGATTTCTGCCTACTTGTCTCATGCAGTGGTTGTAAGAATAGAAGAGGGTAGGTACAATTGCATTAAAAAATGAATTACTTGGCTTTGTAGGTAGAATACATTGCTGAAAACTAGATTTGTTCCAAAATGGTAGTGGTATTTACATTTCCAACTGCCTAATCTTTTTTATACTAATTCTTAGGGGCCTTAGGCTAGAAAAGGAACCTGGCTTCAGATTGGAGTTGAGCTCCTTAATTAATGGGACCCAGCTGGGTGGTAGCTTTTGGTTTCTTTCACCTGGCTCACATGGTTCCCTTGGTGAGCATTTTTCCAGGTGTCCAGAGACTACCTTTGATCACTTATAGCAGAAGGCTCATGTTGAGGGGAATGGGCAAGTATTCCTCTTCTTTGACTTGGTTTAGGTCTGGACTTTACAGGATGGGATGGCATCCCTATAACAGACCAGGATAATTCCCAGGATGGCAGTTTCCAGGAGCTCCTAATACTACTGTTGCTCCCAATGTACCTTAAAAAGTGTAAGTCAAACCATATGAAAAGATGCTCTAATTACTTGTAAAAGAAATGGTAATCAAAACAACATTGAGATTCCATCTCATATCTATGAGATTGGTAAAGATGACACAAAAGGAAAATGCAGTTGCTGGAAGGACTGTGGAAGGACAGGCACATTAGTAGACTGTTCAGTGGAGCTGTGAATTGGTCCAAATCATTCTGGAAATCGATTTGGAACTATGCCCCAAAAGTCATTAAACTGTGTAGTCCACATAGTTTAGTAGTATACAGTGGTATCATGATTAGACAGTTACCCCAAAGAAATCAAAGACAGAGGGAAAGATCTCATATGTACAGACGTATTTATAGTAGCACTCATAGCAAGGAACTGAAAACAGAGCATGGTGCCCATTAATTGAGGAATGGCTAAACACATTATGGCATATGAATGTAATCAAATATTTTTGTGCTATAAGAAACAATGAAAGGGACAGATTCAGAGAAACCTGAAGAAGACTTATATGAATTGATTAAGAATGAAGTGAACATAACCAGAACAAACTATACAGTAGCTGCAGCAACAAAAAGGAAAATGACATTGAAAAACTTGAGTACTCTGATCAGTGAAGCAACTAGTCACAACTCCAGAAGGTGTGCTAAAGTATGCTCCCCACTTCTTGGCCAAGAGATGGTAAACTAGAGTTGTAGAATGATAAATGCATTCTAGTCAGAACCAGTGACCACAATGTAGACATTTATTTTACTTGACTATATATGTGTATATATATGTATATGTGTGTATATATATATATATATGTTACAAGGAAGGGCAAGTTTTTTGGGGGGGGTGGGCCAGTATTAATAGTGATATAAAAGAAGAAGAAAATTTTTAAAAATTGCAGGAGAAAATAGAAGTAAGTTCAAAAGTGGACACAGACAATGTTGGCACTGATGTTAAATTTAAAACATACTTTTTAAAAAATTAAGCTGTACATAATATAAATGGTTTTCACGATTTCATATATAAACTCCTTTTTCTGTTCTTTTCTGTATGAAAATGTTTTATTTGTCAAGTTCATGTATGTTTTTTTTCTTAAACATGTGTTAAACCACTGACCACTGGGCAATTCCTAGAGTTCCTTTGGGGTTATCGTGTGTCAGATCTGGCCACTGAAGAGAGCCCACATAGTCTTAAAAGAGCAGAGACTAATCCTATCCTATGTAGATCTCTTGCTTTTGTTATGTTTTTACATCTTTACTGTCTTGTCTGGTTTACATCTTGTGTTCTCTCTCTCCCTCTCTCTTTTCCCCTCTTGTCCTACATTGATGCCTCCTGGGCTGTACATTTTCTTCCTTGATCTCTTAGACCAGCCAGTAAAAAGCAGTCTCAATTATCAAGGTAAGAGGGATTCTGGGAAGGTTGTGAATAAGCAGCCTTTTAAGTGGCAGTAGCAATGGGGGACTAAGTAACTCATACTCTCTTTTCTTTATAGTTCAGGAGTTCTAAGGGCCAGTTACAGTGGGGATCTGTGTCAGTCCTGGGCCCCCTCTGACTACAGTCACAATATTTAGGATCTGGCTTATTGGCCTAGGAGTGCATGGATTTTATGATTTCTAGTTCCTTCAGTCAAGGGACCCTCAGGCAATCTGAAAGAGTTGGGCTTGTGCACCTGATTGCTCTTTCCCCCTCCTTCAGAAAAAAAAAATACAGAGAGGTCAACTTATCCCACAGGCAGCCAGCAAATGTCTGCTTGCCTTCAGGGAGTTTCCCCTTTTAGACAGGTAGAGTTTGCAGGGATAAAAGAAGATAAAGTGGGAAGGTTGTCTCTCCAGTTGATGCTATCCCCTGCCTTCTGCATGTTCTCCTCTTTTTGATCCAACGTCATACTTGCCTACATTTTGGTTTTCCTTTCCCTTTGCAAACCATTTCATAAAACTAATGAGCTGTTTGTTTTTTCCCTGTCTTTTTTCCATGTTCATTCTCTCTGCTGCTTCGTTCTGTTCCATCAGCCCTATTACAGCCTGGTAAGACTCAACACAGTGTGTGAGCACCCATCTCTTTCTCTTTGTTGTCTTTTTACTTCCTCCTAATGCTGGGAGGAGCTGTGACTGTTTTTAACCTCTGCTGGGTTTTAGAGATATTGTGCAGGTCCCACTACGCTAGGACTCTGGAGAGGCCATGTTGTCACTGATATTAATGTATCTGCTCTATTCCCCCTGGGTTAAGCAGGGTTTTGGGTGGGATGACCAGTCTCTCTTACCCTCTCTGGATGGGCATCCCCTTAGGCATTGTCAACTTATCTCTCCTTTCTCCTATTCTTTTTCTCTCCTCTCCCCCTTCTTCCCCCCTTCTCCTCCTCTTTCTTCTGCTCTCTGTCTTTCTCTGCTCTCCTCTCCCCTCCTCCTTTGCCCTTCCTTCACCTCCCCTCCTCTTTCTTTCCTCTCTCTCTTCTTTCTCCAGGTTAAGTAACCTGTCTTCCCTGAGTGATTCAGTCCCTGAGCAAAAGACCCCTGACCACCATCGCCAATCTTCTGACTCCTCTGAGACCACAGGTAACCACCCTGGATCACAAATACAAACATATCCAGCTTACTTACATGTATATATACACATGCGTACTCACCCCCAAATATAGACCCACACGTATCAGAAGCTCATATAACCAGTATTCACACCCTTATACAGTAGTGTGTCAATGAGTCATATTCTCGGTTACCTTTTGGTACAAGGGATATATATGTGTTTAAGAAAAACAACAACACTATTTTCACTTATCTGGAGTTCAGTGACCTCATCTGAAAATGACAGACTAGATGATTAATAAAGTCCCTTTAAGCTGTAAGGAATCTGTAAAATTCCTCCTTCCCTTCTTTGCTGGGTCTGGCTTTATCCTGATGGTGGTGGTAGGGGAGGGCACAGAATAAAAGGCCAATGTCATTTTGAGTGACTTGAGTCAATTTGGACAGACAGGGATGGAGAACATCATTCATTTGGCACAACGGAGCTCTTATCAAATCTTGCGGTCTATAAAACTTCATTACTGGGGGTACTGAGCTCTAATGCTAGACCCTGAGAGGGTTGCCTCGTGTGCTCCCTCCAGCAGCCTAACACCTTCCATTTATAATTTGGTTACAACAACAACAACAACTCTCATACACACAGGCAGAGGACACGTAGCTTGAGTGCTTCTATAGATAAGAATAACTTTTTATGTTGCATATAAAGAAATGATATAGTTAGTTGCATGTTTGGTCAGGATGGGCCTAGGAGAAGCCGCCTTTTTTGAACTAATTAGTTCAAAAAAACTTTCTGGAGGAAAGTCCATTGGAGCTTTCTCTTGGGCTGAACTTGGCTCCTTTGCCCTAACCGTCCAATTCCTGGCCTGCTGCTTCTCCGCTGGCTAATAGGTGATTGGAGCCCCCGATCCCATCCCTGCCCTTCTCTTTTTCCCCTCCCCAGGTCTCGTCCAACGGTGTGTCATCATCCAGAAGGACCAGCATGGCTTTGGCTTCACAGTCAGTGGTGATCGCGTTGTCCTGGTGCAGTCTGTCCGGCCTGGTGATTGTCCCATCCTCTCTGCCTGGAGGATAATAATAATAATAATAATAATGATGATGATAATGATAATAATAGCCTGTGTATGCATGTATCTTATTCCTTTCTTTTGGTGAGGCAATTGGGATTAAGTGACTTGCCTAAGGTCACACAGCTAGTGTCAAATGTATGAGGCTGGATTTGAACTCAGGTCCTCCTGACTCCAGTGCCAGTGCTCTATCCACTGCACCACCTAGCTGCCCCTGTATCTTACTCATTTTAAAGTGATTCTTCATAGCATACTAGGGGAAGGGAGGGAGGGAGAGGCAGGCTGCCTGAATGATTTTGACTTGTTTCCCAGTGTGGGACCAACTACATAGAGGAGACTGGAGAACACCCCCTCTCCCCCAGTAATCACCGACAATTAGGCAGAATGTCCTAGGGGTCAGCGTACCACTGATTTGTTTCTACTGGAAAACTGCAGAAAGGGAAGAATGGCCCCTGGGCAGATGCACAGTTGGACCAAAAGAATACCACTGAGGGAAGAGGAGGAGAAATCAAAGGCAGAAGTCTTGTTTTGAACCCATCGGTACATGTTGTTGTGCTAAGTATTGCAGAAAAAAGTCAGTCACATTTACTATCTTAGTGGTAGTGGGACTTCTAATCTGAATTAGAAAGACTAATACAGAGGAATATGCAGAGAGTGTAATTAGAGACACACAGGAAAAAGTCCTCAAATAAGATCAATTCGGAGCTCCTTATTTATAATAATACTTGCCCAATGATTACCTCACAGGGCTCTTGTGAGGAAAGTGCTACAAAAATGAGGTTTACAAGCAAAGGGCAAATAGGAGGAGAGCATCTTTGGAAGCTCTTATTTGGATAGATTTCAGTAGACAAATATATCATCTTCCCTGAAAGGGCTTCCTGGAAGGGATGAGATTTCAGAAGCAGTCTAAGCAGAAGGGAAAGAGCTTGATGTACTAGGTAGCATGTGGGAAAGGGTAGACCCACGTAGGAGGTTGCAGCCAGCAAAGGAATTAAGTAAAAATGTCTATAAAAGTGCTTTGAAAAGCTGAAAGTGCTGTTGAAAAGGAGGGATTTTGTTATTCAGTGGGACAAGTCTAGGGGCGACTGAGATGAGAAACCTCGTGGTGGTGGTAGGAAGGGCTCTGAGAAGAGTGGAGCTGACTGAGGAGTACTGAAATGGGAAGGGGAAGTCATGGGCTGGGACAGGGATTGGGGCAATTTTGAACTTTTGAGGCTAAGTCTTTAGTACTGTGAATCACCCAGTCTTTAACTTAGCCTTTCTGCTCTTTTTTCACCCACACCACAAGATGAGAGGGGGAAAATAATTTTCCCCAGTCAATTTCAGAGAAAGTTTTGGGGTGGAGTGTTGGGGAAAGACAGTGAAGAAATTTCTTATTTGTGAGGTGTGTAAATTAGTCGAGGATGTCAGTTATCTGGATCTATACTAAAAGTGGCAGATTTATTTTCAGAAACAAAGGTATTGGAACTACAAAGGTTGCAGTTTTCCCCAAGGCTTTGGTAGCAGTAACTTCAAGATCAGTGGTGCTGACTATCAGTCATTGTTGCTGGGATGTTTAATGTAGAGAATAGGGAAATACTTCAATAGATGTCATCTCAGCAGCCTTCAGTCTTTCTCTGCACCAGTCCACAGAGACTTAAAAATTGTGGCAGACCCAGAAAGCGCAGGGCAAGAATCTGATGTCAGTTTATAGTAGTGTCAGTTTCTAGAAGATATTTCCCCCTGCTTTGGGAGTGAACTTTGTATGAGGGGACTGGAGTTTTAATATGATCCAGGATTTGAAGTGGCCAAAAAACAAGGAACTCAGCTTAAGGCTTTCTTCTTTGTCTATGTATATTTAGTAGATTTCTCTGCCACCTTCCTATTATCAATTAAACAAAACACCAAAATAGTATGAAGTTATTGTATTCCTTCTCCAAGCAGGATAACATTCCTATTCCTGTGTTGGAAGTGATGTCATATGGTAGAGGAATTTGATTTGTTCTTTTTGGCAACAGAGGGCAAAAATAGGAGCGATGGGTGAAGGCAGAAAGGCAGATGGACGGTGAAACTCTCTTAAAATGAAAATGATATCAGCATAGAATGGCTGGCCTTGGAGGGAATGGGCCCCTTCTCACTACAAGTCTTCAAGTAGAGAGATGACCACTTATCAGGGATGCTAGAAAGGATTCTTGTTGAGATAGGGGTTGAATCAGATGACCACGTAGTTAGTCACCTGAGAGGACCTCTCTGAGATTCTGTGATTATAGTCCAGGCTACGTCAAGAAGGATCTCTGCTTTTTTTTTTTTATACCTTTATAGAAAAACATTCTTGCTTATCTCACATTCAGAGAGTCCTTCTTGCTGTCCAACTTCATTCTTTCCTATTGCAATTTCAAACTTAGTCACTTTGGTTCTTTATTCAGTAGAGATCAATCAGTCAATCAGTAGGCATTAATTAAATGCCTGTTAGGTGCTGGGCACTGTATGAGGCCCTGGACATACAAAGATAAAAGTGGTTTCTGCCCTCCTGAGGGTCACAATCTAGGAAAGAGACAACATGAGGCAGCATGGTATAGAGGCTTGCCTACAGGACTGGGAGTCAGTAAGACTACCCTTCTGAGCCTCAGTTTCCTGATCTGTAATATGGAGGAGTTGAGCTAGAAGGCCTCTGAGGTTCCTTCCAACTATAAAAAATGGAGGCATTAAAAGCTGGGGGAATCAGGAAGGCTTCCAGTAGAAGCTTAAGCCGAGCCATGAAGGAGGCTGGGAATTCTAAGAGGCAGGGTGAGGAGGGAATGTGTTCAGGTGTGAGTGATGAGTTGTATATAGGGGCCATTGAGAAGACCAGTAGACTAAACCGTAATGTACATAAAGGGAGTAATGTGTAGGAAGGCTTGAAAGATAGGATGGGACCCCCATTGTGAAGCACTTTAAATGCCAAACATCAGATTTTATATTTCCTCCCACAGGCAATAGGGAGCTCTTCACAGCCTAGCCCTAAATTGCTTTTCGAGCCAAGCCAGTTGCCCCAGCTGTGTGAGTGGAGAGGAGGGGGATAGATGGGTAAGATGTCATGGAGGTAGAAACAACAAGTTTTGGCAATAGAATGGACTTGTGGGATGAAGGAGGTGAGCGGTCCAGCATGACACTGAGAGTTGCAAGCTTGGGTGATTGTAAGGAGAGTTGGTGCAGGACAAAAATGAAAAAAATTTTGGAAGAGGAGTGGTTTGGGGAGAAAAGATAATGAGTGTTTTGGACATGCTAAGTTGAGGTGCTTTTGGGACATCCAGTTTGAAATGTCCAGTAGGTAAAAAGCAAGTCACACCCCTTAGTATTTTATTACTTTAGAGTTAGATGCAGCATGGTAAAATGGTGGAGCACTGTTTTTTAGAATTGAAAGGACATTAAAAATCATGGGACTTTTCCATCTGACTTGTAGCTGAAACCTTCTGTGTATGTTGTTTTCCATATTAGAATGTGGAGCACAAACAATGTTTTTTATTTGTATCACTAGTACTTTGCACCTAATAAATTCTTTATTAATTCATTTGTTCAGAAAGACCTAGGTATCAGTCTGGCTTTGACATTTATTAGCTGTGTATCTCTGGACAAGTCAAGTAATCTTTCTGAGCCTCAGTTTCTTTATCTAGAAAATAGGAATACTAACACTTGGACTGCCTACCTCAGAAGGGGATTGCTTAGGAAAGTACTTTTTAAACCTTAAGCATTATGTGAACGAGAGTTTTTAATCATCTTTAATATAATCAACTCTTAAGCCTTTGCTCTGGGGGAAAGGGTCAAGAAGAATTCTTTATTAACAAATAATTTTTGTTTAAACAGAAGACTATCAGATACACTCCTTATTCAAATCCATTCCTACTTGTATTCACTCTTCCCCAATGCCTGGCCCCCGCACATACTTGTGTGCTGCCTCCCATTCTGCACCTTAACCCTATTGTCCAGGCTGAGCAGTAGAAATGAGAAGGGAGGACGTTTCAGATAATTCAGTGGCTATAATGAAAATTGTCCTTCTTAACTAGTGATGCAGTAGTAACCCTGGACCCTGAGACACCAGGCTAAGGCAAGTCAAATGAGATAAAACTTAGGCAAAGAGAAGACACAGATGGGCAAGTCTGTGGAATCTGGTAGACTCTATGAGGCTGATTTAGAAGTTTGTGGGAGAAACTGGTTATACTTTGTCTTTTCATTACAGGAGGTGCAGCCATGAAAGCTGGTGTAAAAGAGGGTGACCGGATCATCAAAGTGAGTCAGCTCCCAGACAGGTGGAAAGAGGGACAAGGTGGCTTTTCTTTACGCTTTCCATTTGTCTCAGAACAGAAGGTCATCCACTTCTGAGTGAAGAATAGGGAATTTTGGGGTAGGAAAGAAGTCGAAAAGGTGATATGTATATCAAGAGGGAGGGGACTGTAATGGATACCTGTTTTTCATTCCTAGTTCCCCTTTGAATCCATAAAACTGCTTCAGGGGGTCTGGTAGATGAAAGTCAGTCTTTCTTCTCCTTCCTCTTTCACTCATCCCTTTTGGGAGTCAGGAGACATGGGTTCTAGCCCTGGCTCTGCTGTCAACTAATGCTGTTGAACCTAATTAAAGTGTAATTGGGAGATGTTTAACAAAATAAATACAATCTAACACAGATAATGTTAATTGGTGGTTTTCTAAGTCATTATGCAGCTAGTAGGGATCCATTTCTATATGAGGTTGTACTGATTTAGATGATCTAGAAAGGCCATTCTTGCTCTGGCATTCTATGATTCATCAAGCTCCTCTTATGCTAGTTTTTCCATGAGAGAATTTTGGAATCATTGAGGAGAGTTGGAAGGGTCTACATTTTGCAAGTGCTGTTGAGACTAGGTCAATCAGCAACATGTATTAAGGACGTCTCTCTCTCCCTTCACTGTACAACACTCAGAGCTAGTGTTTGTAAAAGTTTGTTTAAAATATAAGAGCTTACAACCTTATTGGAGAGACGAAACACAGGCAACTGTAAACTACATAAAGCAAATGTCAGTAATAAAAGGAGAGAGACAGGGATAGGTGGGGACAAATCGACAATCCAAGCTGGAGTAAAGGAATGATTGGCCTTGGGTGGGTTTATTTGGAGATACTAGGGAGCTTTAAACCTGTAACAAGATCACCTGGGCTTGTCTCTATAACCCTGATACGCTTTTCTAACTTCAACAGGTAAATGGCACGATGGTGACCAACAGCTCACACTTGGAAGTAGTGAAGCTCATCAAATGTGAGTTGGAGGGACCTGGGCAGCCGAAAAGAACAGGGGAGTGAATGGACTAGGATGGGCTGAATTAGGGGAGAGGAGAGAGAGAGGGGGAGAGAGCTGGCAGCCAAAAAGCTCTTGAATCTTGGCAGGGAGTAAACAACTTAGGCTGCTGCAGTTTCCAATTATCATTTCAATATTTTGTACTGTCAGTTTCCTCAGATAACTTTATTATCATTCATATACTTTTGAGATCCAATAAAGGCACAAAAATAAAGTCCCTACCCCCAGGACTATTTATAGTTTAGTCTTCTCTTCCTGTCTGTTTTGGAGAGAGAGTCTTAGGAAGCAACTTGTGAGGCATAACATCTGAGTCTGTGCCAGTGGCCTTCTGGCATTGATCAACCCAGGAAAGACTGAACACAAGCAGCAAATGTTAAGGAAGGGGTTAAAGGAGGGAAGAAGGGGATTGACTAGCTGAGATTAGAGACATCTTGGTAGGGTACAAAGAAAGGGAGGAAAGATACATGTTTGATTGAAGGGGAAGGGAGTGAGTTAGAAGAGACAGGGATGGAAAGGGAAAGAACAGGATTGGAACGGTAAGGAGAAGGTATGGAAACACCCCTGAATTAAGAGCAGTTCATCTGCTGAAGCCCAGGTTAAAAGGAAAGGGCTAACGATCCACCGGTCTGCCTCTTGATGACTTTCTTCCTTTTTCTTCTCTAGCTGGTGCTTATGTAGCATTGACTCTTTTGGGCTCTTCTTCTTCATCTGCTGGGGTGTCTGGGCTCCAACAGGACCCAAATTCACTAGGACCCTCCTGGGTAATCCCAGTTGTTCCTCCACCTCCACCACCTCCCCCTCTGCCACCTCCACAGCGCATCACAGGACCCAAGCCCCTGCAGGTAACTGCTTGATTTGCTCTCCTCAGTCTCAGTTCTTACGTTGTTTCTTTTAAAGCCTTCTTCATGATGTTGCGGAGCAGGTAGAATTGATTTTGCTTAAGTTATAGATATGTAGAGGGAAGCTGAGGATATAGACCTGCAAAGATACAAACCAAAGGGGGCAGTTTCTACATACCTTAGTTTCTTCCTTGTTGTTTACTATCCAGCACTGTTCTTGTTTAATCCTTCAACAACATTTATTGAATTTTTATGTTCAGAGCCATATACTTGGGAATTCTCATTCTAAGATGGAGACTAGGAAAATGTAGATGAGACAGGATTCAAAACACACAGAAAACAGAGAAGTAGAACCACAGAGATGTAGAAGTGATTGCAGACGGACAGCAAACTCCACACCTAAGGTTTAAAGGGATGTGAAATAGAGCTATGGACTGAGAGAAGAGGTCTTAATCAAAGGAAGTGTGTTGGAGGAGTAAAGTAAGGTTTGTACAAAGCAGGGATGAGTAGGGACAAGAAGGGAAGGAATTCCGTGCTGGAGAAAAAAGCTTTGGTGAAGAGGTTCACAAAAATGAGGGGGGGGGGGGGATGTGACTGAAGCAGAATTGGAATCGGGGTTCAGGAAGACAGGACAGGAGAGGGGAGAATAGAAGGCAGTTTAGCCAGCATAGATGGAATGGAGGCACTAGACTTTCGAGAGTTGTAGGAACTGAAAATTAAATAACATTTTATATCTGCTAAATCCCATCAGACTGGTCAGGGTTGTAGAACACTTATGATGCAGAATCTGCCTATCATAAAACCATATCCTTCCTGTTACTCTTGGGATTAATGGGTAGGAGGGACCCAGATTTCCAAGGTGAATCTCTTAAGCCTTACCGCTAGTATTTCTTCTCTGTTCCTAGGATCCTGAAGTGCAGAAGCATGCCACCCAGATCCTACGAAATATGCTGAGGCAGGAGGAGAAGTTGTTACAGGTACTGTCTACCTAGACTACAGTCTCCACCTCTCATGCTCTCCCTTTCCTTCCTCCCCTCTGATAGTGGTCTGGTTACCAATTAAGATGACCAAACGTATCCCTCTTCAAAAGAGTGTAAGCAATATTTGTGAGAGGAAACAATTTGAGTTGAGCAATCCCTGTTTTGAGGGACTCATACATAGAATTGCAGTCACAATGGAATCATAGAGGCATCCTGGTATAGTACAAGTGTTCAGATTTCAGGGGGTCCATGCACTTCATAAGGGAAAGAAATTATGTCTTTATTTTCACTAACTTCTAATTGAAATTTAATATTTGCTTCAACTATGAATTTTTAAAAAACCGTTATTATGAAAAAGGGTTCATAGACTTCACTAGATTTCCAAACAGATCTGTGACACAAAAAAAGTAAAGAATGCCTATATATTAAAAAGAACCCTGGCGTTAGGGTTAGGTGAAATCTAAGTTTAAATACAATACCTAATAATTTTGTAACCGTAAGCAAATCCCTAACCTCTCAGCCTCAGTTTCCTCATCTGTTAAATGAGAACAAAATAGTATCTACTATCTTTTTTATCTTTTTTTTTTGGTGAGGCAGTTGGGGTTAAGGGACTTGTCCAGGGTCACACAGCTAGTAAGTGTCAAGTAAGTGTCAAGTGTCTGAGGCTGGATTTGAACTTAGGTTCCCCTGACTCCAAGGCCAGAGCTCCAAATGGATACATACCTAGATATAAAAAAATCACACCTTAAATGAGAGAAATAATGTACTTTTTGGATTTATGAATAGGAATAGATTTCATGACTAAACAAATAATAGAGAGATCACACAAAATAAAAATAAATTTAATTATACAAAATTTAAAGATTTTTTTTCTTCACTTTTTGGTGAGGCAATCAGGGTTAAGTGACTTGCCCAGGGTCACACAGCTAATAAGTGTCTAAGGCCAGATTTGAACTTAGGTCCTCCTGACCCTAAGGCTGGAGCGCTATCCACTGCACCACCTAGCTGCCCAGAATTTGAAGATTTTAGAAGAAAAATAGGCAACTAGGAAAAAAAATCTTTACAGCGGTTTTCTCTGATGAGAGTCTTCTATCTAAGAAACTAATTCAAATTTATAAGAAAAAGAATCACTCCCCAGTACAAAAATGGTAAAGAATATGAACAGGCAATTTTCAAAGGAAGAAATCTAAACTGTTAACAGCCATATAAAAAGAATGTTCCACATAATAATTAGAGAAGTATAAATTAAAGCAGTTTGGGGAGGGAGGGGCAATCGGGCTTAAGTAACTTGTCCAGAGTCACATAGCTACTAAGTGTCTGAGACTGGATTTGAGCTCAGGTCCTCCTGACTCCAAGACCAGTGCTCTATCCTTTGTACCACCTAGCTGCCCCAAAATTAAAGCAATTTTAATTCCCATCTTATGCCCAGCAGACTGTCGAAAATGACAAATATTAGAAAGACTGTGGGAAAACAGATACATTAGTACACTGTTGGTGGAGCTGTGAATTGGTTCAGCCATTTTGGAAAACAATTTGGAACTACGCTCATTAATCTGTACATATCCATTGACCTAGCTATTAGGCCTACAATGTAAAAAGATAAAGAAAGAGCAAAAGAATCTAGTACCAAAATGTTTAGAGCACTTCTTTTAAATAGTATCCAAAAATTGGAAACTAAGAGGCTGCCATATTGGGAAATAGTTAAAACAAATTATATCAATTACCCTCAACCTGATTTTAGCCTTTGTTCCAAGATGGTTTTATTGAGGTTTGGTCACTGTGCATACTATAGCTTCTTGGAGCAACAGGTGAGAGGTGTACACCAAGAGTAGGTGAGTAGCCCTGAAAAGGGCTCAGTAGACCCTCATACCAGAGATGCTCGTCCTCCACGAATACCCTATATACCAGCAGGTCTCAAACCCATCAGTGAATTTGGGAGATGTCTACCCCAAGCCTCTGAAGACTTCTCCCAGTGGAATGGGCCAATGAGAACAGTTTGTTCCAAGAGCCATGAAGCAGGCTAAAGCAGGCACTGTAGGGTGCTTAGAGCTTGGTCATATATCTAAGATGCCAAAGCATCAACTGCATCCTGTGCCATTACCAGTCATGCTGACTTTTGTCTTGCCGCTAGACTTTGATGACTGGAAGACAAAGTGAGGTCGACATTTTTGTGCAACTCTGGCCCTGGAGTCAAGAAGAATTGAGCTCAAATCCGGTCTCAGACCAGACACTTGACACTTACTAGCTGCGTGACCTTGGGCAAGTCACTTAACCTTCATTGCCTCACCAAAAAAAGCAAAACAAAAACAACTTTGTGCAACTCTACCTCACTTAAATCCAATTCACATGCAAGTCAAGACATCACCCCTTGTCATCGGTCCTCTTCAAAAATGAAGGACAAACAACAAACAAATTTTGGTATATGAATGTAATGGGCTATTACAAAGAATGATAAAATGTCATTTTAGAAGAAATTGGAGAGACTTCTTTGAATTGATGCAGAATGAAGTGAGCAGTTAGAAGAACAATTTATACAATGACAGCAACATTGTAGAGAAAAACAACTCTGAAAGACTTTCAAACTCTGATCAATAAAATGATAAGCAATGTGTCTAAAAGACTAGAAATGAAGCATACTGCTCATCTCTTGGTAGAGAGGTGATAAACTTAAAATGCCGAAAGAGACCTCTACTTCAGACATGGACAAAGTGGGATTTGTTTTCGTGGACTCTACATGTTTGTAATGAGGTCTTTCTTTTTTGTCCATTTATGCTCTTTCCTTACATCATATAGTTAATGTGTGCTCTATTCTGAAACACAAGTTTCAATAAAATCAGGGGTTGGAGTAGCTGATGTTTAAAATCTTATTTAGTGTTAATACTGTTTAAATCTGTAAACAGCATATTAACAGGCATAAATTTACTCATCCTATTGGAATGAAGAATTGTTTGACAGCAGACTTCCGAGGTTCAACTGATGGCCCCCTCGCATTTAACAATATTCTAAGATTCCAAAAGAAAATACAAAAACTCTTTAAGAGTTTGTTTTAACAGGATTTTCGTGATGGTGACTAGAAGAGTGAGCTCTAATGGGTCATCCTATCCGGGAGTGCCAAAGACTGTGAAACACAGACTGAGGACAAAAGTACTACCACATAGGATGTAAGGGAATAGGCAGAAGTAGGTGGCACAGCCTTGTACTGCTTCCTGAGAGGGATGGGTGTCTTGAAGCTGTCAGCTCCTTTAGAACAGGCACTTTACCTTTGGAATAATGGATGTAAAGCAGAAATTCTGTTAACTTTGAAGTGTTTATATAGATAATGGGATAAGGGTGGGAACTGGTTGCATTAATTTGGCATAGTCCCAAATGAGGGATCTCCCTCCACCAGTGTAGGTTGGTAATTTTCTCTGTGGCTTCTAGCCTTAGAACATTGCCTGAGAACCCTAAGAAGTTCAGTGACTCACCTAGGATCACACAGCCTATATGTGCCTGAGGTAGGCTTTGAACGCAGCCTTCCAACATGAAGGCATCTGTCTTTCTTACACCTTGAGACTTTTCATGTACATAGGAGCTATTATGTGAGTCTCTTTCCTCTGTGCCTTGAACTTTACAGGCACTTAATGTTGGTTGAACCTCATAGGAGATGTCAGATTCACCTACTCCCCACCTCTTCTGGTAAGAGAAAATGTGAAGTCAATCAATCAGTTGATTGAAGTCAATCAACAATTGATCAGTTTACTAGCTGTTAACTTTGCAGTAGAACTATGAAATATAGTTCCTGCCCTCAAAGAACATAGCCTCTGCTGGAGAGACAACACATAGGAGAACCATTTCAATTATAGCAAGAGGCAGTATGTGGTAAAATGCCAAGGTGAATGGTGCTAACAGTGAATGCCCAGGAGCTCAGAAAAGCATGGTACTCCTGAGGGCTGTCTGGAGGAGACTAGCTAAGCTAAGCAGTTGAGAAGGAAGCAGTTGAAAATACCCCAGCTAAGTCTGCAGATCTCTCCCTTTCCGCTCCTGTTGACCCAAATCCTTTTTTTTTTTTTTTTTTTTTTTTGCATTTTAACGATTTGCCTTTTATTGATGATATGAGAAGTGTGAGCTTACAGATCATAAAAGATAATGATTAGAATTACAGGATGTTAACTCTAAGAGAAATGAATACAAATAATCCTATAGGACAGTATGTGTACAAACAAAACACTCGTTCAACAAGTGGAAAATGACAAAGGGTCCAAGTATGTAGAGCTTACCCAAACCAACCACCAAAAGCTAAGACAACACTTCTTACAACAAGCAGCCTTTTGTATGAGTCCCAGTGCTTCCTTGGAGTTGGGAAGCTAATAAAGACAATTTTGGAAACTTCTACTTTAGTACCATTTAGTCCCTGGCATCTCAAAGTACTGTAATTACTGAGAGATTGTCTCATTCTAATTCATGGTGTGCTATATCACTTCAACAAGGACAAATGAGTAAAAAGTAAATAAATATAACAGTGCCAACTAAATCACAGTGAGTGATGTTACTTATCAAATCACCAATGAATAATCTAGCAAAACTATATCTCATCCAAAATATCTAAAACCCCAAATGCTTTTTTAAAAGGCCATTTTCTAGTTATTGATTTTCTCTCCTAATAGTGAGAAGATTGTCATCTGTTAGTAGGGAGATCTCTCTTCATGGCCTTAGTGTGACTGATGGTACTTCCTAATGGTAGTTTCTACATTCTTCATCATGTTCCCCTATTTTCTTTTCTCCTCTCCCCATTGCACAGCATTTCCAAGAGGTGTATAGCCGTAACCCTGCCAGCCTGCTGGAGGAACAGATTGAGGGAGCCCGGAGGCGAGTCACCCAGCTCCAGCGCAAAATCCAGCAGGAGACTGGTGGCTCAGGGGTAAGAAATTCCTTCTTTCTGTCATTTAGCAACCGTTTGTCAATACCTATAGAACAACACTGGGAAAATGGGAGGGTAACTGAGACACAGGCCTCGTGGAGTTTATGAGCTGGCAGGAAGCAGTATGCCACATACACCAATATTCAGGATGACCCAGTAGTGATGCAGCAATCCAAAACAGATTATAATAAAACACATACTTCAGTATGTCAATGAATTTGTGACCTCATCAGCATGAGTACTTTCTTTGTTGTTAAATATTGAAGCCCATTCACATCTTTTCTTCCTCTGCAAGTCTTATCCATGTCTTTCCATGATGACCTTCACCCTAATCTCGTAACATTTCTTGGATACCAGTATATTACTCAGGTTTGTTCTTTGTACTCAGGTTTGATCTGCTCACTTAATAAATTCTGGTTGACTGATTAATTGACAGTTTGTATGATTGATGATTTTTTGGCCACTTTTTACAATACGTCCTCATTGGTAATGTGCTGCAGCCTGATTATACTCACCGTGAGTTTTGCCATGGCCCTCTAGGTCGTCTACAGTTGTGATTTTCGTAGCCAATGCCATTCCTTTTCAGTCTTTTTCCTGAATCTTCATTTATGTCATGCTCACTAATTGGGTTTTGCCCAAAACTCTGTTCTGGGCACTCTTGTCTTTTCTTTCTGTACTTTCTCACTTGGTGGTCTCATCAGCTCCCATGGGTTTAGTTGTATCTATGCAGATGATAATCAGATCCAGACCTCATCTCTCTCCTGAGCTCCAGTCCTGCACCTCCAGTTTTTATCTGTAGGCTCAAACTTAACATTCTTTGCTTGGCATACCTTTGTAATCTTCTTACATTCTACTCACTTGCTCATATTCTGCAGTACAGCCATGCTGCCCTACTTGCTTGCTACACTCCCATCCACCATGCTTGGAATGCTCTCCCTCATAACTTCAAATCATTAGAATCCCTAGCTTCCTGAAGACTCAGCTCAAATGCTACCTCCTCCTGGAAGCCTTTCCTGGTCATTCTTTCCTGTTCCCTCCCTCCCTCATCCCCCTTCTATTAGTGTTGTTCCCTCTAAGATTACCTCCATGTAGTCTCTATGTTGTATATATGTTTAGGTTTATATGTTTTCCTCTCCCATTAAAAATCTAAGCTAAGGTCAGAGACTATTTTCCTTTTCTTTGTATTCTCAGCACTTAGCACATTTTAAGTGTTTAATAAATCTTTACTGATTTATTAATTGGTCACTGGGAGAATATTGGTGTTAAAAAAAGATGAACCATTACGAAGAGAAGTTTGAGATAATTGAAAGCCTCTTTTCCCAGTGTAATCCAACCTAGTGTCTTCCTTCTATTCAATACCAGGCTTACTCATTGTTCATTTGCAGTGTTCATCAACTCAAATAGCTCACCTTTAGAGTGCTCACCATTAAATGAATGTTTGTAGATCTAAGAATCATACAGTTTTTAGACTCTCCACTCCTTTTTCTGCCTCTTTACCACAATCACCCTTGGGCTTTCTGGGGACCATACAAGGTTGAGGGCCATTTTGTATATTTATCTGTTTCGTGCGTTGCCATACTGAAAGAAGTCATCTAGTCATCAAGTTTCAGGTCATGAGTTTCTCTGTACCTGCCTAGCTAGGCTAGTCCTGGTACAACACACATAATCTTTTGCTAGGATAGTACTTGAAGCCTTTCCAGGTTGTCACATCCTTCTGAAGCTTGTTCTCTGTTGCTCTTCAAGAATCCAGGGTCACAATCACACCATAA
Organism: Vombatus ursinus; assembly: GCF_900497805.2. Taxonomy (NCBI): domain Eukaryota; kingdom Metazoa; phylum Chordata; class Mammalia; order Diprotodontia; family Vombatidae; genus Vombatus; species Vombatus ursinus. The sequence goes on from NW_020954576.1 coordinate 52,733,264, forward strand.
TGCAACATAGCAATATGTGTTTTATAGAGTTTCAGAACATGGTAGAGGACAATGAGTCATCAAGCGTTTATTAAGCATCTGCAATGTGCAAGATATTGTGCTAAGCTCTGAGGAAACAAAGAAAGGCAAAAAACACTCTTTCCTCTCAAAGAGTTCATAGTCTAATGGAGAAGACAACATGCAAACCACTATGCACAAACAAGATGTGTGTGTGTGTGTGTGTGTGTGTGATAAATTAGAGATAATGAACAGAGGAAAGGTACTCGAGAAGGTGGGATTTTATCTGGGAGTGAAAGGAGGATAGTCAGGAAAAGGAAATAAAGAGGGAGACAATTCCAGGCACTGGGGACAGCCTGTGGCAGTGCATAAATGATGGAGTGTTTTGTGTGAAGAACAGGAAAGAAGACTGTCACTAAATCACAGAGTTTGTGGAGAGAAGTAGCATGTAAGAGTACTGGAAAGCTTGGAAGAGCTAATCTTGGAGATGATAAGGAGCTACTGGAGTTCACTGAATTAGGAGGAAGGGAAGGGTTGGCATGTCAGACCTGCTCTTTAAGATCAGCATGACAACTGAGTGGAGAATGGCTTTCATCATCCTACAATTTCTAATCAGCCTGGGTACTCATGCCTCATCAGTACCTTCCCCTCTGATTGGAGCAAGCTGTGAACTCCAAAACCTTCATTTAAGTTGAGAGGCTAAGCTAGCCATCTCTTCATTTCCCACCAGGCTGCATATTCTTTTGAGCTTCTTTGAACCTTTCTGTCATACCCTTGCTGGTACCTTCTCCTCCCTCTCCCTTCCTCACTGCTTTTCAACTCCCACCCCCCTTTAGATTGTAAGCTCCTTGAGGGCAGGATTTTTTCATATTTATATCCTCAACACTTAGTACAGTGCCTGGCACGTAGTAGTTGCTTAAAAACTGTTTTTTTGACCAACTGAGTAGAGTGGGGAGAAAGGCATGTAAACCAGCCAGAAGGCTATTGTAATAGTAGTGCAAGAGTGAGGTGATGAGAGTCTGCAGCAGGGTAGTGTCAGAGGATAGAAGGGCGTGAATTCAAGAGATATTGCATAGGTAGAATTGACAGAACTTGACAACTTACTGGATATGGGGTTTAAGAGAAAGTGAGGAGTTGAGGAGGATACCCAGGTTGCAAGCCTTGATGCCTGGGAAGATGGTAGTATCCTGTACATTAATAGAGAATTTCAGAAGAAGGGATGGTTTGGGGGAAAAAAATGAGTTCAGTTTTGGACATGCTGAGTTTGAGATCCCTATGAGACATCTAGAACTAGGCAATTAGAGAATAGGAAAGAGGTTAGGGTTGAGTAATTAAAAGCATCACGATAAAGATGATAATTAATTTCATGGGACCTCATGAGATCACCAAGTAAAATAGTAGAGAGGGAGAAAGGAGGAAAGTCCGTGACAGAGCCTTGGAGGACACCTACAGTTATCAGGCATGAATTGGACAAAGTCCAGTAAAGGAGACTGAGAGGGATCCTTCTACAACTTGCTCTTTATTGACTTTCAAGAGTAGGATTGCATCCACACCATAATGAAGCATAAGAATGCGTGTTTTGTAAAGGTTCAGAACATTATAGAAGTATGAAGTGCTATATGAAGTTGGAGAAAGAAAAGAATATTTGTACCTGGGGGAATCACAGAAGGTTTCATATGGAGAAGGTAGTGTTTGAGATCAGTTCACTAACCACTTACTGCATGTACTGGCTTTAGGCACTGTGAATAAAATAGCCAGAAAGAAGCAACTAGTTAAGAAGCAACATGTATCTAAACAAGTAAATAGAAAGTATATACACTGCAGATAGAAGAACAGACAGAATTTTAACAGGCTGAGGTGGATGCAGAGATACCGTAGTGTGGTAGAATGAGCAGTGACTCTGAACCCAATTCTCGAAACCCATCTCTTATATTTACTATCTTGGGCAGGTTTCTTTACCTCTCTGAGCCTCCTTCCTGAAAGAAGGCAGTTAGACTACCTAGTACCTAAGACCTTTTCCAGTCCCATACCTAATGATGTTCTTATGGAAAAATTAGGATCCCCTGTGGTGATACATTCCAACACCGAGTAGAAATTACTTTTGGATTATGTACTTTCAAAAAAAGATAATCTGTACTATAGTACCCTACCATTAATGTAGAGTAATAATTGCAATTACTGCTAAATAACTATAATTATCAGAGTGTGCTGAGGGAAAAGGATGAGTCAGGAATTGTACTGGCAGGCTTAATTATCCATAGAGTCACTCCAGGAAGGCTTTTCCTGCAGATGGTCTGGAAAGGGTAAATGTTCAACTACTACTTGTTAACGGGACCAGTGGAATCATTGAGGCAATGATTCTAGTATTCTTATACCCTCCCCCTCCCCCAGCTGATGTACAGTACCAGCCTTCGTTCTTTCCTTCGGGACCTGGGCGCTAAGTTTCACATATCATTATCTTTCCCAGTCTTCTGAACTTCCCTGTTTTTATCAGGAGCATCAACAAACCTCCAGTCTGTTCCTGGCTCCAGAACATTTGGAGACTTCCTTTACTCCTCACTCTCCCTCACCACACACATCTGGTTACCTGTCTGGTCTTGTCAGTCCTGCCTCTGCAACCTCAGTCACGTCTGTCCCTTCTCTTCACTCACACAGTCACTGTCATTGATGAGGTCCTCATTATCTTCACTGCGACTGCTGCTATACCCTTCTAATCGGCCTCCTTGTCTCAAGTCTCTCCCCTTTCCAATCCCATCTTCCGAAGGGCTGCCAGAATGATAGTCCTAAATCATGGGATTGATCAAATCACATAAAAGCTCAGTCAATCTCAGGGCTTCCCTGTTACCTGTAGAATCAATAACTCCTTTGCTGAACACTTAAAGCCCTTCACAGCCTGACCCCACGAGCCTGATATACATTATTCCCCTTCACATACTCTTCAGTCCAGCTAAACTGAGCTTTCTGCTTTTTCTTACGCATGATATTCCATGTCTCGTCTCTGTGCCTATAGATAGGCTGTCCCAATGTCTGAAATGTACTCCTTCCTTATTTCCACTTCTAAGAAGTCCTTAATTTCCTTCAAAGCTCAGGTCAAACAGTATCTTTTATATAAGACCTTTCCTGAACCACCCAGATGTTAGTGATTCCTAACAAAAATTACCTTGTGTTTATTTTATCTATATATGTGTGTGTATTTATTTCTTCTGTAATTGGAATTCTAAACTTGGTGTCCATAGACTCCCGAGGGATCTGTACGTAGATTTCAGAGACTTCGTGAACTATGAAAGAAAAAAAAATTGCACCTCTACTTCAATATAATTGCAAAGTGGAGAAAAATAATCCCATTTCTATATAAAAGCTTTTTAAAAATTTTAAAGGCATTATCCTCCTGTATTGCCCTCCTCCCCTTAACTACAGTGTCTTCTTTACTTTAGGCTGAATGATTTTAGTTCTTCCAACTGATCTTCATGTGGCATGGTTTCTAGAATCCTTATCTCTGAAGATACTCTAGATTGTCATTATCCTCCTTAAAATACAGAGCCCAAAATTGAATATAATGAATAACTGAATCAATAAGTCACCTGTATGATCATCAGGATGGTCAGAGTATAGTGACACTGTCCCCATCCTTCTTCTGAATGTTGTAATTCTATTCATGTAGCCTAAAGACCATCTTCTTCAGATTTTTAGACTGCTGTGTAATGCTGTTAAGTCATATGGAGCTTATAGTCTGCCAAGATCACCAGATTCTGGAATCTTTTGTTTTCTTCTAATGTCACCTCAAGGTCCCCTCTGATAGGTCTTTTCTGATTCTAGCTTTACATTTAAGGATAACTCAATGGATCTGAAAGCTTATTTGTAAGCCATAGTGGGAAAATTGTTATACTTAGCTTCAGGGCTCCCTTCTCTAATTCTGACTAGTTGTGTTATAAGGGCAAGTCATTTACCTTGTGTCTCTTTATCTGTAAAATGAAGATAACTTATAGAAACAGGATTGTTGTAGGAAAGCACTTTATACACCTTAAAGTACAACACACATCTGAGTTATTATTACCTATATATGGACTTGTCTGGTGCAGTTTACAAGCCATCCATGTGGAGGATCTGCCTCATCCTCAGAAACTGGATGGCAAAGCAATATATCTCTTGACCATTTTGGCCTATGAAATAGGATTTGAAATTAAGAATTATAACTGTAATGTTATTAGATTTGGTCTAGCTTTTTAGCCTAATAAAATGCTTTTGAATCCTGGTGTGTCAGCAGAAGTATTAACTATCCTTCCCAGATCTGTCACCAGCAGATTTGAGAAACATGCCAGCTATGCCTTTATTCAGGTAACTGATTTAAGTGTTGAAAAGAATAGGATGGAGGACAAGTACTTGAGGTATACTATTAAAAATCTCTTTCCAGAGTGGTATCTGTCCACTAATCATTTTGGTCATTCATCTACATACTTTTTTTTTTTTGATATTTTCTTTTAAAAAAAATTTTTTTAAGGCAATTGGGATTAAGTGACTTGCCCAGGGTCACACAGCTAGTAAGTGTCAAGTGTTTGGTCTGAGGCCGGATTTGACTTCAGGGCCAGTGCTCTATCCACTGTGAGACATAGCTGCCCCCTGAAATTTTGTTTCTTATTAATTTATTTATTTTTAGTTTTCAACATTCACTTCCACAAGATTTTGAATTCCATATTTTCTCCCCATCTCATTCGTCCTCCCACCCCAAGATGGCATGCATTCTGAATACCCCTTCCCCTAATCTGCCCTCCCTTCTATCTCTCCCCTCCTTCTCTTATCCCCTTCCCCTTCAATTTTCCTGTAGGGCGGGATGGATTTCTGTACCCCATTTCCTGTGTATCTTATTCCCCAGTTGCTTGTGAAAACAATTGTTTTTTTAACATTTGTTTTTAAAACTTTGGGTTCCAAATTTTCTCCCTTCCTCCCTCCCCACCCATCGTCATTGAGATGCCAAGCAACTTGATACAGGTTATACATATGTAGTCGTGAAAAACACTTCCATAGTAGTTATGTTGTGAAAACTAAGTATATTTCCCGTAATCCTATCCCACCCCCCATTTATTCTATTCTCTCTCTTGACCCTGTCCCTCCTTAGAACTGTTTGCTTCTGATTACCCCCTTCCCCAATCTGCCCTCTCCTCTATCACCCCCCTGCTCTCTTGTCCCCTTCCCTCCCTATTTTCCTGTAGGGTAAGATAGATTTCCGTACTCAATTGAGTGTGTATGTTATTCCCTCCTTAGCCCAATCCATATTCATCTACATTCTAAAAGTCTGAAAGTTCTTTTTCCCATGTCTGATCCAACTTGGAGGTTTTTTTTAAGATTCAGGTGAATGAGTAGAGTATGGCATTTTACTCATGCTAATGGAGTCCTCACTGATACTCTTAGTGTACATAGAGTCATCTTCATCTTCTTTCTCCTTTTCATCCTTCTTATCATCAAACATTATTGACAGAAAATGAAGCATTTTACTGTCACTTAAACAGACATCATCCCTGTCCTATATAAACATATTCTAACAGGACAGCTTTAGTTGCAGTATCGAGAAGACAAGGGATTCTGATTGACTGTCTTCTGTGCAGCCTTAACTGATTGTCCTTTCATCTGGGAATTTAATTTTAGGATGTAGTGCAACTGTATGACACCAACCCAGCTAATACGAAATCATCAGAGGGTGAGTTCCATCTGGATTTTCATTTCTTTCTGGAGTTGCCTCTTTCAGGTTTCTTGCCTATTCTCACTCAGATCCAGAAAAAAGATCATAGCCCTGTAATAAGAAAATGCATTCTAATAGATGAAACAAGACAGACATGTGTGGAAAATACATGCCACAATAAATGAGTATACTCATGCCACAATAAATGAGTATACTTATATAGAATAATAATATAGTAGAATCTATATGGTCAAAAGCTAGGGTTGTGTGGGAGAGATTGTGAGTCTGGTTGGGTATTGGAGATGAATCTAGAAATGGGGAGTAAAGAGGAGGCTTGGGAAGGATTTGAGAAATGAGATTATTTTAGGAGGCATTCCAGACAATAGGGAATGGTCTCTGAGTAGTTTTAGAAATGGGAGAGAACTAGATATGGTCAGGGAGCATCATTAACTTTGCTCAGAGGAGAATCTGAATTGGAATCAAAAGATGAAAGAGTAAACTGTTAAAGGAAAGATCAGACAAAAATGGCATCCTTGGGCCTAGGCAGCAATTGCCTTTCATTCCTATAATGTTCTCTTACTTTCCCAGGCCGTCATTCTTTGGATTCCCAAGATGGAGACAGTGGCTTAGATTCTGGGACAGAACGCTTCCCTTCCCTCAGTGAGGTGAGATTGTGGAGGGATTGGGCCCATTTGAAGATGTAAATCCTGTGCTTGAGGCTCTTAACCTATTTAAAGGTCAAACTGAAAATTAGATGTGCCAAGACCTCCAATCTCCTGTCTATGGGAATTATGCTCTGAGTTTCTGGTTTGTAAGTATTTGCTATGTTCTGGGCTCCAAAAAATAGTATTAGAAGTACAACCTGTAGGCAAATAAATGCATTTTTATTCCTACTTGCTTTACAACCAGATAGTAATTATCCAAATTCACAAGAATGTGGTTTCATTGAAATCCACAGTTATATTCAGCTTTTGATTCTTTTTAAAAATTGTTTAGCTTTAGGACTCTATTTTTATACCAGCATTTGAACATTAGTGTTTTAGTTATTCCCAGCTCCTCTGCTCAAGTTGGACATAGATATCACAGAGAAAAGTTTTTAGGTTTTGGTTTCAAAGACTTTTGAAAGACTCCAGGGCTGCTAGCATACAAATTGCATATGAGTAAATGAAGTATTAAGAAAAGATTTAGTTAAACAAAACTAAGGGATAATATCAATGCATTTCAAGAAGGAGTTGAGAGCAACTTTTTTTTTTTTTTTTTTTTTTTTTTTTAGTGAGGCAGTTGGAGTTAAGTGACTTGCCCAGAGTTTTCATGTGTCTGAGACCAGATTTGAATTCAGGTCCTCCTGACTCCAGAGTTGGTGCTCTATCCACTGTGCCACCTAGCTGCCCCGAGAGCAACTTTTAAGAACCTCATTTTAGCCAATAGTTTCACTTTCTTTCTCTAGCTGAACTGTCAGAGCTAATAAATACAAACATGGACTGATTTCATTCTTCCTCTGCTCTTGTCCACTCGTCGAGAAAAGCACTGAGGAGCTATGAAAAGAACAAAGTGAGGCAAAGAGTAGTGTAGGGACAGAAAGGAGGGAGAGCAAAGATCCTTAATGATTTGCAATGGGTCATCAGCCCCTGAATAATGGAGATTGCTGCCTGACAATAATAGCCAAACTGGATGAACAACCTAAGCATTTGGCTATTCTGTCACTAACATATCCCATCTCTACGCCACCCCCTCTCTCTCACACCCCTCCCCTTCCTCCAGTCACTGCTGAAAAGGAACTCGATGTTATCAGATCCCGGGCTAGACAGCCCGCGTACGTCACCTGTGATCATGGCTAAGGTGACCCAGCACCATCGGCGACAGGGCTCAGATACAGCCGTTCTACCCACCGCTGAACAGGTGAGTCAGTTCAGTGCTTCTCCTTTCCTTTTCTCAGAGCTCTGACAGCCTGGATCTCATCACTAAACAACTTGTGCAGTCTTATTACAGAGATAAAATCTTTATGTTCTCCAGAGTTATACCTTAAAGTGATCTTTACTTCTTCCATATTTCCCAGGGCTCTCTTATGCCCCCATATCATTCTGTTTTGAATCAGTTACTTGTGTACATGTCATATTTCCCCTATTAGGTTGTAAGTTCTTTGAGGGTCATTTTTCACACTTACATTCCAGGACCTAGGACACTGCATAGAGCATGTCCCTAATAAATGCTTATTTTTATAGTCTTGTGGTCTGAGATAAAAAGGTATAAAAGAGTGTTTATATATATATATATATATATATGTTGAGGGTAAGTGTGTATTTGGGGTAGAGAAAAAAAGGGGAATACCTGGGAAAGGTATGACTCAGCCAGGGTAAACTGGCTCCTTTTTTTCTTTTTAATCCATTTAGGAAATGTAGTAAGTATAACATAGTGGATAATAGGGATCTTGTGATCTCATTGGTATGAAATTTGCTCCCAGATAAGCAAATTCTCTCTACCAGTTCAGGTCAGCACTTCCATTGCACCTTACCGTCTTAGAGACCTGTCCAGAGCACTGAATAGATTAAGGGACTGGCCATTGTATGTCAGGTGGGATTTAGATACCAGTCCTCCTAGCTTCAGGGTCAGCACTCCATAGTCCTATGGGGCCTTTCACAGTATTTGATGTTTAAGTCCATTTAGCAGACATGTATTAAGTGCCTACTATGTGTGATAAAGTGAGGGGAATGCAAGCATGAGCCTTTGCCCACTATACTACGTAGCTGTGAGAAGATTAGATTGGAGAGGGAGAAGCTGGAGGGAGGGAATAATTAGTGATTATTCACCTCATCCAGGGGAGGAGTAATGAACATCTGAACTGCAAGAGTGGAAAGAAAGAAAGAGTTTATAAATGTAATAGAGTGACACAGAAATAATGTCAACAAGACCTGGCACTTGGTTAGATGTGGAGGATGAGAGAAAATGAAAAGTCAGAAATTTTTCTTAAGTTTCTAAGTGATGGAAAAAATTACAGTGCTATCAACAGAAATTTTGGGTATCTCTAAGGTTTCTAAGCAATGATGATGATCTTCGGTTTTAGATGTATTGAAAAGACACTGAACTAGAATTGTCTTAATAGACAGTTGAAAATCTAAGGTTGGGGTTCAAGGTAACTAGAGAGAGTATATCTAGATTTGAGACACATTTCTACAAATAGGATAATTGAAATGGTGGAAGGAGATGAAATGTTCAAGAAATGAAATGTAGAGAGAAAAGATTAGAGAAAAAAGGAAAAAAAAGATGACAGTAAACATTTAAAGTTATCTCAGTAGGCCTGAAATATTGAGCTGAAACCAGTAAGATTTTGAAATGTGACTAACAGATAAAAAGTCTTACATTTAAGTAAAATGAAATGACTTCCACAAATATGAGATAGAAGAGACTTTAATCAATGGGGAAAAGTTTGAGGTGATGGAGGAAGAAGTATTTTAATTGACCACAAGCTTAGTGTGTGAACCAATAATGTGATGTGGCTTCTGAAAAAGCTCATGGAACTTTAGGCCAAATGAATACAGTCATCATATAAAGATTGTGGAATTTTCCCACAGAGCTCTGTAATGGTCAGTTTCCTCATCTATGAGATGGATATCACGATATTGTACTGTCTGCTTCCCTCATTTGTGAGGATTGAATGAGATAATGTATATAAAGCATGTTATAGACTTTAAAGTGCTATATTAGTGTTAATGATGATCATCTTTATAATTATAATATGACGAGAGTAGAAGAATATCCAAAAAATACCTCTGGACTTGGGGTAGTGGTGAGAAGCATGCCTGCCTAGAATGTGAAGCCCAGTCTGTCTTGAGTAGAGGTGCTCTATGGATTGATTAATTTTAACTTACCTTGTACCTCCGTTAACCAAGGGAAGGACATTGTAAATGGGTTTGATAGAAGGTATTGTCACCTTACTGTCTTCCGTGATGTTCTTCACTTCAACCATAATCTACAGCTGAACCCCATCCCTCTCCCCTTATATTGTAAAATGATAGCGGTCAGGTAGCTGAGGGTTAAAGGGGTTCTTAGGGGTTGCTTGCTTTTTTGAAGTGGTCTGCAGGGTACTTACACACTCTGAATTGGTCCAGTAACCAAAACAATATATTCCTTTCCCACTGTGAGTAAAGCTCAGTCTCGGGCACCAAGCTGAGATAGATTCCAGAAGGTGGAGCAAAGATAGACCCCTTGGGAAACACACATGAAGTGAATGAAAGACAAATTAACACGTATAAAGGAATCCTTGAAGAGTCATGAAAACGATGAATACCTTGGGCCCAAAGAGACTGGACAGGGTCACAGGTGCCTGAGCTTCAAGTAGGAAGACAACAGTGTGATAAACAGTGTAATAAAGTGGTGAAGTTTAGGTTGAATTAGTCAGGAAAGGTTCTTGTAACAGGTGATATTTGAGCAGAATTTTGAAGGGAAGTAGAGAGCCGTGAATTAGTGGAGAGGATGAGAAAGAGATTTATAAAGAATGTCATGTAAAGAGAGAGAGGTAGTAATCATTGGCATTCACCTTTGCTGAATCAAGTATCATATTGGGATAAAGTGAGAATTCAAGATGAGAAGTGGCAGTTGGAAGAAGGACCTTCAAAGCCAGCCTGAGGAATTTAGATTAGGGGCACTTGGCAGTGGGGAACTTTACTGAAGGTTCTTGAATGAAAGAAGAATGTAAAGAAAGTGAAATTTGAGAGGGATAATAACAATCATTTTATATATTACTTTAAGATTTACAAAGATTTACACCCTATCATCTGGTGTTCAGTGTAATGAAGGGGAAAAAATAAAAATAAAAAATTAGGTTCTTTCCTCCCAGCAGAATTAGTCAGCAAATAATAGTACCTCCTGTTTGCCTAGCCCTGTTGTAGGCACTATGGGAGTTGCAAGGTAAGAGGCAGCTAGGTATTGTAATGGATAGAGTGCTGGACCTGGAGTCAGGAGGTTTTAGTTGTTTTTCAGTTGTGTCTGGCTTTTCATGGCCTTTTTGGAGTTTTCTTGGCAAAGATACTAGAATAATTAGCCAAGTTTTTCTCCAGCTCATTTTACAGATGAGGAAACTGAGGCAAACAGAGGTTAAATGACTTGCCTAGGGTCATGAAGACTTGAGATCAAATCCTGCCTTAGACACTTACCAGTGGTATGACCCTGGGCAAGTCTTTTAATCTGTCAGTTTCCTTATCTATAAATAATGAGGGATAATAATAGCATCTGCCTTCCAGGGTTGTTATGAGAATAAAATGAGATGTTTGTACTTTGTAAACCTTAAAGCATTACACGGATGTTAGCTATTAGTGTTGGTGTAATTGATTACAGTGTCAGGAGTTCAGAAGTCTTATCAGAAGCTGCAGGTTTGAGATTGTTCCCTGTTGCCCTACTCCTGCCAGATTTCTTTCCCAGACAGGAAGAGGAACATTCTCTTTCCCTTCCCATCTTCACATGTATGAATGACCAGGTTGCTCTGAGGCTTCCCCATCCAGAGATAGCTGATTCCTTTCAAGATGAAGAGGATTTCCATTTTTTTTTTTTTAATTTTGGAGGCAATGGGGGTTAAGTGATTTGCCCAGGGTCACACAGCTAGCTAGTAAGTGTTTGAGGCTAGATTTGAACTCAAGTCCTCTTAACTCCAGGGCTTGTGCTTTATCCACTGCTCCACCTACCAGCCCTGGTCCAGTCTTGTGTACACCCTTTCCATTTAACTGCCCGTTCCTATAATTCTCCTTTTTCCTTCAGGGTTTGGATCATAGTTCAAAGCCTTTGATTATTGGCCCAGAGGAAGATTATGATCCAGGTTATTTCAACAACGAGGTAAGAGTTCTCATGTTCTATCCCTTGATCACACCTTTCGTTTTCAAACTGCCTCTGAAAACAGGCTGTTTTGGTTCTAGCCATGCAGAGGACTATGGTGCAGGGTGGGAACTGAGAAGTCTGAAAAATGATAGGGGATAGGGGAGTCATACTGGGCCGGGCCAAACTATTCTGTACATGTGCTTATCGCAGCCATTCTTTCTACAGTGTGACATCCTATTCCAGGACCTAGAGAAACTCAAATATCGACCTGCTCATCTTGGGGTTTTCCTGCGCTATATCTTCTCTCAGGCAGATCCAAACCCTTTGGTAAGTCACATTTATCTTGATCAAATGCCCGAGGGTGTTTGACATGGTATTGGGCACTATAGAGAAGAGAATCATATTGGTTTCCCTGCTTTCTGGGAGATGTAGTTTATAATGAAGATAGACTGGTGTGAGTATACATGTAAAGAGACAACAAAATAAACAATACAGAACTTAACAGTAAAGGATTTCTGATATATACCTTGCAGAACTAACTGTATTAGAGTGTGAGGAAAAGTCCATTGCCCAGGCAGGTTGGAGCCAAGGAAGCTGTCCACTCTTGTCTAATAAGTATTAGAAGGCTTCCTGAAGGAGATGGAATTTTTAGACTTTTTTGAGTGAATAGGTGAAGACAACTTAGTGAGCAGAGATTGAGGGGGGATATTTTAGGTGTACTGTGGCATTTAGAGACTTGGCAAGGAACACACTGTCTAGCTTTGAGAAGGTATGTCTGAAAGTAGAGGTGACAAGTATATAAGGGGGAAGGAAGCCATAAGAGAGAAAATTGAAATAGAAACTTGCTGATTCTACTGTACTCTGCCTACCAGTTGGAGAAAGCAGGTAGAATTAGGTTTAGAATATGCTTTCTGCATTATGGGATAATTGTTTTCTACCCACTAACCCCAGGTCTATCACCAAACAAATTCCACTTTCTCTGGGGATTTGTTAAAGGTAGATTAAACATTTATTCAACAAATAATACTGAGCATCTACTATGTGTAAGGTGTATAAGATTCATGGATTGCTTAAAAAGATGTATGATTCCTTGGTATGTGTATTTCCTTATTTCTTCCAAAACAGCTTATAACCCTAGTAGATTGTCTTCATGAATTCTGACCGAAAAGAAAATCATCATCTGCTGGCTAGCTGTGTAGTGATAAACCTTTCCATCTCTCTATTTATTTGTTCTAAAACATCAGACATTATGCTGTTGTGGGCTTATTCTCAAAGTCTTTCCAGCTTGGAGGACCCTTCTTGGGAACTTGCACTTGGAGGATTAAACTATTATTAAACTGTAAAAAAGCAGTCCTGTCAAACTTTTGACTAGACAATTTAAAGCCACATTTGACTGGAAAGATTACTGAGTAGACAATATACAAATGAGTACAAAGAAAGTAGTATTAGGTGAAGAATGCCCAAATGCTAAGGAGTATGCAGAGTAAAGGATCAGTCAAGAGTTGGGGGAAGGAAGTTAATCAGGGAAGGCTTCTGGGAAGGTAGAGGAGTTTGAGCAGTTTTGAAAGAAATTTTCTTCCCACTCAGCTAACTCCTTTCTCATCTCTTCTTAGCTTTTCTACTTATGTGCAGAAGTTTACCTGCAGACGTACCCTAAGGATTCACGGGGATTAGGAAAAGCTATCTGGGCTATTTTTCTGGAAAAGAACTCGGTAAGATGGGAATGGGCAGTTTTGCCACACCCTTTTGGAACTTTCCTCCCTCAAGAGCAATCTCATGTAATTCCTTTTAAGTAGTAAGAAAAACTTGAGATCATTGATTCTGCAGATATCTATTTTATGCCTGTGCATTTCCTTTTGCTAGGCAGCATCATAATAGCAGAAAAAACACTTTGAATTTTGAATAATTAGACCTGATTTTGAGTCGTAATTCCAGCATTTAGTAACTGTGACTGGGAAAATCATCTAAGTTCTCTGAGCTTCACTATACTCCTATAAAATGGGAACAGCATATTTCACTGGATCAGAGTTGGAAGGGACCTCAGAGGTCATCTCTCATTTCTGTACAAATATCCCTTCTGTACAACAAGTGGTTATCAAGTCTTTGTATGAAGACCTGTAGTGAAGGGCAAATCATTTCTTCCTGTAACAGCCTATTCTGCTATTGAATAGCTTTCAGTTTTGTTAGGAGTTTTTCCTTACATCAAGCCTAAATTTGCCTTTTTGCAGCTCATATCCATTCATTGGCCATACCTCTGCTCTCCGAAGCCAACCAGAACTACTTTAAATCATGTCTTCCATGTGATAGTCTCAGAAGACACCCAGAAAATCCTGCCTTGGTCTTATATTCTCTAAGCTAAACACCCCCATTTCCTTCAGAGGTTGTAACTTCAAGGCTCTTATTATTCTGGTTAGACCTTTCTAGACCTATCCTATTTACCAATATATTTCCTAAATTGTTGTTCCAAAATTTAACATAATATTTCAGATGTAGTTTGACTACATCTGTTTGGGTACAGTATGGATCGTGATCACCTCCTTAGTTGTAAACAATGTGCCAGTGATTGCATTTGCTTTTTTGACTACCATATCACAATCCTGAGAGCTCCCTCTTCTCCCTTCTTCCTCTTTTTACATCACTCAAATACCTTCTGCCACTATATTCTCTTTCACTTCTGTCTCGTATATAAAACTGGCCCTTCTTCCTGCCAAGGCAAACCCCTCTACATGCATAAGTGATCCCATTCCATCCCATATTCTCCAGCAGATTTCTTCCTCTATTATCTCCACTCTCCCGTTTGTCTTATCCTCAGTCTTCTGCTTTCCTACACTCTATAGACATGTCCAGGGCTTCCCTCCCTTGATCTGTCCAATCCTTGTTAGCTGTCATCCCATATCTCTCCTCTCTTTTGTGGCTAAACTCTCTGAGAAGGCAGTCTACAGTCTTCAGTCTCTCCACTTATTTTTCTCTCACTCTTCTTAACTCTCTGTAGTCTGACTTCTGACCTCATCAGTCAACCAAAACTGCTCTCTCCAAAGTTACCAGTGATCTCTTAGTTGCCAAATGCAAGTGCCTTTTCTCAATCCTCATCCTTTTTGACCTCTCTGCAGCCTCTGACACTGTCAAACACATTCTTCTCCCCTGATACTCTCTTCTCTCTAGGTTTTTGTGACACTCTTCTGTCCTGGTTCTCCTCTTTCCTGTCTGACTGTTCCTCCTCAGCCTCCTTTGCTGGATCTTCATCCAGGTCTAGCCTGATAACTAACTGTAGGTGTCCCCTGAGGCTCTGTCTTTGGGCCTTTTCTCTTCTCTGTCTGTACTTTTTCTCTTAAGAGAGACCTTATCAGCTCCCATGAATTCAATTATCATCTCAATCTAGATGATTCTCAGGCCTTTTATATATGGAAAAAAAAGAAGAGTCATTGAGTCATCTTTAAAAAAAAATACCCAGGGACAGCTAGGTGGCACAGTGGATAGAGCACCGGCCCTGGAGTCAGGAGGGCCCAAGTTCAAATTTGGCCTCAGATACATAACACTCACTAACTGTAACTCTGGGCAAGTCATTTAACCCCAATTGCCTCACCAAAAAAAAAAAAAATACCCAGAAGAGAACAGAAAGAAAGCCCCAAAAAAATCACAAACAGGATAGCTTTTGAAAGCTACATGTTAAACTTGTGATATAATGAAAGGGAAAAACAAGCTATACATAATAGAGATTTGCATAAGTGCCTTTTTTGTATTTGTTGAGTTTACAGTAAAAATACATAAATTTTTAAAAATTATTACAAGAAATTATTATCTACTAGGCTTTGGGCTGAGAGGGCCAACAGATATCCAACTCATTGAAGCCCTTTATTAGTAATGGAATGGAAATCGAGAAGCATTTATTAAGTCCTTACTTTGTGTAAAGCATTTTGCAAAATACTAGTAGAAATTGAGATAATCTTGGCTCTGGCGTTTTAATTGGTAGAGGTACCACATCAAGGAATGTTCCAGTTCATGGGAGATTGACCAAATAATGACAAAGCTTTGAGGACCTTTGGAAGTTAATGGCAGGGCAGATGGTCTCTTACTAAGTGGATAGTGGGTCCAAAGATCAGAGTGGAGCAGAGCCCTGAAATCCCTTCAGTAAGATGGGGACCTGGGCATCAGCATCCTGTTGAGAGAGGCCATTCTGTGTCCAGTGAGAATTAAACAATAGAGCAATGAATGTTGAATGAAGAGAGGAAGAGTTGCTCCCCTCAGTGGCAGTAGGTGGTACTCCTCTGTTTTCCAGCTGCCTGTTGACTGGCTGAGGCAGGAGGAGAGGGTTCTTGGGCCACCCATTGGCAGACTGTGACAGAGGAGGAGGAGAGACAGTATGTGATACTTCCATGCCAGAGTAGTGGTTTGTGTCTCAAATTCCTTATCTGTTTCCTCTTTTCTGTCCAAGCATTCTTTAGTATATCTTGATGACAATATAATTTCTGTGATTGCTTCAGTTGATCTTTACCCAAATACTATTCACTGTCCTTAATCCTTTATGGTTCCTTAATTCCCTCATTTAAGTTTTAACTTTTTAATATAAAATATATATATTATTTATATATATATAATATATAATAATTATTAGATATTTAGGGAAATACATGAATGTGGTGTGGTTCACTGTCTTTATTCTGGGGTTAGGGAGCATACCATTTAATAGAATGTGCCTGCAGAATGATGAAATAAAATCGTATAGAATCCTTGATTAGACGATAAAGATTGTTAGAATCTCAAGCTTTGGTATCAGGTAATCTAGATCAGAAGCGTCAGCCTGCCTGAAATGTAATTGAGAAATGTTTAAAAACAATAAATAAAAGTACAGTATGACATGGGTAGTGTTATTCTGTGGTTTCCTAAGTCAATATATAACCCCAAAGGATCTGTTTCCATTTTATTTTGACATCTACGATCTAAACCAACTTGTACTTGAGAAAGAATCCATTCCACAGCATTTAGCCTATATTTGAGGACTTCCATCCAGTGATGGAGAATTTACTGCCTGCTGAAGTGACTTATTCTGCTTTTGGATATCTCTGATTATCATAAAGTTCTTTGTTACATCAAGCTGAAATTTTCATCTCTGCAACTTCTACACATTGCTTCTGTTTGGAGCCAAACAGAATAAATCTAATCATTCTTTCACATGACAGTCTTTATATATACTTAAAGACAACTGTCGTGTTCCCATGTTCTCTCCTCTAAATACATTTGCTCTATCTCTCTGTATGTGTATGTATATGTATGTATGTATATACTCCTTATTCATATAGTTTCAGGTCTCCTCATGGTTTTAAAATGTTCTTCTCCAGATTCCTCCAGTTTATCAGTGTCCTATATATAACATGGCCCCCAGAATTGAACACAGTTCTCCTGATGTGGTTCAACTAGTGCAAAGTATAGCAAAGCTAACACCTTTTTAGTTCTGATTACTGGGCTTCTATTCACACAGCCCAAGTTTGCGTTAGTTTCATTGACTTCATGTCACTCTTGATTCATTTTTAAATAGTTGCATTTTATTATTTTCAGTCAGCAAAAATCTGCTTTCTCTCCCTGTTCTGTCCCAAACCCAAAATCCCCATCCCTATTGAGAGTCAAAGAAGCAAAACTCCTATCACAGAAGTGTCTAATCAAACAAACAAATTTCTGCATTGGCCGTATCCAAAAGGGAACTAAATAAATAAATGTATGTATGTACATATTTATATTTATGTAAATATTTCATTTTATATTCTGTGTATTTCACCTCTCCATCGTGATATGGATAGTTTCTTCATTAGTCCTATCAAGTTGTGATTGATCATTATACTGATCAGAATTCCTAAGTCTTTCAGAATTATCTTTACAGTATTCTTGTCATTGTATAAATTGTTCTTCTGGTTTTGTTCGCTTTACTGTCCATTAGTTCACACAAGTTTTCCCAGGTTTCTCTGAAACCATCTTCTTCATCATTTCTTACAGCACGAGTATTCCATAACATACATATACCATTCCCCAGTTGATGAGCACACACTCAGATTCTCATTCTTTGCCACCTCAGAAAGAACTGGAAATATTTTTGTGCCTCCTTAGTCAAGAGTTTGTTTGCTTAGAACTAATCCCTCACTTCACCTATTCTCTCTCTGATTTCCCTTTTGCCCTTTTCCCTCCTCTTTCCCTCTTGAGTGAAATGTATTTTTGTACCTAATTGTGTGTGCATTCTTACCTCCTTTGACTAGTTCATATTAGAGGTTCATGTGTTAGCTGCTCTCCCCCTTGTTTGTATAGATGTTAACTTGTGCATTCTGATTATGTGAGATAATTTCCCCAACCTTCTTTTCCATTCCTTTTCTCGCCCCATCTTTCCCAATATATTCTTTTTCCCTTCTTTTTCCATTTGTAAGCATTAAGACATAATAGAACTCCCAAGCCTTGCCTAATTAGATTGTCTCTATGATCCCTCATGACAGTAGGGTTCAGAGACGTGTCATCTTGCCATATTAGAGTACAAGCAGTTTTTCCTCATTTTTGTCCCTTATTCTTACTTATCCATATTTACATTTTTATGTTTCTCTTAACTCTGTGTTTGAATTTTAGTCTCTACACAGCTCTGATCTTTTGGAATGCTTCGAAGACCTCTTACTGCATTAAAAATCCACTTTTCCTCCATAGAATTATACCCAGTTTTGCTGGGTGAGTTAATTTTGTTTGTAAGCTTGTGTCCCTTGCCTCCTGGAATATTGTATTTCAGGCTTTCCATTCCTTTATAGTAGTGACTTCTAAATCATGTATGATCCTGACTGTGAATTCTTTCTTTCTGGATACCTCCAGTATTTTTTTCTTTGACTTGGAAACTCTGGATTTGGGCTATTATGTTTTTGAATATTTTCAGCTTAGGGATAATTCCAAGAAGTGACCAGTGGGGGTTCTTCCTGTTTCCATTTTGCCCTCAGGTTTTAAGAGATCTGAGCAGTTAAGGTTTTTGAAATATAATGTCTAGGTACCCTTTTTGGTCATGGTGTTTAGATAGTGCAGTCAATGATTCTTAAATTTTTTCTCTTTGAATTGTTTTCCAGGTCAGTTTTTGCTATGACATAACTTAAATTTTATTTTATTTTATTTTTTCAGTGTTTTGACTTTATCTCATATAGTCATTGGTTCTGTATGGTCTATTCTAAATTTTAGGGAGTTTGTTTCTTGGACAAGGTTTTATATCTCTTGTGCCAAGCTGTTACTTCCCTTTCTGATTCTTTCTTCTATAGCTCTCATTTCTTTTCCATTTTTTCCTTGAGTATTCTCAAGGAGTAATCTATTTCATTGATTAAAAACAATAACTGTTTAAAAAGCTTGCTTCATTTCTTCCAGAAATTCTAATTGAGTTTGTATGCAAACTATATTTTTCTCTCTGGCAATGCTTATAGATGTTTTGGAGTCATTCTTTCCTCCTGGGTCTATGTCTTGATCTTCTCTGCCACAATAATAGCTCTTTACAGTGGGATTTTTGTTGTTGTTGTGCACACATTCTTCCACCCTATTCTTCTCTCTCTCTCTCTCTCTCTCTCTCTCTCTAAGGCAATTGGCGTTAAGTGACTTGCCCAGGGTCACACAGGGTCAAGTGTTTGGTCTGAGGCTGGATTTGAACATAGGTCCTCCTGAGTTCAGGGCCAGTTCTCTGTCCATTGTACCACCTAGCTGCCCCACTTCCACCCTATTTTTGACTTTGGATTTGATATTAGGGCCAATCTCTGCACACTTCTGGAGATAAGGGCTGGGCTGGTCCTTTTGTTACTTTCTTGGGTTATTGAATGTTGTCTTATTACAGGCTCTCAGGGACAGCACAGGCTGAGGACCTGAATGTTTTCTGTGCTTCCAAAGTGGCCTGAACCAGAGTAAAGGCTTGAGCCCCTGGTCTGATTTCTGCATGTTCCTGGTGTGGGTTTGGGTCTGAACAATAGTAGAGTGCTTCTGGACTCATTCTCTATAAACAAACCAGGAAAGTAAACTCTGCTGGTTTAGAGAAACAGAACTGCAAGCTTCCCTCTGGAATAGGAATCCTGCCCTGGCTGTTTCTTTGCAAGCATCGTACTGGGCTAGAAATTGGAACTGAAAACCCTCTTTGCTCCTGGGATCAGAGTCATACTGTCTTGGGCCTGCCATTGCTCAGTACCCATGAATACCATCCCTGGGTAGAGGTCCCCTCCTCCATCTTGGATCTGTGACACTGTACTGGGTAGACCATGACATAAGTGCCTATTGGCACCTATTCTTATAACCTTGCATAAGTTCTTGGTGCCTCTATGGATCAGGAGTAGTGTTCTCTTACATAGCCTTTCCCTTGGTGTTAGATAGCTCTGCCCAGGGCACTCCTAGCCAGACCTTCTTCCTTGGCAGACCTCTCTGATTCCCTTTGCTGACCTGGACTGGAGCAGTTACTCATTGTGACTTTTTTTTAAAGCCATGATTCTATCTGGTACATTCTCTAGATCTATTTGGAGGGTTTGGGGATGTGGGAGAGTTTCTGTACTTTCTTGCTACTCCTGCATCTTGGTTCTGCCTCTCTATTGACTCATATCAAGTTTGTAATTCACCAAAACTCCCCAGATCATTTTTCATAGAAACTAGATAAGTCCTTTTAAATAGCTCACTTTTTTCTTCCTCATCAAAACTGTTTGGTTTTGTCATCAGAATTTAATGAAAGCATCCCATTCCTGTTGAATAAATTCCCTGTGTAGGATCTTTGTCTCCTTTTAATTCTTTGAAGTTCATTGTCTCAATTCTGGAGTGAATGTCAAACAATGTCTGACTTTCCCTTCCTTATCCATCACAAAATGTAAGATCAGGGGATCACTTCTTCTCAAGTTCCCCTTCCTTTCTATCACAGCAAATAGTTTTCCTTTATGTTCCCTGATACTACTCTTATCACCTACTTTGATTTTAGCAGGGAGAGAGACATCTGGGTTTGAGCCTTAGCTCCATTACTCACTAATTGACCTTGGGAAGCTCACCTAATATTTCTGAGCTTCAGTTGGCAGCCAGAGTGCCCCTGTGCCCTTGGACAGGCTGTCCTCATGCTTTGAATACTGTCCCTCTTTAGTTCCACTTCTTCCCAAGATTGTCAAACAGGAATCATAATACTTTTCCCTACCTGATAGGATTGTTGCAAGGATCAAATAAGATTATATATATGAAACATTTTGGAAAGTTTTAAAAATGCAAGATATTATTGTTATTAGTTATTAGTAATTGTTATTAGCAGTAGTTGAAGCTGAGATAAAATTTAGGTAAGTTTAAAAGGAAATATTAACAGTTCTTTTAGGTCTCTCAGGGTATGTGGCCTGATCATATTTCCTCTTTTTTTTTCAGCCCTTAAGAGTGAAGATCCCTGAAGCATTACAGGCTGAGATTGGTAAGTCATCCAATCTTAAATTTCCCTCCTTCCCTCCGTCCTATATGAGACAAGCCTTGACCTGGTCTCTATAGAGAAGCACAGCATTTAGATGAGATACAGTCCCTGGCCTCTGGAAGTTTAAGGTTTAATAGAGGTATTAGAACGTATATGAAAGTAACTTAAGAACACATACAAAGCAGTATTTTAGTAATGGTAAATGGTTTCATTGTTAGTGTCTGTTCGCTTCAATTTAACAAGCATTTGTTATGGACCTGGTATGTGCTCGGCACTGTGCTCAGTGCTGGAGCTTACATTCTGTTGTGGGAAAATAACATGTAAACAGTAAGTACAGAATTAGGGGTAGGAACTTGACCTATGATTTCATTGAAGAAGTTCCCTCTACCAGAACTGTAGTCTTAGAGAGTTGCCTGGAGCATTGGGAAGGGTCACACAGCCGGAGTGTATCAGAGGTAAGGCTGGCATCCAGCTGGCTTTGAGGCCAGTTCTATCTACTAGGCCCTACTGCCTTTTGTATAATACAGAATTTTATAAAATGAATACAAAGTAGCTCAGGGAGACAAGACAAACACTAACAACTAGAAGACATCTGGAAGGAGGTGGTGCTTGATCTGAGCCTTGAAGTAAGCCATGAAGAGGTGGTACTAAGGAGTGGGGGGACAACCTATACCAAGAAACGGAATGTCATGTACAGGGAATAGTAAGTATGCCATTTTGGCTGGAATGTAGGAGTGTATAAGGGGAAATAATATAAAATCAGTCAGGAAAAATAAATTGGAGCCAGATTGTGAAAGTTTTAATACCAATCAATCAGTAAACATTTACTGATTACCTCCCACATGCTAGACACTGTATCAGACATGGGGTATATAAAAACAAAAGTGAGAATACCCCTTGGCTTCAAGGAGCTTAAGGTCTATCAGGAAGAGATAACATGTACAAATCTAGGTAAATACAAAATGGTTATAAGGTATGTTTGGGGCAAACCATTCCTCTTTTTTGAGGGGGATCAAGAAAGACTTGTTAGAAATGAGGATTCTGAGACAGGAGCGAGTACATTTAGTATGAGGTGGGAAGGGCGGGGGCTGTTCAAGGATGTGAGATGTAGATCTGTGTATGAGGAATGGTGAGAAGGCCAGTTTGACTGGAATCACGCTGTGCATGAAGGGGAGTAATGTTCAGTAAGTCTGGAAAGGAATATTGGGGCCTTGTTTTGAATGGCTTTAAATGTCAAACAGTTTATATAGTATCCTAGAAATAATGGGGAACCATGAATGCTTTTTGGGTAGGAGAGTGGTGTAGTCAGAACTGTGCTTTAGGAATGTCAACCTATATGGAGGATGAACTTGATAAGGGGAGAGACTGCAGTAGAGGGGACCAGGTAGGAAGCTATTATCCAAACCAAGAGGTGATGAGAGCCAGAACTGGGATTGTGGTCCTATGAGTCGAAAGAAGAATACAGTTGTGAGACATATTGTAGAGGTTGAATCGACAAAATGTAGGTGAGGTAGAATGAAGGGTAGCTCTTAATTTAAGATTGCAAACCTGGAGGAGATGTGGAGGATCAGTGAAGACGATAGAGGAAGGAGGTAGTATGGTAGAGCAGACGGACCTGGGAGAGGGGGGAGGAAGCTTTTGCCACTAATTTACTGTATAACTTTGGGCAAGTCATTTGTCTCTGGGTTTAGTTTCCTTATCTGTGGGGAGACGGCACAACACAAGAACACTGCACATGGAGTTAAAGGGTCTGTGTTTGAGCTTGGCTTCAGTACTTCATATGTATGTAATAGTGAGACAGTCATTTTTCCTCTGTGAGTTGGTTTTCTCATCTGCAAGATGAGAATAATCTTACAAGACTGGAAAGGTAAGAAAGGGTCAGGTTACACAGGGTTTTAAAAGCCAAACAGACAGTTTTCTATTTGATCTTGGAAGTGAGAGGGAGATACTAGAATTTTTTGAATGGAAAGGTGACATACTCTGACCTGGGCTTTGGGAAGATCGTTTTGATGGCTGAATGGTGAATGGATTGGAGTAGAGAAAGACTTGAGGCAGAGAATCCAACCAGAAGGTTAATTGTAGTAGTCCAGATGTGAGATAATAAGAGTCTGCACCAGAGTGGTGGCAGTGTAGGGAGAAAAGGGACATATGCAAGAGATATTATGAAGGTAAAATCAACAAGCCATGGAAACAGATTGGATATGGGAGAATGAGAGAGGGAGGAGTGTGGAAACAGATTGGATTTGGAAGAATGAGAAAGGGAGGAGTTGAGGACAACATCTAAGTTGTATGCCTGGGAAGCTGGTTTCCTCAGTAATAGGGAAGTTTGGGGGTAAAAGGAGAAGAATGAATTCAGTTTTGTGCATACTGAACTTAAGGTATCCACAGGACTTCCATTTCGAGATGTCTACTTGACAGTTGGAGATGAGAATGGACAGTTGGAGATGAGAATGGAGGTCAGCACAGAGGTTAAGGCTGGATAAACAGACCTGTGAATCATCTAGATTGAGATGATAATTGAATTCATGGTTGCTGATAAGGTCTCCAAGTGAAAAAGTACAGAGGGAGAAGAGAAATGGCCCAGAGACAGAGCCTCAGGGGATACCTACAGTTAGTTATCAGGCTAAACCTGGATGAAGATCCAGCAAAGGAGGCTGAGGAGGAACAGTCAGACAGGAAAGAGGAGAACCAGGACAGAAGAGTGTCACAAAAACCTAGAGAGAAGAGAGTATCAGGGGAGAAGAATGTGTTTGACAGTGTCAGAGGCTGCAGAGAGGTCAAAAAGGATGAGGATTGAGAAAAGGCACTTGCATTTGGCAACTAAGAGATCACTGGTAACTTTGGAGAGAGCAGTTTTGGTTGACTGATGAGGTCAGAAGTCAGACTACAGAGAGTTAAGAAGAGTGAGAGAAAAATAAGTGGAGAGACTGAAGACTGTAGACTGCCTTCTCAGAGAGTTTAGCCACAAAAGAGTGGAGAGATATGGGATGACAGCTAACAAGGATTGGACAGGTCAAGGGAGGGAAGCCCTGGACGTGTCTATAGGGTGTAGGGAAGCAGGAGACTGAAGATAAGACAAATAGGAGAGTGGAGGTAATAGAGGAAGAAATCTGCTGGAGAATATGGGATGGAATGGGATCACTTATGCATGTAGAGGGGTTTGCCTTGGCAGGAAGAAGGGCCAGTTTTATATACGAGACAGAAGTGAAAGAGAATATAGTGGCAGAAGGCATTTGAGTGATGTAAAAAGAAGAAGAAGGGAGAAGAGGAAATTCTCAGCAAATAGCCTCAGATTTTTGTCTACCTTTCTTATCCTTTCTAGAGCTTTGCCTAGGAGATAGATGAGTCTCTTAAGGGCTTGGACTAGTTGTCTCTGGGAACTTGGCCATGCAAGTAGGGGAATAGCACTTGGCTTCTGGTAAGAGGATTTAGGCTGCCCTCTCAGTGGAAAGTAGATTTTCCAGAAATCCTCCCCATTCTTATATTTGGGACCTGGATGCACAGGCTCTGTTTTTTGATCTAGGAATGACCCAGCATGTCCAAGCCTCAGTTTACCCTAGGTAAGGTGAGGTGGGAAATAGGTTAGGAAGATCCATACATAGTTTGAGGTCTCTAAGAGTCATTAATGTCTTTGTCATCTTCTGTATCCTCTCACTGGCAGATTTGCGCCTGCGCAACAATGAGGATATACGTAGTGCATTGTCTGAGGCCCAAGAAGCAGCTATGCCCGAGATCCAGGAACAGATCCAGGACTACAGGTGTGACAGCCTTTCCTTCAGGGCCAGGAAGAGGTTGGGTGTTGTTTAACAGGGTCAAGTATTGGCCAGCACAGATCCAATAGAGGAGAGTGAGCCAGAGGGTCGGTAGAGGCTACTGAGTTTTTCAGTCTCCCTTTGACCTTCCCTTCAGATTTGCTTAAATGAATTTTTTTGGCCTTCCTCATTTTTCTTGTTTCTCTGATGATCTGTCTGTTACTGTTTCTGATTTTCTGTTTCTGAGTGGCTCTGTTGTTATGTGTACATGTCTTTGTCTCTCTTCCTCTCCCTCTCCTTCTGCTGTTGTATCTTCCTTTGGTAGGACAAAGCGAACCATGGGTCTGGGCAGTCTCTATGGTGAAAATGACCTTCTGGACTTGGATGGGGACCCCCAGCGGGAGCGACAAATTGCTGAGAGACAGTTGGCTGCTCTTGGAGACATCCTGTGAGTGCCTGGACCCTCATATCAGAAAGTTTAGCTGAATGTCTAGAATACCTGGGCCTTTTCCTAACCCCTTCTGTACTAACTTTTTTAGCCTTCTCACTAGATTCAGTTCTTCCCTCTTAAAGAGGGGGAAATAAGTCCCCTTTCTCTGTTCTTTTAGAAAGGCAGGATTTTTTGAATGGGCTGCAAGAATTTTTAAAGGAATCACAAAGTATGGAGCTTACAAAGTTAACCAACAGCTTTTTAGCAGTAGTGACAAATTGTAGGCTTCAGAAATAGAGGAAATAAGCTTTCCCCTGTTTCCTTCCTACCTAGCCTCTTCCACTATTCTTTGCCTTTTGGGAAGGGTCTCAGAATGATGCCATAAACCCCAAGTCATAATGTGTGATACACTTAATGGTGATAAGCCAGAGCTAAGCTACGAAATGATATTCCTTCCTAGGAGTAATGCCTTCCTCTTTTCCCTCCATTCTCCTCCCCTCCACCCCCACCCCTCTCCCCTGGTGTTTGCTTCAGAAAGCAGATGGACCTGTCTTAAGAGAAATTGAACCATTTTTAATAATCTTGGCCGGAAAACTAAACTAAGTTTATTAAGTAGTTTCCGGAGCAGCTGCTGCTTACTATATCTGTCCAGCTCCATTTCCCAAAGCAATATAGACTCCTGTGATGTAAGTCCCAACATCAGAGTCCTCTGTGGGTGGTGATAAGTTATCCTGGACCAAACTTTGCCATTAGCTAACTCTAACCTTGAGCAAGTCATTTAATTTTTCTCTGAACCTTAGTTTCCTCATTTGTAAAATGAATGGGTTGGAGTAAATGTTTTCTAAGGTCCTTTCTAGCCCTAAAATCCTGTGGACATTCACTGTGAACTTTAGCAAGGAATTTTACCTTGTTTTTACTTTTTGTCAAATGGATAAATTACCTTAGCCTTTTCCACCTATGAAGAAAGAATCTAATAGATCATATTTTAGGAAATACTTTGAGATCACGGCTATCATAGAACTAAATGGAACAAATTAAGCTACTCATTTATGGTAGTGGCACTTTGGCCTTTGCCAATTTAAATAGCCCTCTTTCAATCAAGTCTGAAAATTTTTTTCTAACCCATCTCTTTTAACTGCAATTTTAGCTCAGTTCTTTTTCTGGTCCTTAGTGAAGATGGAAAAGAGCATTTTCTTCCCTAATAACTCATTAGTAGCTTAGACATACAAAATTGCCCTGCAAAAGACTTCCACTGTATTCTCTCCTCCTTTAGCTAGGGTGGTAGAAGCATCATGATCGTCTTCCAGTATTTATTGAGTGCCTCCAAGGCATGAGAATTCTCACCCCCTGAGCCCCAAGCTGTCTCCATCACCATGATTCTGATCTTCCTATCAAAATGATTCCCTCCCCGTCCTCTCTATCCTCCGCCTTTCTCTCAAGAAGAAACTTGCCCTCCTTTCAGTTGCTGAACATAGACCAGCATTGCCTTGCTGCCTGAGTTATCTTTCTTTCATTTCTCTCCTTGCAGGTCCAAGTACGAGGAAGATCGGAGGTAAGTAAGTATGTAGCATTCTCTGTTTGCATTCTCCAGATGTTGCCCTTCAGTTATGTCTTGGGGTTAAAGGGCAGTTGGTTTTGAACATCTTTTTTGCCTCTTTCCAGGTTGCTTGTCTGTGGGTAAAAGTTACCAAAAATCCAAGGCTGTTCAGTATCTCAGTTTAAATCCTAAATGACCTTCATGGTCATAAAGGTTGGAGGGGTCACCTATGTCTTTTTTTGCCTAGGGATTAAATCTGTCCAGCTCTAAAACTCAGTGTTCTTTTATCTAATCTTCCTTTCGTGGTTCCAGAGAGCTCTGTACTTTCTACCCTGCCCCACTTCTATTTCGTTGAAAGGCAAATATGTTAATGATAATAAAAGTCAACTCTTAGTTGTCTGAATTAATGGAGGGAGAAGTCAGTATTAATTAAAAGACAACAATCATATCTACTTTGGAAATAGGCTTTTTTTTGTTTTGTTTTGTTTTGCACTAAAGCTGATTTTGTTTTTTCTTAGGATAGTGAGAATGTGAATTTTCCTTCCTTGTGCCATATTTATTAAGGAGGGAATGAATGTGTGTAGTCAAGGAATACAAATTCATTTTGCTCCCATGGAAGCAGCAATGTGCTGGAGGAAAAGAGGAAGCCAGTCTGAGATAAAATATTTGCTGCTGATAGTATACATAGTGTTGGAAGTTCACCTGCAGATTATTGAGACTTGACTTTAACCTCAGAACTATGAAAAGTTTCATCTGCCAACAGCTTTTCTAACAGCTCTTTATGTTTCAGTGCCAGGGTTAGGGGAGAACTGGGATCTCCTAGTAACTGGTCTGGCCTCTGACCATAACTGAAACAAGCACCCTGATCAAGCGTCAGACCTCATGCTTTCCCTCAAATTCCGTTGTTCCTTTGTTCTAAAACTGACATTTGTAGCATGGGGTTGAGGGGTGGGAGGAGACTATTAATAACTCCTTCTATTGAAGTCTCTGGTGAAGGTCGTTAAAGGAAAGACTGGATGACCACTTGTTGGACATCATAGTTTTAGAAGGTGCTTCTCATTCAGGGACAGTTTGGAATAGGTGACCTCTGAGGTCCCTTCTAACTCTCAAATTCTGTGAAAGCTATAGGAATTCGTATTGATTTAGCTTCCCTCCATTCATCTGGAGAAGTTGTATGCTATTCTGCCTTAAGAAAGATAAGATTATGACTCCATTTGCAGGTTTTTTTCATATTCACCATTCCCAAGGGAGCCTTCTGAGGTTCTGTGTCCCAAGGCAGAACAAAGACCCTGACCTTACCATGTGCTGTTGACAAACCAGATGAGCCAGAAGTCAGTTTTGAGACCAAAAGTCCTTGACCATCCTCTCTTTTGCAGTGTTTCAATGGACTTTGCTCTCAACACCTATATGAGCCATGCTGGGATCCGACTTCGAGAAGCACGGCCCTCCACAGCAGAGAAGTCCCAGGCCATCCCTGACAAGGACAAGTGGCTGCCCTTTTTCCCTAAGACTAAGAAGGTGACTTCACTGCTCCTGGGCAGTGGTCTTTTAGGCAGTGTGTAAACAGGCATTTATTCTTTTTATTAAATAGTATTCTGTTTTCTCCAATTACATGTTAAGACAATTTTTAATATGTCATTTTTTATATAGAATTTTGAGTTCCAAATTTTCTCCCTCCTTCCTTCACCTTCCCCCCCCCCGGCACCCCAAGACAGTAAGCAATTTGATATAGGTTATATATGTAGAATCATGTAAAACATATTTCTATGGTAGTCATGTTTTGAAAGAAGAAACAGGCCAAAAGAAAAAAAAACCATGAAAAAAAAAGTGAAAATAGTATGTTTACATCTGTATTCAGACTCCATTAGTCCTTTCTCTGGATGTGGATAGGATTTTCCAACATGATTCCTTTGGAATTGTCTTGGATCATTGTATTGCTGAGAAGAGCTAAGTCAGTCATGGTTGATCATCACACAGTGTTGCTGATACTGTGTACAGTGTTTTCCTGATTCTGGTCACTTTGCATCAGTGCATGTCTTCCCAGGTTTCTCGGAAATCATCCTCGTCGTTGTTTCTTGTAGCATAGTAGTATTCCATTACATTTATATACCACAACTTGTTCAGCCATTTTCCAGTTGATGGGCATCCTCTCAATGCTTTGCCACCACAAAAAGAGCTGCTGTATTTTTGTGGGTCCCTTTTCCTTTTTTATGATCTCTTTGGGTTGCAGACCTAATAGTGGTGTTGCTGGATCAAACAGCACACACAGTTTGGTTGCCCTTTGGCCATAATTTCAAATTGCTCGGCAGAACGTTTGGATCAGTTCACAACTCCACCAGCAGGGCCTCAGTGTCCCAATTTTCCTGCATTTCCTCCAACATTTTCATTTTCATTTTCTGTCATACTAGCCTATCTGATAGGTGTGGGGTGGTACCTCAGAGTTGTTTTAATTTGTGTTTCTCAAATCAAAAGTGATTTGGAGCATTTTTTCATATAACTGTAGATAGCTTTGATTTCTTCATCTGAAAACTGAATAGGCATTTATTCTGTACCTACTCTGCACTAGACGTTAGGAATACAAAGGCAGCAATGGAATTGTTTCTTTATCATTGCCCTCAGAGCTTACATTCTATTGAGTTAGATACCATGGCCCTGCAGAAGCATATACAGTGCCACAGGGATTTTTGGTTTGCTTCACGTATGTGTTGGTTTTTTGTGTTTTTTTTTTTAAAACCAGACCTATGATTTCATTGGTGTAGGGAGTTCTTGGTAAGGATTTTCCTCTTCCATTGTAGATGGTCACTATCTGTGCTAGTTAGGGTCTTACAGAGTTCTTGAAGCAGTGAGAGATAAAGTGCAGGTTAGGGAAGGCTTCACACAGAAGATGGTCCTTCTCAGCTGAGCTTCTAAGGAAACTAGGGGTTCTAGCAGGCAGAGGTGATGAGGGAGCGCATGGAGTGCATTTCAGGCATGGAGATCAGCCTGGGCAAAGACACAGAGACAGGAAACGAGAAACAACTAGGAGGCCAGCTTGGCTGGATTAGCCTGCATAAAAGGCAATGATAATATAATCAGGTTAGAAATAAAAAGGTAGACTGGAGCCAGTTTGTGAAGTCAGTCAACAACCATTTTTTAAGCACATATTATCTTGTGTGCACTGTGCTAAGTGCTAGGGATATGGAGTAACTTAAAAACCTCTTTAAAGGAGTTCACAGTTTAATAGAGACAATGTGCAAACAACTATGTACAAACAAATAAGATATGTAGAAGACAAAATGGAGATATCTTTAAGGGGAGACACTAAGATTAAGGATTTGGAAAAAGGCTTCTTTTAGAAGGTAGGACTTTAGTCAAAACATGAAGGAAGCCGAGATGAGGGAAGAGAGTTTCAGGCATGAGGCATCAAAAGTGTACTGAGTTAGGAGAGCAAGTGTTTTGTTTAAGGAACAGGAAAGATGCCAGTATGACTAGGTCAGAGTATGTAGAAAGAAGCAAATAAAGTGATAGAATACTGGAAAGGTAGGAATGGTTGATTTATGAAGGACTGTGAACAACAAACAGGATATATTTGGTATCAAAATTGACAGCTACTGGAATTTTTGAATAGGGGAGAGGTAGTATAGTCAAACCTGTGCTTCAGGAATATCATTTTGACAACGGAAGGGAGGATGGACTGGGGTGGAGAGAAACTTGAGGCAGACAGTTCAATCAGAAGTCTGTTTGCAATAGTCCAGGTGTGAGGTAACAAGGGTCTGCATCAGAGTAGTGGCATACCAGTGGAGAGAGAGAATTTCAGTGAGTTGTGTCGCAAAGGTGAAATCA
Source organism: Vombatus ursinus (assembly GCF_900497805.2). Classification (NCBI taxonomy): domain Eukaryota; kingdom Metazoa; phylum Chordata; class Mammalia; order Diprotodontia; family Vombatidae; genus Vombatus; species Vombatus ursinus. The sequence continues at coordinate 52,763,687 of NW_020954576.1, forward strand.
GTAGGCCTTCATAACTGATTGCATGTGGAGAATGAGAAAGAGTGAAGAGTTCAGGATGATACCTAGGTTGTAAGCCAGGGAACTTCAGAAAGGAAAGGGTTTAGGCAAAGGGGTGGGGAACCTGCGGCCTCAAGGCCACATGTGGCACTATAGGTCCTCAAGTGCGGCCCTTTGACTGAATCCAAACTTCATAGAACAAATCCCCTCTGTTGGTGAAGTTTGGATTCAGTCATAGGGCCACACTTGAGGACCTAGACACATGTGTCCCTGAAGCTGCAGATTTCCCCATTCCTGGTTTAGGAGAAAAGAGAATAAGTTCAGTTTTAGACATGTCTATGGAATTTCCATTTTGAGGTGTCTGAAAAGGCATTTGGAGATGAAAGGCTAGAGCTCAGAGAAAAGTTAGGGCAGGATGAGTAGATCTGAGAATTATTTGCATAATGATGAGAAATTGAATCTGTGGGTGCTGATGAGTTCATCAAGTGCAATAATATAGAGGGAGAAGGGAAGGGGACCCAGGACAGAGCCTTGGGGGTATCCACGATTAGGGGGCAGGACCTGGATGAAGATCTAACAAAGGAGACTGAGAAAAATTTTAAATCCCAAACAAAGTTTGCATTTCATTGTAGAGGTAATACTGAACTTTATTGAGTCTGAAAATGGAATGCTTTATAGAGTATCACCATGGCAAATGTGTTGGGGATGGATTAGAAGTGGGGAGGGATTTAAGGCAAGGAGACCAATCAGAAGGCTTATTGCAGTTGTCTGGGAGAAAAGTGATAAAACCAGGAATGGCATAGTGGCCATGTATACAAAAACAAGGAGAGGTTGTGGAGATAGAAACCAGATTTTCAACCAATTAGATTTTAGGGTGGAGAGTGAAGAATTAATTTCAGTGTTGTAAACCTAAGGAACTGAAAAGACAGTAGTGCTTTCAGCAGAATTAAGGACATTTCAGAAGAGGGAGTGAATTTGTGAGAAAAAGATTGAGGTATGTTTTTGACATGTTAAATTTTAGAAGCCTTTGGGACATCTAGTTGAGAGTGTCCAATACTTCCCTTCACAAGTTCTACATTTTAGTGAAACTGTGCTTCTTAGCATTTCCATACACAAGAAATGCCATTTTCCATCTCTATGCCTTTGCACATATTGTCCCCCATGCCTAGAATGTACTTCTTTCTCACTTCTACTTCTTAGAATTCCTAACCTCCTTCAAAACTTAATTCAGGTACCACTATGAACATGAGATCTTTCCTTATCCCCCTTGCTGCTTTCCTCCTAACATTACTTTATAAATTTGTATAGAGTTAGGGTTGTACATGTTGTCTGTCCTGGCAGAGGATGTAAGTGCCTTAAAGTCAGAATTTTTGTCTTTATATCCTCAATACTTAGTATGATGTCTGACGTATAAGGCACTTAGTAAATGCTTGTTGATTGCTACAGGACTGGAGTTCAGGACAGAGAGGAGGACTGAGTAAATAGATCTAAGAGTCACAGGCATAGAGAAGGGAATTAAACCTGTGATTGCTAATCAGGTCACAGTGTAGAGAAAAGAGAGTCTAGGATAGAGCCTAGGGGTACATCCACAGTTTGGATGGGACTGAGAAGAGGTCAGAAAAGTCAGAGGTTAGCTTTTTTTTTTTTAACAAATTCCAGAAAGGAGAGAGTATCCATGAAGAGAGGTGGTTGAGTGTCAAATGCTGCAGAGAGGTCCAGGATACAGACTGAAAACAAAACATCAGATATGTCAATTAAAAGATTATTGGTAACTTTGGAAAAAGATGTTTCAGTTGAATGATGAGATCAGAAACTAGACTGCAAAGGATTGAGGAATGAGTTAGACAAAAGGAAATGGAACAAATGAGAGTAAAGAACTTTTTCTAGCAGTTTGGTTGTGAAAGGAAAGAGTTATGGGACTGTAGCTTATGTGGGATAGTAGAGCCAAGCAAGTTTTTTAAGGATGGGGGAGACCTGGGTCTGTTTGTAGGCAGCATGCAAGGAACCAGTAGGGAGAGATTGAGGACTAGATGAAGAAGTATGGGCAACCTGCTGGAGAGATGAAAGAGGAGAGAATCAAGGGTACGTGGAAGGGGGTTGGCCCTGGCAAGAACGGTCACCTTTCAGAGGATAGGGAATGATGTCAAGTTTTTCTATATGTAGAGAAGGGGAAAAGAGAACATGTGGTGAATGGCCTTTATTTTCTCATTAAAATATTCTTTGAGGAGTTTAAGAAACTCTTATGACTATTTTCTTTAAGTTATCACTACTTTTTTTTTTTTTTAGGGCAGTTGGGGTTAAGTGATTTGCCCAGGGTCACACAGCTAGTTAGTGTCAAGTGTTTGGTCTGAGGCCGGATTTGAACTAAGGTCCTCCTGACTTCAGGGCTGGTGCTCTATTCACTGTGCCACCTAGCTGCCCCTAAATTATCACTACTTTTGGGCTAAAAGCGGGCTGCTGTTTAACAGCCACCCAGCTATATCTTTCATTTTGGACTTGGAATACATTTGAATACAGGCATCTGGCAAAATGGTGGGAGATGAGAATATGCCAGCGCTTACTTCCTCTCATTTTTTAAAATACAGATATAACTGTCATTCCCAAACTATCAGTGCACATGGACATCTACCATACCATTTTCTAGTCAATATCAGACTTGAGGGGGAGAATTGATTGGCACGGCTTAGTCTTGGGGCTTTCCCACCACAGTCCCACAATAATTCCTTCCTATTTCAACAGAGCAGCAATGCCAAGAAGGAAAAGGATGCTTTGGAGGACAAGAAGCGGAACCCCATCCTCAAATATATTGGAAAGCCGAAAAGTTCCTCTCAGAGCAGTAAGTATCCAGGCAGCTCCCGTTTTCCTGAAAGCTGGAAGCTGGCAATCCCCTGTTTCTGTGGATTTAGCAGGTTCCTATCAGCACTGCTCAGTCTCACCTTAGGTTACATCTGTTTGAGATTTTTAGAACTAAGAAAGAATCATTTAGAGCCAGGTACTTGATTCAAGAATTCCAATCCAATTAGAGCTAATTGAATAGCTTTTTGAATCAGTACATTCCTAGGCTTAACCTATGGTTTTCCTTGGGTCAAGGATATTCTTGGGGTGGTGGGTATAAGGGGAAAAAAAGTGTTATCTGCTGGTGTTAACTTCCCCCTCCTTCTCCTCCCCCACCCCCATTTACTACTCTCCTCAACCCTGAGGTGTATCCCTGCTCCAAAGGATCCTCAGAAGTTTAGGTCAGTTTTGGACCTTTGATGGAGTTGATACAGTCTCTGAGATATTGCCAATCTTGACAATGACCTAACCACCTATACTTAACTGACCTTAAGTAGGTGTGGTTTGTTAGGAAGGAACTGCTCTTCTACCTTCTCTCCTGCCTCTCCTGCTTGTTTGCTCTACTCTTATGCCCTCAAGGAATGAGTGGAATGAGAGGATTGAGGAGGGTGGCTATGGAAGAAGAACAAGGGATGAGCTTTCTGGCTAAAATTACCTTCTCAGAATGGGAAGACAGGCAAGGTGGGAATCATTTCTGGGTCATCTTTCATATTGCCCCTCTGTTTTCATTTTCTGGTTAGATGTGATTTTTTTGTTTGTTTTGACTCTTAAAGAGTTAATTTGACTTTTCGTGGTTTGTTTTTGTGTGTTTCTTTTTTGCTTTAGCATTTCATGTCCCCTTGTCCCCTGTGGAAGGTAAAACGATCACTTTCTTTTGGGATTTTCTTTGTGTTCAGTCTTTTTATCCTTGAATCCTCTATCCTGTTACCTTCCCCCCACCAAGCACTCCCTTTTGCCCAGAAGGAATTCCCAGGTACTCAGAGCCCCTACCAGACCCAGGGGTCTAGGATTAAGGGCAGCCCCTTTCTATTCTATAGAGATATCCTGGAAGTTCTGCCTTTTACCTGTCAATCAGGTCTCTTCACCTCTCTCATCTCCTGTGGATCTTCCTGTGCAAGATCAGCTTCTCAAACAGCATCAGATGTAAAGGAGATTCCTGTCCAGAGGTCCCATTCTTCCTGGTTTTTTGCAAAACCATCTCTTTCATTGAGATTCTAGAACTAGAATGGGCCTTTAGAGATCCTTTAGTGAGTGAGTCTACCCTCCTTCTACCCCAGTCCCTCATGTTACTGGTGAAGAAGCAAAGAGGTCCAGAGAAGGAAAGTCCTACAGATGGGTAGTGGCAAAGCCCCAAGGAGGGCACCTCCTCAGTCCAGTGTTCACACATGGGACTGGGGTGCAAAGTGGAATGAAATCCCACAATTAGGATTCCAGACGTCCTCCAGTCAGCTGGAAATGAGAAAAATTCCTGATATTCAGCAGTACCATGAAATTACTGTCTTTGAAGATGATGTTATTACTCTTAGTTAATTCAAATGCAGAAGTGTTGTGCTAGGAGTGCAAAAGTCAAAAGTAGTTTTTGCCCTCAAAGAGCTTATCTTTTATTGGGAGGTTGTAAGCTAAGTAATAAGAAGTGTACCCATGAGAGCAGGAGGAAAAGGGAAAGGGTACCAACACAGAGGGAGATGAGTGAGGGTTTCTTACAAGATCTGGTCCATGAGCATTACTTTGGCAGGAGTTTATGGTATGTGAAAGTAGGTAGTATTATTGTGTCTGAAGCATTTGTCATTTTTCCTAGAGAGTTTAGGGAGCTGCTGGAGATTTTTAAGCTGGCAAGTAACATGTTCACGCTTAGACTTGAGGAAGATGATTTTGGTAACTGCATGGAATATCAATTGAGGAGGCTTGGGAGCTGGTGACCAATTAGGAGACTCTTTGAATAGTCCAAAGGAAGTAAGGGCCTTGACTAGATTGGCTAGGTGTGGGCATAGGGAAAGAGACGCATTCAGGAGATTCAGAGGTAGAATCAGACAACTAATAGATAAGGGAGATAATGGAAAGGGAAAATTCAAGGATGGCTCTGAGATTGACACCTGGGTTACTGGAAGGATAGTGATTCTGTTAACAGAAACAGGGAAGTATGAATGAGTTGTGAGTTTCAAGAGAAAGATAATAATTTCATTTTGGACTTGCTGAGTTTGAAATGTCTATGGAATATCTGGTTAGGAGTGTCTAACAAGCAGTTGACTACTTAGAATTGGTTTTCAGAAAAAAAGATTAGGGCTGACCATATAGATTCAGGAGTCATGTGCATAATGATGATGATAGATAGAACCCATAGGGGTTGATAACATCATCAAGAGGTTGTAAAGAGAGAAGAGGACCCCGGACAGAGCCTTTGGCAGGGATTACTCACATTTGGGGGAAGAAGACTAATGATACCTCAGCAAGGAGACTAAGAAGCATGGGATAGGTGGCGTCAGCAGTTTGAAAAATTTCTAAGAGATCAAGAAGGATGAAGACTTAAGAAAAGCCATTTTCACTTTATCAATTAAGATTTATCAATTAAGAGATTTTTCGTAATCTTTGAGAGAATAGTTTTTTGAATGTGGGAGATGGAAGCTATATTACAAGGGTAACATTACCTGTTCTACTTATTTAAAATGGTGGTGTTGGGGGGGGGGTGGTGTTTTAAAATATTACGGATAGCTCTGATGACTTTAACTCCCACTTATTTCTGATTGATCGGCAGCCGTTGATCATAAAAGCCCCTGAAACCCAGATACTTAATTCTCAGCACATATTTCCCCTGTAAACATGACATTAGACTTAGACAATAAGCCATTTAAACCATTGTTTTATATTATTCTGAGAGATGGCACTGTGCCTTTCTTATAGGGAGTGTTAGGGTGAAATGGCCTGCCAAATGCTTCAGACTCTAGTTTTTGTCATAGCTTCATTTAATTCCAAATCCTCTGAATTCCCAGAAAGCCACCAGGCTTCTCAGTTTTCATGTATAAGAATACAACATAACAAAAGCTAGAGGACAATAATTTTTAGATGATTATTTCTCATTTTTACTGCTACTATTTTTCTCTTTGGCCAAAGGAGTCAATATTTGACGACATATGGTCAGCTTTCATGTAGTGTGTTTCTTCTTGCCTTCCCCTTCCCATTTCTTTCTACCTACTTTTGCTGTAATTACTCTTTGGCTCTGTGGTGCTCATCTGACTCAGAGATCTCTTAGGGTCATACTTCCTTGATTATTCCTTATTTTTTGTCACAGCCAGGGTGGGATATCCCCCAGAAGACAGTTGTACTTTGTACTCTATACCATATAGGGTATAACTTACACTTTCCTGGGGGTAGGATTAAGTCCCTGCACTCCAGTGAGTTTATCTTTTGAGATGTGCCTAGATTACTTTAAAGAGGTCATCTAACTCAGCTACTACCTTCTTTTCGGGGAAGACTGAGGAATGCTAGCCCTGGCCAACCCACAAAGGCCCATGTACACATTCAAATGATGAATAGACAGAAAATATATATCTTGAATCTCCTCTCCTGGTTAGGTGCTGCTTTGGGAATGACTGTTAACTCTTCCACATATATACAAGTTATTTTGTATGTGGATGCAGAGGGGCATTATCCCAATCCTGCCCCAAAAGATGTGAAGCACAGAAGCTTATCAAATTCTTTCCTCTAGTGTTCTCTGAATCAGAAACTTTCTTTTAAAATCTTGATATGAGAAGCAATGGAGTTTGGTGAATTTGTATTAGGTAGTGGGATCTTTGGGAACATGGCTATATAGAACATGGATTAGTATGGTCATTGTTGGGGCCTCAGCGCTTCGGATATTTTTTCTTTCTTGTTTTACCCATACTTACCACAAAGTCCCCAGTAGAAGAGTCATCTCCCTATGATGGTATAAATAGCTCAGCCCCAATCTCAGAATCATTAGGACCCCTAAGCTGGCTAATCAGCCTTCTAGAATGATTTCCTTATCCCCTTTCCTAATTATTGGGAACTAATAACAGTCCAATTTATGGTCAGTATGGGTCTTGGTTCTCTATAGTCCTAATGTCTGTGATTGGCTGTATGCATACCTTCTCTCACCTGTCTCTTTCTGCTTTTCTGGAATAGAACAGCTATCTGTAAGCTTTGCCTGGCTCAGGGCCAGAAGGTAAATGGCCAGGAGAAGGGTCTCTAGTCCTGGCATAATCCTTTCTTCTTTCTCTGGATCAAGGTGTTTACTTTTTTATCCTTCTCTGCTTTACCTGTGGTAAAGGAAGAGTTGAATTTAAAGAAGTTGGGAGTTGGAAGGGGTAGAAGGACCACAGAGAAACATCAAGACACTTTGACCTAAAGTTAATGGCAAATTTCGAAAAATGTCTGCGAGTAGGCAAGAATGGCCTCATTTAGGAGTACATTTAGATGATATACAAATATGTTTGTAGCATTGCTGCCTACTCTTACTTGGATATGTCCTTTAGGAAAGTCATAGTGGAGACTTCATTTAGCATCCACTGCTCTTGCTTTTGTCCTTGTCTCATTGACTGAGAAGGAGAAGTGAGGAGTCTGGAGGAGTCCCTGTGCAGAAAGGAGGGCATCATTTACTGAATTTTTACTTTACTTCTCCCCTATCCCTAGTCAAACCTGGCAATGTGAGAAACATCATCCAGCACTTTGAGAACAACCAACAGTATGACACCCCGGAGCCTGGAATGCAGCGACTCTCAACAGGAAGCTTCCCTGAGGATCTGCTGGAGAGTGAAAGGTAGTAAGTGGCTGGAGGGGCAGGCTCATACACTTACTGGACCAAGGATGGGGAGGACTAGGGACTAGGATGCCTTGGTTCCAGTTAAAGCCCTATCACTTGTGACTTTATTCCTTTACCTCAATTCCCCCCTTAGAGAAGGAAATGAATCAGAATCATGGTTGGGTTTATGTGTAAAGCGAAAGAGAAGGATAAATTTTAATAGTCTTCCAACACCTAAACATCTGAAAATCCCCATGAAGTCGTCATCCAACCTGTGTGTGAATACTCAGTGATGGAGAACTCACTGCTTTATAAGCAAAGCCATTCTGTTCCTGAATAGTCCCTTTTATCATGAAGTTCTTTCTTTATATGGAACTGAAATCTGCCTTTTGGTAACTGTCATCCATTGTTTCTAGTTCTGCTTCCTGAAGTCACATAGAGTCATTCTGAATCCCCTTTCACATGACAGCCCTTCCGATAATAAAGTTGTAATCGTAGAATTTTAGAACTTCAAGAAACCTTGGAAATCAACCAGTCCAGCTCTTTCATTGTATATGTGAAGAAACTGAGACCCAGAAAGCAAAGTAACTTGCCTAAGGTCACAGTGGGCAAGTGGTAACCCCAGATTTCCTGGCCCCCAGTGCCATAGGCTCTATTTCACTACACTGCCTCTTCTCCAGGCTCAGCAATTCCTCATAGAAGGCCTCAGTGGTCTCAGGGTCTGGTTGGAAAAACAACACTGACACATGAATAGATGACTAATAGTCTAAGTAAAGAAGACACAGGGAGTAGTGTTGTAGAAAGAAGAGTTGAGATGACTGGACCAGACTGGGCTCATAGAGGAAAGGAAGTCTAGTCTAGAGCTTGAAGAATGGTCATGGTATCCTGCAAGAGAACACTGAGGGAGAAGGCTGCAGAGGTAGGTTCAGGTCAGACCAGAGGACCTTGAATGCCAGGTTTGGAGTTTTATCTTCTAGGCAGTGGGGTGCCATTGAGTAGGAGGGTAACACAATGAAAACAGTATTTTAAGAGAATTAATGTGGGGCTGTGTGGAAGGTGGACTGGAGGGTATTCTGGAGGTAGGGAGATCAGTTGGAATATCATTGCAGTAATCCTAGTGGAAAGAGATTTGATCTTGAACATTGTAGTAATAGGAATAAGTAAAGGCTAGATATGAGGCATGACAAAGGAATCATCATAGTGTTAGAGCTAGAATAATCTTTAAGATCATTTTATTCAGTTTCCACATTTAAAAAATAAAGGTTGAAAGAGGTTGACCTGTCCAAGTCACATAGCAAGTCCATGGCAGAGTTGAGACTAGAACTCAGGTTTCCCAACCCATGGTCCAGTGCTTTTTCCACTATATTTTGCACTGGACTAAATGTTGAGGGTATAGAAGTGTCTTGGACACAGTCTCTGTCTTCAAGAACTTAGAACTTAGTAGCTACTTTGATACTACAATGGATCTGTAACCTTATTGGTGTGGCTACTCCCTCTCCTGTGCAAATCACCACCCATGACATTTTCTCATCCTTTTTTTATCTTGTCTAGATTCTCCTACAAATTGTCTGTGTGGAAAGAACCTAATGTGCTGGGAGCTAGTCTCTGTCTTTTACACTTAGTGGCTACTAGTGTAGTACCTTGGTTATATGTCTGTTGTTATCCTTTGTTCTTTCAACAAGACCAGCCCACTTTTTTCTGATCTTCCATCTCCTGGGTGTTGCTTTTTATATCTCTTCTCATAGTCATTGACTGCTGCTTACTGATACCCAGTTTAGGTCTCTCCATCATCTTTTGAGTCACCTATAATTTTGATTCTCTCAAGACTGAAGTGTTCCATGACTCATGGCCATAGAACATCACTAGAAGAACAGTGTGTTAAAAGATGGGTTTTGGTTTCAGGAGCAGCTTAGGATCATTGAAATTACAGTGAAGTTTTCCAGATGCAATTGAGCCTGCATTTGTTCTCCTGTTTGATTCTAGGCTCAGCCCGTTGCCCATCTAAGTGTCTGCCCAAGATATATGTCTAGATGGACTAGAACATGGGCACCCAATAAGTCATAGTTTAGATGATTTATCTGCTTACTTTTTCCTGTATGGATTATCAGATTGAATTCCTTTGAGTAGTTGTGGTTTACCTTAAGAAGTTTTAAAATATTCTGGGGCTTGATACAAAAGACACATCTGCGTAATCATAGCATAAGGTAATATATGACAAGTACCATGTCTGTGGTCTTTGAAGACAAAGAACAGTTTGCTTAGTTTCTTCACCTGTTTTCCTTTTAGCTTCTCATGCTGAGGAAGGAGCAGATGAGGAATCTCTGGCTCAGCCTCCTAGAAGAGATTTGTACTCTGAGGGTCCACCTGTGTCTCTGATCAGTTTGAGGGAACTTGGGAGCATGGTGGGGTCTCTGAGCACAGAGGAAGAAGCTCCAGCACCTTGTGATTGATTGAATATTGGGAGCTTAGAGGTTGGTTACTTGGATGACCTGGAAAATGATAGTACTTTTGACAGAAACGGAAGTCAGTAAAGGAGCTGATTTTTAAAGCAAAGATGATTTATCTTTTGGACATGTTAATTTTAAAATGTCATCTTACCCGAGTGGAAATGTCCAACAGGCAACAAAAAAAGCAGGACTACTGGAATTTATTTGAGAAGGGCTGATATCTCCAAGAAGAGAGTTTAAAGATAGAGGAGAAGGCTGAAACTTATTATACACATAAATTTAAGGGATAAAAAGTGGTAAAAGAGCCAGAGGAGTAGTCAAGGAGATAGAAACTAGGATAGTGCAGAATGGATATTTAGGAAGGAAATAATTTTAAAGAAGGGTAGTCAGCAATGTCAAAACATACAGAAAAGATTTAAAGAGAAAAGACCACTGGATTTGTGATTTGGAAGTTATTTGGTTGAACTTCTAGAAAGTACTTTCAGTACAGTGGTGGAGGTGGAGACATTAGGTTTCTCATAGAGAGAAACATGTAGCACACATTTCAAATTGAAAGGTGGTTAAGGATCTGAGCTTTTCTAAAAGGCATAATCTTGAAAGTGCTTAGCAGTTACTTGTGTGAATGGCCGTATTGATCCTAAATAGTTCCAATAACTGATTTCTGAAAGCCACTCTCACATCTTTGACCGTGTAGCCTCAGTAACACCAACAGTTTGTTCATAGTGCTGAAGCACTTTATATGCGAGTATTTATGAGAAATGTCTTGAAACCAGGTTGGGTCTGGGTCAGATTTCTCAGAACTGGTTGGAATGGATAGGCAGTTCATCCCCTATCTCGGGTGGGGAACCTTTGGCCTCGAGACCACATGTAGCCTTCCATGGCCTCGGGTATGTATGGCCTTTTGACTGAGTCCAAGTTTTACAGAACAAATCCTTTTATTAAGAGGATTTGCTCTGTGAAGTTTGGATTCAGTGAGAGGGCTGCACTTGAGGACCTAGAGGGCCACATGTGGCCTTGAGGCTGCAAGTTCCCCACAAATGCCCTACCCCTATGACAGTTCACACTGGTTGATGTAGGTAGTAGTCTGGGGGCTATCAGCATCTGGTTCATGGCAGTAGTGTACTCTAATGGCCCAGGTGCCCCTAGCTCAAATTTTGAGAGGCCCCTGAATGTTCTTTTGGCCTAGGGTACAACATGGAGTACAAATTATCAGTATTAACAGCAGCAGAAATGTATGACTGCACAGGAGTTGCTGGGGACCTGGGTCAGATAGGGATCAGAAATACCATCTCTTGTGGAGTCCAGATCACAACAGAACACCAAGAAGAGCCACATCAAATCCTCAGCTTCTTATCAACAATGCCTTTCCCAGAAAACAAAGGACCCCTTGCCACTTTGAGATGCTTGATTGCTAAACTTAGGAGATGGAGAAGAAGAGCAGGTGCCTAGAAGGGAATTGGCCAGAAGAGAGGCAGTGTGGTATTGTGATACTTGATCATAGGCAAGCCACTGACCCTCTCTAAACCTCAGTTTCCTTGTCTGTAAAATTGGGATAATCATACCTGTAGGACAGGTATAAGACCCCACAGTGCCATTGTGAAGTCCAAAGGAAATAATGTACATAAAGAAATTTACAAACTTTGAAATGCTATATAAATGTCAGTCATAGTGGAAAGAGTACTGGGCATAATGGGAAACCAAGGTGTGGGCAGGGAGGGGGCAACAGTTCTGTTAAGATATAAGAAAGGAGGAAAGTTAGAAAGCAGTGAGAACTTCCTGACAGGCAATGGCAGAAAGCCCTGGAATAGGCAAATGAAGAAGATGGTTGCATTTTCTTCTCGGGAGATCTTGGAAAAAGGAGGGTCCCTCCCCAGCTTGCACCAGAAGAGGGGACTATCCTGTACAGAGGCAGAGGGATGACTAGAATGACCACAGATAACCCTAGGTGAGGAGAATGGTGGTACTGGGTCTTGTTGTCCTCAATTAGGGACTCTGCTATCTACACCTTCCTAGGTTGGGGAGTTTGGGGGTCTCAGCCTACCCCTTTAATCCTTCTATATGAAGGGCTCAAAGCACATTGAAAGTCTGAGCTTGTCTTTCATCGCTATGATTTGCTTTCCCCTTTAGACTCTTCCTTGATAGGTCTTAGAAGAGTAGATCCTTAATTAGGCTACAGTGGGGAAGGGAAGGGAGAGTTGCCTTTGTTCAGAGAAAGGGAAGGACATGACCTTTGGCATTCCAGAGTGCCTGCTCCTTTGGGGCTTAGGTGGACCATGCAGAGAAGGTGGAGGGATTGTCTGGCTTCTGAGGGATGGGGGTGGGGAAGGAGAGGGCTGGATCTTGGTAAGGGCAGAGCAGAGAAGTCTGCTCTGAGTCCTCCCCATCTCCTCACTCAGTTCACGTTCAGAAATACGTCTGGGCCGCTCAGAGAGCCTGAAAGGAAGAGAGGAGATGAAAAAGTCCCGGAAAGCAGAGAATGTGCCCCGTTCTCGAAGTGACGTGGATATGGATGCTGCTGCGGAGGCTACTAGGCTCCACCAGTCAGCCTCATCCTCAGCCTCCAGCCTTTCTACCAGGTGGGTAGGATTGAAAGGGGATGAAAAAACAAATTAAAGCAGCCATCCTGATAATTGCCTGGTGCTTTGAGCGGAATGCTGATAACTTTCATTTCCATTCCCAGGTCCCTGGAGAACCCAACCCCACCTTTCACCCCCAAAATGGGCCGTAGGTGAGTGATTCAGCATCTTCTGTTCCCCAGCCCTAGCTTCTTACCCCCTAATAATGCTTATTTGTACAGAAGTAGCTAGAAAGGGCCCTGTTTGGTCCCTTCCTCCACAGAAATAAACAGAATCCTTCACCACTAACCCTTCATCATTTACAGGAGCATTGAATCTCCTAGCCTTGGGTACTGTACAGATGCCCTTCTCCCTCACCTCCTGGAGGATGACCTGGGTCAATTATCTGACCTGGAACCTGAGCCTGATGCCCAGAACTGGCAGCACACAGTGGGAAAAGATGTGGTAGCTGGGCTGTCACAAAGGGAGATTGACCGACAGGAAGTTATCAATGGTGAGGACTTGTGCTCTGCCCCTCACCTTCCATCCTAGGGCCATCCTTATTCCCCATTCAGGGCAACAACTCTACCTGGGCACTAAGAGTCCTTGAAGAAAAGCCTCTTGGTAACCTCTGGAGGTTGGGGGTCCATGCCAGCACCAGTAGGAGGCAGTGAAGTGTAATGGGAAATGCCCTGAATGAGGAGGCAGAAGAACTGAACCCCATTCTTAGTTAGGTGACTGTGGACAAATCACTTCCTCTGTCTGGGGCTAAGTGTCCTTATTTGTTAAAGGAGGTTGGACTATATGATCCTGAGTTCTCTTTGGGCATAAAAATGTGAATCAAAGATGTGGAAAATCAGGCCTTCTGAGGAGCTGGAATTTGGAACTAGTACTTTCCCCCCAAGAGTAGGGGGAATTGGAGGATCAAGGAGTTAGGACTCCAAAGCCTAAGGTGACTTCAGCTCTCTTCTGGCACAGAGCTGTTTGTGACAGAGGCGTCCCATCTTCGGACTCTACGAGTCCTGGACTTGATTTTCTACCAGCGCATGAAGAAGGAGAACTTGATGCCTCGGGAGGAGCTGGCCCGCCTCTTCCCTAACCTGCCTGAACTTATTGAAATTCATAGTAAGTAGCCCCATTCTTAAGTTCCCTACCCTTTAGTAACCTCCTGGCACTGTTCCTTAGCTCCATAGTATTACTACCTCCTGATCTTGTTCCCAAACCAGGCTCTTCTGCTTTGATTCCCCATATTCCAAGTCTCTTACTTTTGAATACTTCTCTTTTCTCCCCTTCTCCTTGGCATGCAGAGTTTGGCAATGAGAGCTTGTGTGTATCTGTGTTTTCTCTCCTCTTCCTCCTCAGATTCTTGGTGTGAGGCCATGAAGAAGCTCCGGGAGGAGGGCCCTGTCATCAAAGAGATCAGTGACTTCATGCTGGCCAGGGTATGGCCCCAATATCCCTTTTAGATCATGATTGGGGATGGAAAGCACTGTTGGGAGGCCAAGAGAGAAGCGAGGTCCTGATGTGTGGGAGGAAGAAGGGCTCTTGAGAGGACCAGGAGTGTCAGGACTAGTTGGATGCCCATTTTTTTTGTCTCCTTAGTTTGATGGTGCAGCCAGAGAGGAGCTCCAGCAGGTAGCAGCACAGTTCTGTTCCTATCAGTCAGTTGCACTGGAACTGATCAAGACCAAACAACGTAAGGAGAGCCGCTTCCAACTCTTCATGCAGGTACGGCACCCTTCTTCTGCCTGTCATCTCCTTACCTGTCTCTTGTCCTCAAGCCCTTCTGCATACCTCATAACCATGTATACCAGGCTTTCCTTCTGCTTAATAGAACCTCTAAGACTCATTGTTTTCCTTCACTCCAGGAAGCTCTCCAGCACTCCCTTAGATCACTGCTACAGCTCTCACTTAGTGGCTCATGTGGAATTGGAAACCAGGTTCCATCGCTCACACTGCTGCCTGCCATTATCTCTTAAACACTTGCCCCAGTCTGTCTCTGCCTTGATGGTATTCCAAATCTCCCTTCTTCCCTACCATGACTTGAAATTCCTCCTTACTCATTCTTCCTACCCAGGAGGCTGAGAGCAATCCCCAGTGCCGGCGCCTGCAGCTCAAGGATCTGATCATCTCAGAGATGCAGCGTCTCACCAAGTATCCACTGCTGCTGGAGAATATCATCAAGTACACAGATGGTAGGAATGTGACATCATCGAGGTGGGGGAGTGCATTGGTATAGAAAGAAGACACCTAAGGTGTCAGACATGGGTGTGAGTCTCAGCTCCACTTTTTTAAAAAATGTATTTATTTTTAGTTTTCAACATTCACTTTCACAAGATTTTGAGTTCCCAAATTTTTTCCCCATCTCGTCCCTTCCCCCACCCCAAGATGGCATGCATTCTGAATACCCCTTCCCCTAGTCTGGGGAATTTCTGTCCCCCTTCTCTTATCCCCTTCCCCTTCAATTTTCCTGTAGGGCAGAATAGATTTCTATACTCCATCGCCTGTATATCTTATTTCCCAGTTGCATATGAAAACAATTGTTTTTTAACATTTGTTTTTAAAACTTTGGGTTCCAAATTTTCTGCCTTGCTCCCTCCCCACCCACCCTCATTGGCAATTTTTATTAATATCTTTTGATTCTAGATCAACTAAATTTCCCCCTCTATCCCTTCCTCTCCCAAAGACCCATTCCATATAACAAAGAATAAAGAAAAAGAGAAGAAAAAAAATCAACTTAATACATAGAAAAGATCTGGAAACATATGCAGTGTTTCATACCCGTGGACCTTTTACCTCAGTAAAGAGTGGATAGAACTATCTTCTCACATCTCTTCTTTGGGGTCATACTTGTTCTTTGTAATTTTGCAATTTTGATTTTGCAATTTTTGATTACTTTGTAGTACATTGTTAAAGTCCTTGTATAAATTGTTTTCTTGGCTCTGATTACTTCACTCTGCATCATTTCATGTGTCTCCATACTTCTCTGTATCCATGGTATTTACTATTTCTTCCAGCACGGCAACATGCCATTACATTCATGTACCATAATTTGCATAGTATTCCCTAATCAGTGTGCATCTACTTTGTTTTCAATTCATTGCTACCACAAAGAGTACTCTGTAAATATTTTGATGTATATGGAGACTTTTCTCTTTATCAGTGACCCTGGAGCATATGCCTAGGCATAAAATCTTTGGGTCAAAGGATATGGACATTTTAGTCACTTACTTTCATAATTCCAAATTGCTTTCCAAAATAGTTATAGTAACTAATGTGTCATTCTACCAACAATGTCCAGCACAAGGGTTCCCTTCTTCACATAATCCCACCAGGATTAACTTCTCTCATCTTTTGTCAGCTTTGCCAATTTACCTTTTATAGGACATGGGCATGTTTTGTTTTGTTTTGTTTTGTTTTGTTTTTTGTAATCTGTAAAACCAGCATGACAGTACCTTCCCTGCCTATAATAGAAGGTTATTTTGAGGACAAAATGAGATTAAGAAAGTGAAAGTACTTAGAAACATGTAAAGTACTATATAGCTTTGCATTAGTATTATCATCATTTGAGAAAATGGCTTCAAACTTGGAGGAGGCAGGTTGGGCACATGCTTAGTCTCACTGCTATCCCTAGAACCTTATTCTCCTTTGAACATCATATACACACTTTGCATCTGGGGCATTAGACTTAGGAACACAGATACTGTCTTACTTGGCCATATTTTTCTAGATGTGACAGAGTCTAAGGTACTAGAAGGAAGCTAGAGAAGCAGTCCCTGCCCTACCCTGGTCACTACCCCATCCATCTACCTTTAATGTCCTGCTTCGTTACCTAGGTTCTTTTTCCTTTTCCTCACCAATGTCCCCTCAGCTCCTCTTATCTCTTCCTCCTCCGTTCCAAGCAATGGATTTGTACTTTTTTATCTGGCTCCTAGGCAAGGACTTTCAGGGTCCCCAAACAGTGACTTGAACACTGAGAATAAACTCAGCCCTTTTGTTTTAGGTATTTGGGACCAGAAATGATACAGATCTGATACACAGTACCAACCCCAAGGAAAGGAAAAGGTAGACCTATGATCAGGAAATGAGTAGCCAAATAATCTTTGGCTCTGTTCCACCACTGGAAGGGAAAAGGAAGGGAATAAATATTGCTATTGCACATATGATATTCCACACACTGTGCTGTGCTAATCACTTTTTGTAAACATTATCTCATTTGATCCTCACAACAACCCAGGGGAAGATAAGTGCTTTTATTATCCCCATTTACAATTGAGGAAACTAAGGAAGACAAAGATTAAGTGACTTGCCCAGAGTCACACAAACTAGTAAGTGTCTGAAGGCAAAATTGAATTCAGATCTTCCTGGCTCCAAGCCCTGACTCTTTATCTATCACATCACCAGCTGCCTCTGGAGACTGATCTGTAACATTTTACCTTCATCCTATCTTAATAGGCAGTACTTGTGAGTATCAGAAGCTGTGTCGGGCCCGAGATCAGTGCCGAGAGATTCTTAAGTATGTGAATGAGGCAGTGAAACAGACAGAGAACCGACACCGGCTAGAGAGCTACCAGAAGCGCTTGGATACCACCTCCCTGGAAAGGGCCAGCAATCCTCTGGCAGCAGAATTCAAGGTACTAGGTGGAAGGTAGAAGCAGTTCTCTGTCCTATACTGGTGACCAGCGTCACCACCCCTAAAAAGAGCCCTGTCTGAGGCATTAAGGGGAGACCTCTAGCATAGTGTATAAAGGAATATGGGACATAGATGTGTTCACCAGACAGAGTTCTAGGTATTAATTGGCAGGGTGAGACCGATCAAGGCTAAGGAAACGGTCTAGAAAAGTTTTTTGGCAGGGAGAAGGGAGTTGAGGAATAGCATGGGCTTCAGGAAAGAGGAGAAAGGAGGATGTCCTCGGTGGGGGATGGGGGACCTGGCAGCAGGCAGTGGTGTAAACAGCCTGTATGAAGGTAATGGGTAGGGAAAGTATGAATTTAGAATAAGGTGGGATGACCCCACCCAGAGTTATCATTGGTCTCTTCTCTGCCCCTTTCCCTTCCGACAGAGCCTGGACCTCACAACAAGGAGAATGATTCATGAAGGACCTCTAACATGGAGGATAAGCAAAGACAAGACTGTGGGTATGAATTGAGTGGCATAGGGTCAAGTGGAAATATGTGGGAAGTATGGGATGGAGTAGCCAATTCATTTGATTCTTCTAGTGCCCCGGGTCATGGGGTGGTTTGACCAAAGCTAGGAAGGGGGTTGGGAGGAAAGGGTCTCAACAAGTCTAAAAGGTGGCATTCTGAACTCCTGGGGCCAAACTAAAATTGGATCACCAGGCAGCACCTGGACCTTCATAAGAGGGATAAAGACTGAGGCTGAGTTGAATGGAAATATTTGCCCATAGGACCCCAGGGACATAAATCTAATGAATAATGTATGTATAGAGCTTTGCAAACCTTAAGACACTATATGAATGTGTGTGTGTGTGTGTGTGTGTGTGTGTGTGTGTGTGTGTGTGTATACACACACATAAATATATACACACATACAGATAGATTGGTAGATAGATAGATGCACAGAAGGAGATAGATACATACATGGTTGATAGATAAATAGACAGAAAATAGATGATAGACAGATGCATAGGTAGGTAGGTCGATTGATCCATTTCAAGAACTTCATGTTTGAGTTAGTGCGGATTTGTTATCCCGGGGTGGGAAAATTGAGAAAATTAAGGTTTACTTTGTGTTTTCTGTGCCCCCCTCCTTTCTCACCCAAGATCTTCATGTGCTGCTTCTGGAGGACCTGCTGGTACTGCTACAGAAGCAGGATGAGAAGCTGCTCCTCAAATGTCACAGCAAGACCTCCCTGGGCTCCTCTGACAACAAGCAGACATTCAGCCCTGTGCTGAAGCTCAATGCTGTGCTCATCCGCTCGGTGGCCACAGGTAGCCTCTGCTCCATCTCCCTCAGTGCAGGCTGCTCAGCCTTGCTGAAAAGGAACATGGCCTTGGCCTGGGGGGTCAAACTCAAAACAGAAACGGGAACCATTCATTAACTCTATGTAAGGATCCCTATGGTCCACGTATGGCTGTAGTTTTAAAATGTAATGTTAGCTATGTCTTATTGGATTTTTATTTATTTTTTGAAAACATTTCTCAGTTCATTTTAATCTTGTTCAGGCCCCACTGGAGGGTGTTGGAGGTTGTGTTTGATACCTTTGGGCTTGGGCCAGGTAGTTTTTTTAGAAAATGTCATCACCACTAGCACCTACTGTCAATATCACATGAGATTTGTTGGTTCCCTTTAAAAGTCAGTTGTGGTTCGTTTAGTCTTGCTGTGCCCTTTTTCCCTATCTTGGGAGGCCTCTTTGAACAGAGACCTGGTGCTGTCTTAGGGGAAACTACAGAGAGAAGACAGGCAGATGAACGCATGCATGCACACGCGCACGCACACACACACACGAGTCCCTGTAAGGGCTAGAACAAGCGAATGTGCTCCATGCGCTGCTAGGGAGGAGCTGATCTGGGGTGGCTGTGTCAGATTCTAGGAAGACTTCCTAGAGTAGGGGAATTTGGAACAGGCTTAGGAAGGTCTGGCAGAGAAGAATAGGAAAGACATCCAAATTGGAAAAATGGATGGACTGGGCACACGTGTAGAAAAAAGAGCCAGTAAGAATGGGAATGAAGGCCCAGTAAACATCCTTAGATAAGGAAAGACAATGAGAGAAAGGTCTTTCAAGGGTGAGGCTGATTTGATTCCTTGTCTTGTACCTTGTTAAAGTTGACTGCAAGAAGGGAGGTCTGGTGACTCTGAACATTCGTAGGTCAGTTTGGGGCTCTTTTTTAGGCCATTTTCTGGGGTCTAAGTCAGTTTAGGGCATCACTAACTTCACTTTCTCACTAGCCAGATTGATAGCAATGATGCTGCCATTCCTTGACTCTCCCCTCTCTCCTTACACAGACAAAAGGGCCTTCTTCATTATCTGCACCTCTGAGCTGGGCCCCCCCCAGATCTATGAGCTGGTTGCATTGACGTCATTGGATAAAAACATGTGAGAAAGATGGGTTTAACGTTATCCCCCTCTCCTTGAGCTTGGGTAAGGCAGGAGTTAGGCCAAGAACCTGGAGGGGGCAGGGCTGAAGCTCTGCCCTGGACTAGCTTAACCGGCTCTCCAGGGGAGCCTGGGCAGCAGAAGAGGAGTTCATTGAGACCCAGGAGAAAACAAGCAGCAGCTCCTGAAGCCGATCATGGAGGTGGAAAGTGGGGGAGCCCAAGGAGGAGCCAGATGGCAAGTCCTGAAGCTGACCCTCCTAGGCTTGACTCAAGAATAATCTGGTGGGGAAAAAAAAAAATCAAGAACTACAACCTTAGAATCTCTTTTCTGCTTTACTGTCTTTATTCTCCAGGCTACCCTCTCCCCCCCAACTTTTCCCTGCAATCATCTTAAAGGCGTTACTGTTGCCAAACTATTTAGCTTTAATGCTGGCTCCTGGAGTGCCCCAGGGTCTTGGAATAGACCCCCTTAGGGAATAGCAGTAACCAGAGCAGATTGGTTACTCTTTTACAACTAAACCTAGCAGTTGGTTAAGGTGCTTTTAAAGAGGGAGGCCAGGGATGCAAGGTTACAGAGGTAAGCAGTGGGGCTTTCCTTTTCTCTTTCCCTAGTCTCACGGTTGACATCTCTTCTTTTACTGAGTAATAGGTGGATGGAGCTTCTGGAGAGTGCTGTACAGAATGCCACTAGGAACCCTGGCATTGTACCAAGTCCTGCCCACCTTTCTCAGCCAGCCCCCCAGCAGCCATCTCAACACAGCTCCACACCCACAAGGTAATCAGCCCTCCCTGAGGACCCCCAGCAGCCAAATCCCTAAGGCACATGGCTTTTGACTTGTAGTTGCTTTAAACCTTGCCTCTGGGAGATTTAGTGGCATTTGAGCACACAGGAGATGGATAACCCCAAGAGGGAAAGTATTAGAAGAAAAGGGTTATGGGGCAGCTAGGTGGCGCAGTGGATAGAGCACCGGCCCTGAAGTCAGGAGGACCTGAGTTCAAATCCACCCTTAGACCAAACACTTGACACGTACTAGCTGTGTGACCTTGGGCAAGTCACTTAACCCCAATTGCCTTACTAAAAAAAAGAAGAAGAAGAAGAAAAGGGTTAACCCTAGGCTCAGGCAAATGGGAACATACCCCCTGTTCTCCATATTCTGCTGTCTTGGATGAAGAGTGGCAGTAAGCTGGTTGAGAGTAGAGGCCTAGCAAAAGCTTAGATGTTCCCTGCCTCCAAGTCTCCATCTAGATCAGCCTGATCCAAATGAATATACACACTTGGCCCTCCTATATCTCATCCCCTCATTCTTGCCCCCATGCTGAAGGTACAGAAGGTAGGATCCAGGGTTCCCAAGATGAAATGTTCATGACGTTCTCTCTGCTTAATGGTGAGATGGAATTTCATGGTGGCTAGCAGCACTCTCAGCATTTGTCTCACCATAGGCTTTTTCTTTCCTCAGCATGGGGCTAACTGACTCAGAAGCATCCCAAGGAAATGGCTGTCAGCCAGAAGTTGAACTACTGCCTAGAGGTAAATACCCCTCTCTATCTGTGTAAAGAAGGTGGTCCAGTCTGTCTCCTCGGAGATCTGCCTTAGGGTGATGATTAGGGTCATCTAGAGAAGTAGACATCAAGATGATTGGAAGGGGTTGAGAGGAACAGTTTTAAGTAAAGAAATATGGGGTAACCTGAGAAATGTAGTAGAAACATTATGAACTCTAAGTATTTGAAAGAGAGTTTTGTATTTAATCATAGGAGGGAGTCACTGAAGATTTTAGAAGGTGGGGAGTAACATAACCAGAGCTGTGTTTTAGGAAAATCAATTTGGCATCTATGTGGAGGATAGACTGGAGAGGAGAGAGACCAGGAGCAGTGAAATCAATTAATAGTCCAGTCAAAAGATGAGCTAGGGTTGTGGTTGTGAATGGAAAGAAGAGAACAGATTCGAGATAGCATTGGCCGCTGTTGCCTGTGAGGGTTGAGGTGAGGAAGAGGAAACAGTCAAGGATGATTCCAAAGTTACAAACCTAGGTGCTGCTAGAGAAGAATATTATAAACATTTCCAGGCAAGTCATTGTATCAGATATGTTGTTTAATTGTTTTTCTTTGTAACAAGGGAATGTTGGGGAGGGGGGAGGCAGGGGGCAGGAAGAAGTGATATAAAAATGAAAGCGAGCCCCCAAAAAGTTATCAGTTGGTTTTGTTTTGTTTTTCAATAGGCTTAGAGGAGGAAAAATTCTACTTAGAGGACAGAGATGAGTAAGGTTTTCCTACTGCAACAGACTCCGGTTTAATTTTCCCAAGAGACAAAGGGATTGGAGCCTCTTTCCTCTTTTGCCCTACCTCTTTAAATACCCTTTGTCTCTAATCTAACCTCAGCAAGCTACTACCAACCCATGGTGATGTCAACGCTAGAGGCCCTGAAGGCTGCAGTTCTCAGTTGCTGAGTCAAAGTAGAAGGGAGGGATGTAAAGACTGGAGGTTAGAAGACAGCTCTGTGTAGTGGGAGGAGCACCAGATTCAGGGTAGAGGGTCTGCGTTCACATCTCTGCTGTTACTTATTAGCTGCGTGACCATAGGCGAGTGATGTAATCTCTGGACTTCAGTTACTTCATTTACAGTTGGTGAGGTTGGATTAGATGATTTCTGAAAGTCCCAAGGAGGTTGTTGCCATCCAGGTATGAGGTGATGGAGGATCCAGACCTAGAGAATAAAGGCTGTGGGAGAATGGGGACAAAAGATACAATTAGTAGGATGAGATTTGGGGTTAGAGGTGAAGCCACAGATTCCCCATTTAGGAGTTAACCTCAGAGGGAAAAAAAAAAAAGACTAGAATCTTGGGGCCAAGAGAACCTAAAGAAATTCATTTGGTTTCCCTTCTACTCCCTGGTGTCCTTTGATGGTATCTTGATCCCCTAGGAGATGGGCAGCTCCTCCATGGCCTCACCCCAGCTCGTCGATTTTTCATATTTAAATTTCTTCCTTGGTTTCTGGGGTATCTGAATAGGCTCAGGACATGACACTGGAAGAGAAGGGGCAGGGGGATGAGCCAAGAGCATGAACGTGCTTACATAGACATAGACTGCTTTATTTTCCCCTCTTAACGTTCTTCCTTACTTTTGTTAGGTGATAGGTCCCAGCAGTGGGTTAATGGGAAACATCAAGCATTGTTGGAAGAACCAGAGCAAGAAGGCAGTGAGGAAGAGTTGGTTGCCCCAACATCCACCTCATCCAAGGGTGGAGGGGGCTTGGGCATCAGAACAAGAGGTGCTGTCCGCCTGCCCCTACCTGGCCCATTATTCATGGAGGGATTGGCTGACTCTGCCCTGGAAGATGGTGTGTGAACAAGGGGCCCTGTTCCTACCCCCCCACTCCCTGCTTAATGCCCACTTAATTCCTTTCTAAGCTTTATTTCCTTTGATTCTAATTGCATGGCAGACCTAAAATAATGGGGTCTAGGACCCATCCTCACTCCCAGTCCCTCTTCATGTATTATGTCTTAAAGGCTAGATCTTCTATCAGGGAAATGTCTGGCTCACAGTATGTAAGTGATACTCAGGCGAAGTTAAATGGGGTTTAGAGGTTCCTGTAGAGCTATGGGATCCTTGTTCTTTCCCAACTACCCCTCCCTTAATTTCCAGAGTAACTTGGGAGACTCTGTGGGGAAATTACTACTGTTCAGGACTCTGCTGGATCAAGTTCCTCCATCTCCATCTGAAATCTGCTTGGAATGCTATTAATCTGAGAACAATTTCCCCCACCCCCTAGTTCTACCTTTTGGCCTGGTATCAAAGAATTTGCATATCTATTGTTCAGGAGGCATCTGGGTGGGAAAGAGGGAGGGAGTAAGGGGAGTTTCCCAGAAGCCACAGCACTGTTTTCCCCCTCCAGTGGAGAATCTTCGGCACCTGATCCTGTGGAGCCTTTTGCCTGGTCATACGATAGAGTCCAGAGCTTCTGTGGAGCCAGAGGACGACCTCACACCTACACCTTCTGTCATAGGAATCACCTCCCACCCCTGGGACCCAGGTTCCCCTGGGCAGCTGCCAGTTGGGATAGAAGGAAATGACCTTGTGCCCTCTGAACAGATGACTAGCAGGCTGGAGCTGGAGACAGGGGAGTTAGATGATGCAGCCCTGAGCTCCCTAGAGCACCTGCCCCCAAGAGCTAGAAACTCTGGAATCTGGGAGCATCCAGAACTGGACAGAGACTTGACTGAAGAGCCTCTTACCACAGAAGCTGTTGGAGGTTACAAAGTAGTAAGGAAAGGTAAACACAACAAAAAAGGTAACTCTAAATTAAGGAGTCAGAGAGACAGACAACCTAAGAGCACCCAGGACCACCCCTTCCACAAGAATGCACTCAGATATATGCTTCCATTAGCTGAATTTGAAGCAGATTTTCCAAAAAGCTGCTGTCATTTTCCTTTCCCTGCCCACTCTCATCCTGAGCACCCTTGTGCTGTACTAGATGATGAAGGGAAACTCAGAAGTTGGAAAAGATCTCTGTCCCTTGGAAGCTTCAAGTTTAATGGAGGAGGTGTGGCTTCAGCCCTCATCTGCCTCCAGCCTAATGGGAGAAATTGACTTTGCCCTCCCAGAATGTTGTTTCTGATAGAGACTGTTGACCCCTGGGGATCCCTGTTCTGAGTGGGGAGGTAGGCTACAGAGAGCGAGAGAACAAACCTTCCAGCTAGAGCTCAGTAGGGCAGGAGGTTGTGGCGTGTGGGTGGGGGACGTTGGCAGAGTTACAGGGCATTGGATGAGAAGGGGTTTAGAGGTCAGTCCAATGGAGGAATGTAGAACAAGGTTGGAAAGGAAATCTGGGAGGATGTAGGAGGAAAGTAGAGGGGAACTCTGTGAGTTTTCAAAGGCTTAGGAAAATAGGATTCAAGACAAGACTAGCTAAGGAAAGGTGACCACCTCTGAGATGGTCCCAGGGATGAGATGAATAACATAATGGAGAGAGATTGTTAATAGAGGAACCAGACTGCAGGGTTTGGGTCTGAAATGAGAGGCAGTGATAACATAGCCACTGTAGGATCCTGGGCAGGGAAGAAGTGGGATCCAAATAGTGTTGGGAGGGAGATGCCAGTTTTTTATTTTGTTTAAATCTTCCATCAGTTTGATTATCAAGACTAGCCTAGTTTCCAAACTCCCTCTCTTTTAGGATTTCACATTTATTCCCCTAGGATTCGTATTTTCTCTCTGTGGTCTCTGGGAACTGACAGTCTTCATACTTTCTCTTTTGGTGAATCAGTAGAAAGTTCTCTCCAGTTCCCTGGGGTGTAATCATGTATGATCTTATGTTTACTTTGTTCTTTCTTAACTTTTTTCCCCTTTTTTTTCTCCCACCTCCTTTTGTTCTGTCTTTCTGTATATCTTTGTCTCTCCCTCTCTCCTTCCCTTTGTCCTCTCTCCTTCCCTCCCCCTATCCTCCTGTCTTCCTCTCCTTCCTTCCTTCTCTCTTCCCTTCCCTTCCCCCTTTCTCTCTTTCTTTCCTTTCTTTTTCCTCCATGGTGGTGGTGCAGCTGAGGTGGCAGGCAGCAATGCTGTCCCTACATTGCCAGAGTGTGGCAAATCAGAAACTGAGCCAGCAGAAGCTGGAGGCGGACCTAATGCCGCGGGTAACATATGGGGTTCTCTTGGGAGCTGCAAAGGGGTAGGGAAACTGAGTAAGGGCAGAAGTTCAGAGCCTGCCAGGAAAGCCAGGTGGGAGCAAGGGACTGCTGTCTGAATTAATTCTTCAGGTCAGCCTTTTAGATCCAGTTAGCCCCCAGTCACCAGCTTTCTGGTGTATAATGGTGAGGTGAAGGTCTGTAGGGGTAAAGGGGGATGGACATTCTGACCTTTGGCCCATACCTCTACCCTCAAAAAGCCACATGCCTAAAGCCAGTAATCTCCCTTATAGACAAAAGAACTCTCAGCTAGATAGTGTTCAGGAAAGGGAGGAGAGGAGAGATTACTAGCATGCACTCTTATCCTTGTACCTTGACAGCCTTGCTGACTGGAGCCATGCATTCCCCATCCCTTCTTACCACCAATAAAACAGGCAGGCTAAAGGTTAGATAGTTGCTCCCCAGACCCTCTCCTCTGTCTGTCTCAGGTCCCTCTTGTGACAGTTTGGACCTACCTTGAGTCTCTCTACTAGGATGTAGAGGGAACAAGAAAAGGAGGACAAATGTTATTCTTCTGAAGCAAAGCCAGCTAGAAAGGGCTGCTGTCTTGTTTTTCATTCAGGTTTTAAACCAACTCGCTGCCTCCATGGCCTGGCCCAGCCCAGCCCAGGCCCTCCCCTCCCCCTGCAAAGCATTGAGTTAGACCACTTGCTTCCTCATCTCTCCAATTGAGATGATTTGCAACTTTTTTTTTCCCCTAGCATCTTCCTCTCACTTCAGGCATTCAAACAACCCTTCCAGAACACTATTCCTTCCCTAGGTTGGGTTTAGTACAGAATGAGTTGCATGAAAACAGAGAATTTGTTTTGAAAGCAGAGAATTATTAACTAACCCACAGGAGACCCATCATAATGTGCTGATAATGCACAAGGTATGAGATGCTTCGAGAAGGGCATTTGAAAGGTGTTGTGCAAGAAGAGGGCGAGGCGTCCTCTCTCTTCTATACTGTTCCTGCAAGAAGCCTGACTTTGAGGAGCTGCTTAGAACCCCAGTTATTGGCTATAGTAGAAGAAGTGTTAGTTAGGCATGTTTTTTTGCTTCTTTCAGCCTATGTTTGTGTAGAGGAAATGGGGAGGGGAAGCATGTCTTTGCACTCACTGTGTACTCCTGCCTGATAATGTCTATCCCTCTGTCTCTTGCCATGGGAAACAGGAAACTGTTTTTATGTCAGCATGCCAACCGGACCCCCAGAATCAAACACGGACACATCAGACGTAGCCAGGAGCTTCTCTCAGCACAATGCCCCCCATACCTCCCCAACAGAGCCTGAGCACCAGGGAGGCAGTGGAGATGAGAGAAGAGCTCAGCGTACAGCCTCCACTCTAGCCCTCAGGGATGTGGGCATGATCTTCCGGACCATTGAGCAGCTCACACTAAAACTCAACAGGCTTAAGGTGAGAGGGAATGCTTGGCTGCCACCATAAGGCTTTTCCTTCTGGACCCCAGCAGACTCACAACCACTCTCTTTCTGTAAGGGGTGAATGGGTGGAAGATGTCTGAGCAGTATCATTTACTCCACTCCACCCACAAACATTTCTTTTAGGACATGGAGACAGCCCACCGGGAGCTGCTGAAGTCCTTGGGGGCAGAGTCATCTGGTGGTACAACACCTGTAGGTGGCCTCAACGCAGAGGCAGTTAGGTGGATTGAGAGCTCCCCTTCACCCCCAGCCAAGGAGCCCTTCTCTTCATACTCCAAGGACAGTCATGAGCAAGGACTAGGCCCTGAGGCTGGTGAGTAAAGCTAGCTTCCCCATCTTTGCCAGGGTGTGGCCCTGGCTGAGAAATAGCACTAGATGGAAAGAAAACATCTGGGATATATGCAAAGAAGAACAGGGATATGAAGGGAAGAGGGTTCTAATTTCTCTTTTGGAGATTGATACCCAATCCATTCCCAGAGCTATAGACCATGATGTAGGAGATACCTTTAGTGAACCCACCCTTTGCTCCTTGCCATGGAGATAAGCCTGAAAAATGTTGGACTCACAGCCTTATCTCCCAAAGTGACAACAGGGATGTTCCCTCCTCATTTGATGTCCAAACAGAGAAGATGGGCACTTCATTTGGGCTGTCTGTCAAGGAGACAGAGTAGGTCAGCTTCTCATGAAGCATGGAGAAGCCTGACGAGGCTGCACCTTACTATTCCAGGGCTCTCTAGGCCAAATAAGTGAGAGTTGTCTACGGTGACAAACACATCTCTCTCAGAGCCTCCTGTACCCATCTCAACTCTTCTTTCTCTTCCTTCCCACTCTATTCTGCAGGCTCTGACAGCCTAGAAGACAGTCCAGCCGACACAGCCATTTCACTGGGACTTTAATCACAGAAACCCCCAAGACTTCCTGGCTCCCCGCCTCCTCAGGGACTGCCCCAGGGCAGGGGACACAGGAGGGAAGACCCCAAACCTCCTTCCTTTGGGGAGGACTGGAATCTAAGCCAGGTCTGAGGGGGAGCCAGATGTCTGGCTCCACGCATGTTGCTTCTTCCATTCAAATCTCAGTCAAGTTTGCTGTCCTTTTCCCCTCACTAGAGCCTCAAGTCTCCTCTGTGCATGCTGATTGCATCTGAGAGGCCCCCTTTCCTTCCTTGAACACGTGTATGTACACATATGTGTATATGTGTATACTCCTTGCAGACTTGACTATCACATCTGTACGTTTGAGCAAGAGATGGAGTCGTCTGTATAAATGCACTTTCTCCACCCCTATCCCTTTCCTCATAGGATCCCAAGGCAGGGAGTTTAAGCACCTCCACTCCCTCCCCTTTGCCATTTTGGTTTTCTATAAATATGTATGTATTGTATGTGCGTCTTTGCTCTTGTAAATAACTTTACTCTTAGGCCTCTGCACCTGAGATGGGGTGGGGAAAGACTGGAGGCAGCTCTGAACGGGAGTGCCAGGGGCAGAGGAGACATCATTCAGTATATACTATGAATAACCTCTTCCCCAATCCCTAACTTAGCTCTGAGATGAGGGAATGAGCCGGGGCTCCTGAGGAAGAGCCAGGATAGATTGTCCCACATTCCTCTAGGCATGTGAGGGGGAAGCAGAAGGTTTCCCTCTGTGAGAAACTGTGAGAAACAGGGCTCCCAGATTCAGACTCCTCCCAGCTCCAAAGACCCCTGGTACTTGTTGCTCTCTCTTCCCTCCCAAAGCCAGGGAGAGCTTCTTTGCGGATCTGTTGTTAAACCAGCCAGATGTGGAATCCCTCACCCCATCTCTGTTCACTCCCACACCTACAAAGGAAACCAACACATTATGAATAGAGCTGAAAACTGAGTCCCATGGGCAGGGGACACTGAGAACTGGAACCCCTGCCATGCCCAGAACCTGCCCCCGGAAGGCATCTTCTCATTAGTCCCCATAATAGCTGTCCTTCCCTTAAAGATTAATAGAATATACACACTGTGCTAGGTGTATATATATACATAATATATATATATATAATATAAATATATATAATATATAAAATATAGATATGGAAATGACTGCTGTTAAAAATGATGTATAATCTTTTATTTTCCTTTTATGGTTAAGATTTTTTTTTTAAGAAAACTTAAATATTCTTCAGCTGTGGTGGTGTGTGATTCTTGGAATAGGCTTTTCCTGGGAGAGCACTGGGGAGGGCCTCACCAACAGGACCTCCTGCCCAAATACCTGTTCTTAAATCACCATTTTCATCTAAGAACCTCCTATAAAGGTGCTAATAGATCTGGGTTGTACACAGACACAGCTCGTAAAGTTCACAGGCAAACCAAAAAATCAGGATATATTTCAATACTTAAAGGAGCTAAGGTTTAGGTTTGTCAGCTACCTCCAGAAATGCAGATTGAAGCTGCTCTCAATTTCGTGGATAGAATTCATTACCCTGAGACCAGCCTGGTGATGAGCTTCTAAGACCATAGACAGCGATCCACCCATGAGCATGTAATTAGCATCTGTTCCATCACCCACTGCCCTGGCTTTGTACTGGGTCGTGGCCCTTTCCCTGCTGGAACACAAAATAGAGCAAAGCTAAACTGGGTTATCTTGACCTTCACTGTGGCAGGAGTTCAGAGAGAGGGATGATGGAATGTCTGGAGGAAAACTTCATAAAAGAGAACTTGAGATGGGCTACAGTAACTGAAATTTACATTGTATTTTAAAGTTAGTAAAGCATTTTACAAACACTATCTCATTTGAGCCTTGGTTACTATAGAAATGAATCCCATTTTACAGAAGATGAAATTGAAACTCAGAGATTAATCCAAGGTCACACACAAATAGTGAATGACAGGTCCAGGACATCCTGACTCCTGGCCCAGTGCTCTTTCTACACCATGCTAAAGAGAAGGTTGAAGAGGTAAGTAGCCTTGAACACCAAACTTGAGAGTTTGACCTGTGCCCTGTAGGCAGTGGAAAACAGGGGAAATGATGTGTAAAGTGTTTTAAACAAATTCACATGCCTGCAGAGCCCTGAACTTGGGAGTCAGGTTTTAGTCTTAGCTCCACTAATTTACTACTTTTCTCTTTGGCCCATAGCAAGGGAATTGTTCTAAATGAGCTCTGAGCTACCTCCCATCTCTAAAGATCCATGATTCCATAAAATGGAGAGAATAGAACCTTGAATGATTGCTAAATTTAGATGGCCAAAGAAGACGAAAGGGAAGGTGGGGAGCATTACTCACAGAGGCTGTAACTTAAGCAAAATTATGGAACTGTGTTTAGACTGATCAGAGCAGAAGCATGTTAAGGAGCAGTGGAAAACAAAGTTGGCTAAGAGGGTAGGTCCAAGTATTAAAGGCTTTGGCACTGTCCATATACAACCAGGAGTAAATGTAGAATGGAATATGGGAGAGCTAGGTGGCACAGTAGATAGAGCACCAGCCCTGGAGTTAGAAGGACCTAAGTTCAAATCCAGTGTCAGACCAGATGCTTGACACTTAACTAGCTGTGTGACAATGGGCTCACTTAACCCCAGTTGCCTTGCCAAAAAAAAAAAAAGAAAACAAAACAAAACATGGGAACAAAGCTAGGGAACTGCCATCACAGACATGGTGGCAGGTCAAGTGAAGCCTAGGAAGGCTTCTTGTCTAAGGAAGAATTTTAAGAATTGTTGGCATGGAGAATTGGGAGATGGCTCAAAAGGCTAGAAGGAAGTTGAGTGGGAAGAATTTTCATCATTCCATTGAACTGCAGCTTATTCAGTCTAGTAAATACACCTATCCCCAGTGCTTCCTGTGCATTAATTAATCCCAGGCCTAGGTTTTAGGGTGGCACCCGATAAGATACACTATTGATCTCCATAGGGCTTTTCTCAGTTTTACTGGGAGAAGCAGCACACAGATTCTATGTAATCCCCTTAGACAGTTCTAGATGTTGGTGCTCAGAAAGATTAGAGGAACTGCAAGAAACACAGTCAAGAAAGTCAACTCTGGAACATGTAGAAGAGTTGAAAAGGAAGGGACTGGGAGGTGGGAGGCTGGGATGGACATTTCCAGGTTGATTCAGCCTGTAGAGGTGTAGAATCAAGATAACTAGATGGGGGTCCTTCATAATCTAGCTCTGACTTCTCTTTCCAGACAAACCCTGTTCTCTCCTTTACATATTGTGGCATTTGGACCCAACTTTCTGTTCCCTGAATGTGATATTCCCCCTGCCTCTCTACCTTTTGCACAGGCTCTGTCGCTGTTGCCTGACATGCTCTCCCTCCTCAGCCCGACTTTGTTGGGTCCTTGGCTTCCTTCAAAGCGTACCCCAGGTGCTACCTTTAGGACACCTTTCTTGATCCTACAGCTTGGTGCCACCTCCTACCCAGATGCCTTTCCTGACCTCTCCAGTTGTTAGTGGGCTTCACCTCCAGAATATATCTAATTCCTCTTCCATATGATAGCCCTTCAAAGTCTTGAAGACCATCATGTCTTCTTGTCCTTTATCACCTCCCCCTTAAATTTTCTCTTCAGAGCTACACATCCTCAGAGTCTTCAGCTAATCCTCATATGGCATGGCCTGTATCTTCTCACATTTTACAGATAATACTGAGACCCAGCGATGTCTGGATTTTACACCAATAGCCACGTTCCCCCCACCAAAAAAAACACATGTATAGTTTCATATATTCTTACCTGTGTACCTCTTGTTTTGATCTGGTAGAATGCCCTCCCTAAAGGCAGGGTCAGTTTTGTTTTCCTATCCCTGGAACAACACCTGACACAGAGTAGGTATTCGGTGGTAAATACTTGTTGAATTGTTGAATAGGGCAGAAGGTGGCTTTGAGATGGAGCCTTTTCTGCTTGTGAATCACTTTTCTCCTGAGAATTCATTCCCAAGTGTATTCAGACTCCTAGACTCCTTTTCTCTGAGCACTGTCAGCAACGTCTCCACAAACAAAGATGCCAGGGCTTCTGGCCCTCTAACCCAGGGGTCAGCAATGTTTGCATCATCACTGACCACGCCTTGGTTTATTCACCTTCTGGAGCAGGGGAGGGGGGCTTATGGAATGGAAGCTTATTCTGTGAGCAGAAGTAAACATTTCTATGTTCAGGGATAGGATAGGGCTGTGTCCAGAGTCAGAGTTGAGAGCTGAGAGGGTCTGTAGGGATCATCTGTCTCTAGAATCTTAAGAGGTCTGTTCCAGCCTAGACCTGGAAAGGAATCCCTGCAGCATCACCGCCAGCCTCAGCTTGAAGATCCTCACTACCTTATGAGGCAACCCATTCCACTTTTGGATGGCTCTCATTGTTTAGACATTTCTAATTGTTAGGAAGTTTTTCTTTCTGTTCTCTGGGGCCAAACAGAATATATTTATTTCCTCTACCATGTGACACCCCTTCAAGTTCGTAAAGACAGCTATCATATCCCCTTAAATGTTCTCTTCCAAGCTACCCCAGAGCCTTCCTCTTCCACTTGCCTCTTCTCACATATTTTACAGCTAAACTAAGCCCAGTAGATTTCTAGGTCCTACCCCAAGTCCTACTGTGCTATATATATATATCTCTGGCCCTGGAATAATAGGTAAGTCCATAATAAAGTGCTTAGAGATCCTCAGAATCAAAGGTACAAGAGGATTTTATTATTAACCCAGAGATAATTTGAGGTATGAATCCTTCACCCCCAAGGGGCTCAGGAGGCAGAGGCAGATGGGCCTTCTTCATCTCTCTTAGTCTTGAGTTCTCGAGGAAGCATCAAATCTTGGATCATATTGTAGGTCTCACATTGTGGGGGAAAGGAATTTTTCTGATAGAGAAAGGGGAGAAGAAAAGATGCTGATTAAACCTCAGTTCAATATATTTCCCAGGAGTGAAGCCCTGCAATAAGGGAATAGTAGGATTTGGTTATGAAAGACACCATTTCATTTTTAAAAGTGAATAGAAATGAGCTGACCCTGCAGCAGAAGCAATGGAAGCTAGGTTACGGAAGGACTTCCTGACATGAACTGGGAGTAGCATCTCGTTTCTTGAGGGTTGGGACAAAGAAGAGAGATGGGCCCCAGTAGACTAAGGGTAGGATTCCAGTACAGGGGAAGTGATTCATGCTCACCCCTAGCATCAGTTTTACCAGTCCTAATGGGCCTTTTGTTGGGGTCTTGGGTTTGGTGTACTTCACTTGATATTGGACAGCACTGAGGAAGCCTCTCAGACCTGTTTCTGTGATTCGATTCCCTAAAAGCATAAACAAGAAGAAAATGTTGCCTTTCAACACTGCCTCACTCGCTAACTGTTCCCAATCTAGGCCCTCACTTCCTCAGATAGGCCTCATTCATCCTCCTGGGTCATCCTTAATCCCAAATAATTTACAGCGCTGACTGCCCACCCACCCCATTCCTAAGCCCCTCTCCATGTCTATCTCCTTCCAGCCTCGAGTCTTGATCTGAAGACACACTGTATCTGTGGCACACTACCCTGGTTATTCATGGAGGCTGACTCCAGATGGGAATTGGGAATGGGGAAGAAAGGATTTTTGGTCCCTCTTGATGATGACAAGGCTTTGAGGTGCCAGAGAAAGACGCTGAACTTCTTACTTTGGGAGTCAGGAGAATTGGATATACTTACGAATAAGATTGAGATGCATAAGAACTTTGTTTCCTGGCAAGAAAACCTTCCCGTTTTTATGCTCTGCCTGCTCTAGGAGAGGATTGAGGATCTCGGTGGGCTCAGGCATTAGCTGTTCAGACAGGAGGCAAAAGACAGGATTATCAGGCAGTCCTTTTCACCCATTTTGACTGCCCTCTCCGGGCACAGTTTCATCCTTGGTACTGCTGGAAGGAACTAGAGGAAGGGAAAGTTATGGGGCCCTGTCCTTGGGAAGTTCAGATTCCACTGCAAGAGACAAGTTGCACACACCCAGGATCCAGAAGGAGGTTAAGGGCTGGATACCTAGCCTTTCAAAACATCTTTGCATATCAGGAATGGGAAGATCAGAGGGAGTCAGAGCTGATGAAGGAAGTCATTTCAGAAAAATTTCCTGAAATTGGCAGAAGTGATAAGGAGGGGAAATAGGAAAGGGGATAGATAGGAAAAAAGGGAGGCATTTAGGAGGGGGCATAAGTGCCTAGGGCTCTGGTTTTCCACAGTCCTATGGATAGCCAGAGACAAACAGTGGTGTCCCCTCTCCCCAGGGGTTGAGTTTGGATTGTATTAGTAGATGTGGGGAAAGGGATTGCATTCTGGTCTTGAAGTAGAGTTAGTGGGATGATGGAGATAGTAGGTTCCATCTTCATCCACAGAGCATCGCCAGAGTTACATAGCCAGCAATGAAGAATACTGGTGAAAGGGTAGGAAGATTGAAACTGAAATGGGGGGCAGGGGGCGGGGAAGGGTTGAAGGAAAAAATGGGAAAATGGTTAGTGGCTTGTTTTCTTCTATAGAAGGCGTGAGAAAAAATGGAAAGGGTTGTGGGGTGGAGACTAGTTAGTTGGAGAAGACCCTGATAGGTGCTGAGGGGAAGAAGAGAGGAGAGTTGTGACTGAGCCATGAGGTTCTGCTGGAAAGGCACCAAAGGCTCTCCGGTGCTGATTTCCATTCCTCCCTTTCCCCAATGAGAGTAAGCAGTTTCCAACCTTCTTCTGGATCACTTCGGACTCAGCAAAAAGACTTCGCTTCTCCTTGGGCCCTATCTTGGACCCCCTTCCCCGACCAGGCTTCTGTTCTGGGATGCTTAGTTCTGATGGGTGGGGAGAGAGGGTCAGAGGTGAAGTTCTAGATCCTCGAAAACCACCTCTGCCCCTTTGAGAAGACAAGGGGTCTTAGAAGTGTCAGACTAAGGTTCAGTGAAGACTGAGCTCGGGTGAGGGCAATAGGTATAGTTGAGAGAGCAGTGGCATCTAGGCCTGGCAGAGCTGCTAAATCATATGACATTTTTTTTTTTTTTTAAGGCAGTTAGGGTTAAGTGACTTGCCCAGAGTCACACAGCTAGTGAGTGTCAAGTGTTTGGTCTGAGGCTGGATGTGAACTCAGGTCCTCCTGACTTCAGGGCCACTGTGCCACCTAGCTGCCCCAATCATATGACTTCTTAACATGTCAATTTTCCTCTTTGTAGGGAATGATAACTAGATGTTCCAAGGTTTCTTCCACATCTAGCATGTGGAACTGATTGAGCCCTGACCACAGGGGAGGACAGCCCTCTATCCTTCCTTCAGGAGGTGAGGTCCTAGTGAAAGCACCAGATCCCAAGCATCCTGTATCGGAGGGAGAATGAACAGAATAACTCACTCCCTTTAGAACTCTTGGAAGAATCTTCTTTCTTTGGGACATTCTGTGTGGGGGATAGCCCAGACCCAGGCTTCTCCTCTTTCTTGGCTACTTCCTGCAACAGTAGGGGAAAGATAATAAAGCTCACATTTATATAGCACTTTAAAACTTACGAAGCACTTTACTCAGGATAGCCCTGGGAGGGAGGTAGTGTAAGTGCTATCATCCCCATTTTTAGAGGCGAAGAAACCAGGTCAGAAGTGAGAAGCCTTGCTCAGGATTACATTGCTGTAAAATGCTGGAGTCAGGCTTCAAACCCAGGTCCCTACTGACTCTAGTTCAACAGTCTGTCTACCACATCAGGGGATTCCAACCTTTTTTTAGGCCCTTTACTCAGCTTTTAGTAAACATTCTGATACTTATTATTCAATATAAGAGGAAATAAATTCTAGGACTTAAAATACACATAAGAAACAAAGTAGATTAATTTTCATAGGACAATAGTTAATTATAAAATAGTCCCTGTAGTCCCTTGACAAACTTTGCATCCCTTTTGGGTAGGGGTAAGAGTGCCCCAGCTTGGGAAAAACCCCTGACCAAAGCCCTGACATTGGGAGGCTTTTCAGTTTCTCGAAGTCTGGGATCCCCCTAACTGTGCTGTTGCCCCTGAAGACCTCTTGAGGTTCTGGGGTTTTTCCAGGGCCAGAGTAGGATACTAGGCCAAACTGCCACTTCTCAAATTCTCTCTCCTGGAACAGACAGACAGACACACAAACAGGCACAGTTAGGAAACACTCTTTCTGTGCTCCCTAATTCCGCCATCATGAGAGACCTTCTCCTTCTTCTTGCTCGATGCACCTTTGATGGTCTTGATTCCCTGAAGCTTGTCAATGGCCAAAGTACTAGTAGCTCCCAACAGAGGCCGGTCTCGTTCTCCATGGCGGGAGGAACTGGGCTGTGGGAAAGGGCAGAAAGGCAGTTGTTACCCCTTAATCCACTCAGGGAAGAGGTACCTACCTTCCTGAGTAGGGGGCCTAGCTGGCAATGGAGACCAACCAGGCTCCACAACTGTTAGATCTATAAAATGCTTTGAGATCCTTTTGCTGAAGACAGGAGGGTGGTGGGGGTACAGCTAAGATTTCTAGATTGCTAGAAGAGGAAGAAATCTTAAGAGATCAGCTAGTTCCTTATTGTACAGATGAAGAAATTGAGGCCTGGGGGTCGGGGGTGGGGAATGGAGGGAGACCGGCCTGCCTAAGGTCACAGGGTAGTAGGTAAAACCAAAGTCAATTCTTCAGGGTTAGGTGAGACAGGGACCAGAGCATTTTAATGGGGTCCAGTTAGGCTCTGAAATACTGAACGGGGATATGAAAGGAGATGACATAAAAAGAAGGGACCAAAACCACAAAGGGATGAGTGAAGGTTTAAGGGTGTAGAAGACTTCAAGATCCCATTAGAGTGTGAGGGACAAGATGGCCCTCTGTTTGAGGCCCCCCTGCCCTGAGCTTGTGGGAGGCACTGAATGGATTGACTTCAAGATTTCTCTGCCCATCTGGATCCCTCACCGATGGCCTTGATATTCTTGTTCGGTCCTGAGCCCCCTTTTCAAGCATAAGTCGCCGGCGTTCCACCACCTCCGTGTGTGTTAGTTCAAAAGGCTGCAGCACCTGAGGCAGGAGGCAGGTGGTGGAAGATCAGGGCTCCTTTGGTATCCAACATATTCCTTTCCAGATGGGACCCCTGCTTCTACCCACCTCGGCTATCTTCAGTGCACCCTGGTCCTGGATGCGATTGTGGGCCAGAGACAGCCAGAGCAGGGAGCGGTTTAGCCGCAGGCCCTGGGGTAGGGAGAAAGGAGGTGAAAGGGCCTCGAGTCCCCTCCCTGGCCAGGGCTTTACCTCTACTTTCCAGGCCCTAACAACCTCCCTTCCTCACCTCTTGTCTTGTTTCCCACCATGTCCTGGTCTTGCTCCCTCCAGTCTCCCAGAACTCTTAACTGTATTTCCTCATGGTCCCTTCTTCCTTCTCTCTGGTCCCCAGGACCATGGAGCTCTTCCCCACCCTACTGGGTCCCTATGGTTCTTTTCTCCCTCATGGTCCTACATGAGCCTAGTCTTCACCGAACCGTTTCCCAGTCTCCTCCAGTCCCCCAGTCTCTATTTCCCACACTCTGAAGCCCTTCCTTTGTAGTTCTATGTTCATTGCCTTCAGCCCTGCCCTCCCCAGCTCCTTACGATCCCTCCTCCTCCCCTGACCCCTTAGCTCCTGCCTACCCCTACAGCACAAGCCCCTTTTCTCCCTTCCCCATAGCTCTTCCCTCCAGTCTCCATTCCTTGTAGCCCACCAGTGACCCTGCCCCTCACGTCTGCTATGTAGCCAGCACCCTCATCTCCAATATGGTTGTAGCCCAGGTTGAGAGAGACCAGAGTTCGGTTGCTGGTACGCAGTGTGGACAATGCCTGACCCAGGAACTTTGCACCCTGATCATCGATGTTATTATTCCTCAGGGACAAGTGCGTGATACTGGCAGAAGGAGAACATAAGAAGGAGCGGGAGGCCTGGGACCACCAGGATCAGGGACAGAAAGGCCACAGAGGAATGGGCAAATGGGGTTGGAGGTAGGAAGGCCTCAGAGGTCAAGGGATTCGTGAGGGAACCTGACTTAGGGAAATTCAGGGTCCCAAGCAGTGGGGGGGGGGGGTAATTGTGTCACAGCAGGGAGAGTAGGGCAACAGGGAGAGAGGTCCCTAAGGGAGGGGACTAGGGCATTTCACTGGGGCTTGGAGGGGTGAGATAGAAAATAAGTGAATTAGGCTGAGGCCATCTGAGGTGATGGAGAACATTGAAAAAGGGAATGTCCCCTCTGGCTTAGAAAGCCTGGGATGGGGCAGGATCTAAGGAATGGGAGGAAAGGGAAAAGGCTCACGTGCTTTCCGGGACCATGAGCCTGTGGTAAGACTGTTCCACTATCGGGTTTCCTTCCAGAGACACCTTCCTGATAAGAGATTGGGGAGATCAGTAAAAGCCCAGTGATGGGCAGGAAAGTCTAGCAGTCACAGTGGGAGGAAGGGAAGGGTCTAGGGCAGAAGGAGCCCCTAAGCAGGGTGACTGTGTGCTATGATCCTTGCAAACAAGCCAGAAGCATGTTCGTGGGGCATCCTGATGGTAGGAGAGCAGATGTCCAGCATTTTGCTGACTGATGACAACCCTGTAGGGGTTCAGTAGTATTAGGCTAAGTGTGAGAGGTGCAGATTAGGCTGAGAATTGCCTAAGCCAATTATGAGAAATTTAAAGAACTGTTGACAGTCTAGTTATACTTAATAGGGTCACAAATCTAGATCTAAATGGGACCTCAGAAAGCCCTCTAATCCAAGCCTCTGGTTTTTTCAGATGAAATAACTGAGGTCTAGGGAGATGTCCAAGGTCACATAGGTCATTGGTGGTATAGGCAGAATTTGAACCCAGGTCGTCAGTCTCTGCTGTACCACAAGTCTGCTTACAGCCTGCAGGTGGGATGGGAGTGGAGCTGCAGGTGTCAAAATGGTGAGTTAAAGTGGGAGTTCTCTTTCAGCTGCTGGAGCAAATGAATTGTCTGTTGGGATTCCCTGGCCACCAGAGAATGGCAAGACCCAAACTCTGCCCTCACCTGGAAAGCCTTAAGATCATGATTCTAGAGCTGAAAGGAACCTTTGAGACTGTTGTCTCATCTAGCACTTTATTTTGTAGATGAAGAAACTTGAGGCCCAGAAAGGTTAAGTGAGTTGCCCCGAGATCATACAGGTAGTGACAAAGGTAGGATTTGGACCCAGTTTGCCTCACTCTGAAACATTACTGAGCCCATGTTGAAAGTGTGGCTGGCTGCTCTGCGAGCTGGGATCTGGCCCTTGTAGATAGTGATAGGGAAATGCTTCTTCAAGTCTAGGAGTTCCCTGTAGTGTCCCAGAGTGGAGCCAAGGTCAGTTGCAAATCAGTCCCTCAGCCCCTACTGCTGGAAGGCTGTGCTTTCCAGAGGATGCTCTTGCCTTTCTCTTCCCTGGGATATTTCTTATCCTTGAAACAGTTTGTCCTCCCAAGCTGTTTAAACTTTTCTATTTAGAGGTATGAAGGTAGGGGGAGCTCAGGGCCAGGGTACGGTTAAAATGACCAAGGTGCCCTCTCCTCCCCTCCATTACTGCGGCGTCCCCAGGGGAGGCCAAATGTCAGCAGCTGAGATGAAAAAGACTGGGTATCAGCAAAAATAGGTTCCACTTCCTCCTTTCACACCAACTCCGTTTCCTCCTTTCCAAAATAAGGGTGTTGGCCAATGCGATCCCCACTACCCCTTCCAGCTCTCACAGCCTGCACCATCTGGGAGATCTGGGTTCCATTTGACTGCCTCAGGTCAGCCTCAATCTCAGTGAGATTCAGGCAAACTTCCCTTGGTGACTGGGCCCATCTCTTCGCCTTTCTGTGCCCCTAGTTTTCTCGTCTGGATTCAGTGGTCTCTAAGGTTCCCCTGGAAGATCTAACATGATAAATTGAAGGTTGAGGACGGTTGGCTTCAAGAACTCTTTCACTTCCAACTATCTCTTTTATGTAAATTTTATGACTCCCTGTCATCATTCAATTTCTTGAATATCAAATGTGAAGAAACAACTGACCTTAGCATCTAGTTATCAAGAATAATTAATTTAGGGGCAGCTAAGTGGCAAAGTGAATCAGCCCGGGAGTCAGGAAGACCTGAGATCAAATTCGGCCTCAGATACTAGTTGTGTGACCCTGGGCAAGTCACTTAACTCCAATTGCCTCAAAAAAAAAGTTAAGAATAATTAATTTAATAAGAGACTACTAAATTACCTATTTCTGAGCTTTCCAGGGATGGGTAGACACCCTAGCAGCCTTGGGGTATCCTGGAGTCTCCATCGTCCTCTATGTAGGCTGCTGTCCAGCCCGCTTCTCCAGCTGAGGGGGCCTTTCATATTGAATATCACGACTGTTTTGTGGTGATTAGTCTCAGGTACAATAATTCCCAGGGACTACCAAGGAGTACAAGTCAGGAGACTTGTCTTTGTGTAAGTGATTTGGGGGAAAGGTCCTATCACAGGTAGCTAGCCACCTTATACCAAAGCCCCTAGGTAATCAGTGGTCATGATTTATCAGTTCAGGACCTATCCAGTTTCTCACAGGCAAATGAAGTTGAATCAACAGAAAATTAGAGTAATAGCGTTGCCAAAGTAATAAAATTAATATCTCCCTCACATTTTTTTTATTTTTGCTGTCTTAAAAAAGAAAATCTATTAAAAAAAGAAATTGTTGTATTTTACTCTCTGTCCTCACATTCATTCTCTCACTATACATGGTGGGGCAGTGTGTGTTGTTATTCCCATGTTACAGATGAGAAAACTAATGTCCAAAGAGGCATCACACAGCTAGCTTATGCCAGAGCTGGGAAGAGAACCAAAATCTGCCTCCTGCCTCCACAGTAACAGTGTTGTAGGCTCTCTTCTGTCTCTTAGATCTGTAGTTCTTAACCTGAGGTCCATGAACACTCAAGTGACCAAATCCTGGATAGATTTCTGGGGGTCTGTGACCTTGGATGGTTAAAAAAAAAAAAAAAATTACATCTTCGTTTTCACCAATCTCTAACTGAAAAAAAAAAACAAAACATTTCCTTCCATTATGATTAAAATAAAAAAAAAACATTATAAGAATGGGTCCAAAGACTTCACCAGAGTGCCAGAGAGGCTCATGACATTAAAAAAAAAAAAAGTTTAGACCCCTGCTCTAGACTTTTGTGGATTTTATCATCTCTCATGAATTTTTAAGATCATAGATTTAGAGCTGGCAGGGACCTCAAGCCATCTAATCCAAATCCTTCATTTTATAAATGAGGAAACTGAGGCCCATGGAGGTCCACTGTGCTTTTCATCACAATGAGTTGCTGGTTTTTTTTTTCTTTTTAGGTAATTGGGGTTTAGTGACTTGCCCATGGTCACAGAGCTAGTAAGTGTCACGTATTTGGTCTGAGGCTAGATTTGAACTCAGTTCCTTCTGACTTCAGGGCGAGTGCTCTATCCACTACACCACCTAGCTGTCCCCTGAGTTGCCATTCTTGTTTAAAAAGAACCAGCCTTGGGGCTTCCAACAGACTATGTAGAAAAGGGGAACTAGTTGGCAGTTGGGAAAGAAAAGATTCCCTGAGATTCCAATCTGGAAAATTCTCAAGCTGAGGGAAGGATAATTGGGCCTGGAGCCAAGGGGAGAGAACCCAGAGACCCACACCTCTCCATGGGATAGGAAAACCCAGGAAAAGGACCTTGGGGCTGGGATCTAGGAAGAAGTTGTATGACTGTCTTCTGCAAACTTCCTATCACAGTTGGTATTTTCTGTTTCATCTCATCTTTTTCGTAAAAATTCTTTAAAAAACCCAAAAACTTTCAACATTTAACCTCTCTATGGCCTCATTTTCCTTCTCTATAAAATGGGAGATTGGACTTGAGGTTTTGTGATTTTCAGTGTGAAGGCAAGGAATTTCCTGTCCAGAGGGCATGTATTGGGGTAAAAGGAAGGAAGGATCAAGAAAGAAGCTTGTTCCTTTCAGAGCTACCGAGCAGGGCATCGAAAATTACTTGGTCCAATTATGTTTTGCACATGAGGAAACGAGCTCGGAGAAGAGTCAGGATTTGAACCCAGATCTTCTTAGGGAAGAGGTGTAAAGGAGAATTGCTACCAGCCCCCTACCTGCCTACCAGTTCCCAGCCCTCCGCCTTGCCCCATTCCCATCTGCTGGAGGACAGGACTTCTCCCTGCCCTTTTCTGCTTACTTGAGAGTGGAGGCACAGGTAGGGATGAGGGCAATGAAGGTGGTCAAGGTCTCATCCGTCAGCCCCACTTTCCACATGCTGAGGTACAAGGGAAGGACGTAGGAAGACTATCAGTTCAGACATCCAGCAACCGAGGACCCAAGCATGGTAGTCCCTTCCCCATCCCCTACAGGCGCAG
This sequence comes from Vombatus ursinus, assembly GCF_900497805.2. Taxonomy (NCBI): domain Eukaryota; kingdom Metazoa; phylum Chordata; class Mammalia; order Diprotodontia; family Vombatidae; genus Vombatus; species Vombatus ursinus. The sequence goes on from NW_020954576.1 coordinate 52,805,654, forward strand.
AACGTCCTTCCAAACTCTCCTCTAGACATTCCCATCCATAACACCCCGTTACTCTTGTCCTTGATTAGCCCTGGCCTCACCAGATCTCCCTGAGGATCCTATACTCCTCAAAGTGCTCCAGTTCTACCCCCCTCCCCTAGTCTCCCTGCTTGTTCCTTAGGAATCTCCCTTTCCTATCAATGACCCTGGGAGGTAGGTGCTATTATGATCCTCATTTTACAGTTAAGGAAACTGAGACAAACAGGTGAAATGATTTGTCTAGGGTCATGTGGCTAGTAAGAGGCAGGATTAGAACTTGGGTCTTCCTGACACTCCCTCCCCAAGAATCTGGCTCATTTTTTACTCCCGGGATCCACTCTCCTCTCACTCTTCAACACTTCTCCCTTCAGCCCTTTTTGGGAGTTCCTCCCCCCTCCTCAAAATCTCTCCCCTATCCCTGAGAGGGCCCTCCCTCACTTGATGGCCTGCAGCTGGGTGAGAGAGGGCAGACACTTGCTGAAAATACCCAGAATTGGTTCTGCCAGTCTCCAACCTGGAAGGAGATAGGAGGCTGAAGCCTGAGTAGAAAGGGTTAAATCCAGGGGCAGGGGACGGAGGAGGGAGGCTCACCTCGAATGAAGATTTCCAGAACTGTCTTGGGGTCATCTTGCTCCAGCTCCACCTGGATGGTGGGCCGGAAGAAGGCATACTTGGTTTCAATCTGGAGGAGACTGTTTTGGCTACAGGAGGCAGAGACCCGCTGTTCCTCCACTGTGGACATGTGGGTAGGGGATCTTAATCATCCCTTCCGCTCCCCACCTTGTCCTCCACCCCCATCTCACTCTAGCCTTTTCAGGAATGCCCAAAGGAGGTGAGTCTATTAAAGGACCCTAGATGGAGGGCTAAAAGGAACCCTACACATAACTGAGTCCAATCGGTTTACAGATGAGGAAAACCTCATCTATACATCTGTAAAAGATGATCAGAAAAGGTCAGGTGATCTTGCGTGTCTGTGCAAGGTTCATACAAGTAGCAAGTGTCCAATCTCCAAGCACTTTATTCCTTGGGGTTCTGAACCCCAGGATGCAGAACTTTTGAAGATGCAGAGAAAAAAAAATTTAGAACAGCTAGGCAAGAGAGCCTAGGTATACCTATCTCCCAGCCTGCATGGGGTTGTGAGCAGGAGAGATGGGGAAATAGCAGAGAAAGAGTCATCTAAGTCCCTTAGTCGTCATCATCATGATCACTAATATTTGCATAGTCTCTGGAACCCAGGACCAGCCTGATAGGGAGGCCAGGGGGCATTGTCAAAATGGCACAGGCCTGTCTGAGACTGGACCAGCCTGGAGAGACGGGGATGGTGAGAAAGGAGGAACTGAGTAAGTTCACTCACCCACCAGCTTTTCAGAGGTGAAGGTAGGGCGGCCATGATTGCGAGCAACAACTTTGGGGAAATCTGTGTATCCTGAACGAGTACAGAGTTCAACAAAGTCCTGTTCCAAGATTCCCACACATTGATATTCCTCTACAGGAGGGAGAGAAGGGAGAGAGATGAGCTTGGACCTCTGCGATGGTGCATGTTGTCCACCAGGAGGAAGCAAAGACCAGGTATCCCCACTACAGCTTTGTCTTACCATTTTTTCCCCCGGTCCCCTTGTTTCTTCATCTCCCTGCCCTATCCTATCCTATCCTCTGCAGCTTCTTCACCCCCTGCCCTTCTAGTCTGTCTCCTCATCCTCTGCCCCTCTCCCCTCTGTTTCCTCATCCATCACCCCTCTCCTAGTCTGTCTCCTCATCCTCTGCCCCTCTCCCCTCTGTTTCCTCATACACTGCCTCTCTCCCCAAAGATCTCCCCCTACCTCCTCATTTCCCCAAAGGTCATCCTGAGTCTTCTGCAACCTCAGAGCCCTGCTCTGGGCAGGGACAGTGAGCTCCTGGAATAGGAGTCAAATGACCAGGTTCTAGTCCTGGTTCTGCTAATAACTTTCTGTAGGAAAGTTATTTCATCAAGTATTTACTGTGCGCAGGCTATGTACCTGGCACCATAGTGGGTAGAGAAGGAAATGGCAAGGTAACTAAGATCTCAATCAGTCCAACAGCTTACAGTCTAGTCCGAGAGGTAAGACAAAATTCAAAGAAATATTCAAATAAAAAGACAGTACAAAGCAGGATGTGAGGTGCCCTAGGACTCCACCAAAATTTACTAGGCCCAAGTGTATTGTACACAGAGCACAGCGCTAGGTGTTAGGGGATATAAAAAAATTTAGATACAATGTGATCCCTGCTCTTAAGGAGTTTACAGGTCAATCTAACAGGCTTCTTCCCCTTACTACCTGTGTGATTTGAAGCAAATAAACAACTTTGCCTTTCTAGTCCTCAGTTTCCAATCTGTAAAATCAAAGACTAGGACCAGATAGCCTGTAAGGAAAGCCTTTTCCAGCTCTTATGAATTCCATATAGGAGTTCCAAGGATCAGCCTGTCTTGGATTGGGGGTAATCAAGAAAGGCTTCCTGGAAAAAATGGCATTTGAGTCGGGCCTTGAAAGATGGGTGAGATTTGGACCAATACTGGGAGGGTGAGGGTAGAAGACAGTGCAGATGTGAACAGATAACATGCCAGGGTGGGAATGTACCACAATGATTTGGGAGGCAGTGAAGCAGCCAGTTTGGCTGGAGGAGAGGATTCATATAAGGCAGTAATGGAAGATGAGGAAGTCACTTAACCTCTCCAGCCTTAGTTTCCTCCACAAGACATTGAGGCAATTAACAGATGACAGATAATGAACAGGAATGTCTTGAAAAGTTAAAAGCCTTGAACACGTGGGAGGTGCGACAGGTGAGCTTTTAGGCTCTAGAGCTGAGGGTGGTCTTAGACCTCACCTAGCCCAAATCCCTTTTACAAATGAGTGTGCAGTAGGTGATGAACCTCTCCCTAAGAAGGTGTCTTTGAGATTATAATATAGGAAATGTCTGTCAAATAATGATACTTTAGGAAAAAAAAAAAAAGGCAGACCAAATCTTTACAAATGAAGGCCTAGAGAAGTTAATTGAACTACACAGCTAGTTATTTAGCATAAGATTTAGAATTTGAACCCAGGGGCTTTGAATCCTAATCCACGGCTCTGCCCACTACACCACACTTCTGGTCAGGAGCCTCTGTGTGCCCCGGTACATTGTTTCCCTCTTTCTCTTATTTTCCTCCTCCCCTTTAAGTCATACCTGGATTTTTTGGCTCCTCCTCACCCACAGGCGGTAGGACAGGTGGCGGCTTCTCCTTTATCACCCTGTCTCCTTTCTTGACCATCTTGCCCCCGACATCGGAGGCTTTGGGTGCTGGGGAAATGTGGGAGAGGGGAGACCTGGTTGAACCCATCCCTCTTTATCCCTCATAGGAGTCGAATTCCACTTTGGTCCTAGAGACTTGAGGGTCTCTCTTTCCCAACCCTCCTTCCCTCCAAATACTCCTATTTCCCAGCCCCTCTCTCAGACCGTGTGTTGGGGGCTAAGGGAAGGAATGACAGACAGACAGACAGACAATCAGTCGTGTCCCCATCTGAGCCGGAGAGCTCAATGGAGAGTCACCCGAAATGGCTGCAACAGAACGAGATTGGAAGGAAAGGATGGAGGAGGGGACAGAATGGGGGAGGTCGATGGGGAAGGGGAGAGGCTGGAAGAGAAAGGAACTGAGGAAAAGCTGAAGGGGAAGGGTCTGGGCGAAACTGGAGGGGAGATGGGAGGATTCAGGACTGGGTGAGGCTGGAGTGGACCTGGCTGGGGGAGGTGGGGGAGAAGAGAAGCCGAATGAGGTTGGAGGGACTGGGGCTGGGGCTGGGGCTGGGGTAGAGTGGCGGTGGAGGGTCAGAGAGAGAAGCGGAAGATTCTCAACTCTCAGAGACCAGGGCAGAGTCAGAGAGACTGGGGGAGGTGGGACGGAGGAGTTCCTGGGAATTGGGGCTCGGAGGAGGTTCACTCTCTGACTCCCGACCTGCACCCCCAGCTCCTGTGCGTCCCTTTTTCTCCAGGACAACGGGACTTGAGCCAAGGAGGCTGTCGGGTGGGCGGACCAGGAGACAACTGCGAGTCGCTCGCGCGGTCTGCAGAGAGCGCTGCGGTGCCGGGAGCGCCTGTCGAGCAGCTGCCTCAGAGCGCATGCGTGTCTATCTGTCTCGGCTTCGGGACCGGGCGGAGCTGGCACGAGGCTCTCTTAGGTCCCCGAGGCAGCGGCGCTGGTGAGTGACAGGGACCTGGGCAGCCGTGAAGGGTCCAGCCCGTGGTGGAGCTCTGAGCATCGACTGATCTTAGATCGATTGATCCATGAAGGGGCTTGGAGACTCAGTTAATTAAACAGTTAATGAGTTAATGAGATCCCAGCCCCAGGGGGCTCCGCCCTCGGGCTTCAAGCCGTCACCCCCACCTCTTCAGAGGTCGCGCCCCGGGCCCGCAGCCCTCCCTCCCCCTAGAGCCCAGGCCCATCTCCTCCGAATCAAAGATGCTCAGGACCACGAGAAATCCAACAACTTTATTTACAGACACAGGACAGGATTCCCCATTGGGGAATCCCAGGCTTGGGCTGAGGGCTTGGGAAGCAGTAGCAGAGCAGGAGAAAAACCCTGGCATCCTGCTGTCCAGTCCCCCAAAGTCGATGGTGGTTGCCCTCACTCTCCTAGACCCAGGAATCCTGGCTCCTAGCTCCTTTTCTCTTCAGCCATCCGAGGGCTGCCTCCAAGGTGGGGGGATGGAAGAGGGGTTTCAGAACCCGGGCATCCCTGAACCTCTTTCCCTCCAGGAATGGTGTACCCCCTAATAACTCAAGAGGTAGGGAGGGGAAGGTGTGTGCTATGCGTTAGGTCCTTCCTCAGTTTCTGGGCCTGGCCATGTGTGTGTGGGGGGGCTATCTCCGAATGCTCCTCCATCCGTTCAACGATCCTGTCGCAGCCTCGGGGGTGAGGGGGGGTGTCGGACAGGGGGCAAGTCATAGTGTCCCGGGATGTGACTGTTCTTAGGGGAGTCATAATGGCCTGGGGGAAGACCTGGTGGGATGGAGGGCTGAGCGTCCCCGGCGACGAAATCTGGCGAAGGGAGAAGAAGCAAGGATTGTATATGAGAGATCTGTAGCCCAGCCCCCCTCCCCACTCTGGGTCTTCTTCCTAATCAATTTCCATCGTCCTCTCACTCTTTCCCCTTCCTTCTATTGCTTTCTATTCTCTCCCTTCTCTCCTCTCTCCTGGTCCCTGTCTTGGTCTTCTGGATAGCTAATAAGGTCCCAAGGACACACATTATTTGCACCCCCTACCCCGTCCTCACCCCATTAATTACTTTTGTTGGAACCACATAAAAATCTCAGAGTAAATTCTCACCGTCATTTCTACGGTCTCTTCCCACCCCCCGGCTTGATCCTAGGGTGGACCCTGCCTGTCTGGGGACTGTGATTGTTCTCACCAGGGGCTGGCGGGTTCGGCTGCTCGTAGGTGCCACTGTCCCTCTGGCTGTCAGGGCTTCGAAGTCTTTGACTCTTCCGTGGCTGGGGCACATGCCTGCGTGGTGGGCTGGGCTCTCGCAGGGCCTCAGTTGCAGCACTCGAGGGACCTTTCATTTCCATGTAGCTGCCCTCGCTGGCAGGGCCCAGCAGGCTGGGCAAGTCCCGGATGGTGGCGTAGGGGTTCTCGCTGCACAGGGAGCTTACACTGGCCCTTAATCCCTCTTCTGGGATGGGCCCTGGGGGAGGGGGAGTAAGATCAGGGCTCAACGGAGGTACCCCTCCCCCCCACTCCCAGTCATGCTGCATCCTCCCCCAAGCCTTTTCAGTTTTCAGATCAGCCCGGTGCCCTTTCCTCCATCTGCCAAGTGACTCCCTACCACCCACCCCCTTCCATCTTCCCACTGCGTGTACCTTTAGCATAGAGGTATCCTAGGCCATTGCCAGAACTGTAGCTGTAACGATCCAATAGGCCTCTCCCTGGGGAAAGGGACAGACCCACATCAAGGCCCTTCTTAGAATGTCATAGGAATATCATAGGATTGAGAACTGGAAAAGGCCTTAGAGATCATTGCTATCCAACTCTCTTCCTTTTATAGATGAGGAAACTGAGGCCCAAAGGAAGTTACTTTTTCCTAATATGGAACAAAGCTAGGATCTTCAATCTAACTCAGATCTTCACCCATCACACCACCATGGGGAAGTACATCTACATTCTTCTCCTTCAGAGGGTCCCAGACATACAGATACCCTTACCCTTCACTTATACTGACACAGAATCCCATGGTCTCAGAATAGGATGCTTTTCCCACAGCCACCCTTCCTTCTCCCCTACTTAATACCCAGGTATACAAAATCCCATACCCCTTTCCCGATGCCCAGGGGGGAACTCCTTGTGATGCTTCCAGTCAGCAGGCAGAGTGGCATGGCTGTCTTGCCCATAAGCACCAGGGCGTTCTGGGGTGTGGAGGCTAGCAAAGAGCTGAGAGCCTGGAACCTGGGAAGGTGGTGAATTCAGCATTATGAGAACAGAAGAAGCAGAGTTAGGAAGGGGCCTCAAAGGTCACCTTGTCCAACCTATACATTAACAGGGTTAATGTAACATCCGGGACAAGTGATCATCCAGTCTCTGCTCAAAGATACCCAGGGCCCATTCCCCTTTAGGGCTCCAGGTAAGGAAAAACATTGGGCAATCAGAGCTGTCCAAATACTTCTGTCCATTGCTCCTAGTTCTACCTTTGGGCCAAGCTGAACAAGAGTATAATCCCTCTTCTACATGACAGGTCTTCAGAAACTGGAAGGCTATAATCATTTTCCCTGGCTGACCACCCCTGGTTTCTTCAGCGGATTCAATCTTCCCACCAAGCTAGTCTCGCTCCTTTAAGCCTGCTCCTCTTCTCCAGCCTCCCCCAAATCCCAAACCTAATGAAGCCTTCCTCCCACTCCCAACTCCATTTTCCCAGGTACTGACCTTGTTAGGGGGTGGGGGAGTGGGAGAGCACTGGGACAGTGTGTGATAGCTGGGGTTGGAGTAATAGTGACTGTAGCTTGGCGGGACATCTGGACAAGACAGAAGAACCAGGGTAGGGACAGGGTCAGAACTCAGGTAGGGGGATGAGGTAGCCTGTGGTGTAGAGAGGGAGCCCCTTCCCTGGGGATGAGGCAGAGGGAAAAGAGAGATCCATGGGACGGAAGACAAGCAGCCAGATGGGACAAATTCCAAGATCCCATTGTCCAGCCTCTCTCTTACCCATCCTGCTCACTCTGCCTTTGCATCTCATATGTAAAGAACAGCTTAATCCAGAGAGGGGCATGAGAGTCACAGAATGTGAGAGTTGGAAGAGATCTTTAAGATCATTGCTCTAAACCCCATCCCCCATTTTGCACGTGAGGAAACAGGCTCAGAGAATAGAAGTAATCCATAGAAAGTAACCCAGTAAGATTGTGGCCAAGACAGGACTTGAACCCAGGTCTCCTGAGCCCAGAGGATGGCCTTTGTGCCTTCTTCTTCAGTTTCCTCCACATTCAGGACTTCCCATATCCTCCTGTCCCTCACCTGGGATGACATATTCGGAGCCGTCCAGACGCCCACTGCTGTAGGCTACAGCCAGGTGCTGGTGTGCTTTGCCTTTCTGCCAGTGTCGGTACCCAATGAACAGTGCTACCAGTGCCACAACCAGGGCCCCAAGCACTGCAATGCCAATCACCGCACCCAGTGAGTCATAGGTCACTGGCAGGGTGGGCACCATGGTGAAGGGTTGATCATGGTTCCCTGGGCAGGAAAGGAGAGATGAAGCAATAAGAGGGGGCATTCTGTGTACTGCTAAGAAGAAAGGAGACAGAAGAAAGAACTTTCCTTGAGGGCAGGGACTGTTGTCATCTTTATGTCTGTGCAACCCCAACACCTAATAGTGCTAGGCAAACAATTAGATATTGAATTGAATTGAAGAAACCACCACCCATTCCCAATTTTGCCATGGGTGAGAACTGGAAGGCTGCCCTGAGTGACTCACCAATTTTGCAGGGGGCACCACTGTGTCCTGGCGGACATATACAAGCCCCTGTTTCAGCCTGGCACTGTCCCTCAGGTCCACACTGGCACATCTGGGAGCAGTTAGCACCAAACATGCCTGGAGGGCAACCTAGAGGGATAAGCAAAGTGAGGGGTCAGAGGGATGCAAAGAAATGGGTCCAGGAACACATGTACTTCTCCAAGAAGAAAGACTATTTCTTTCATTTCTGGGAGCAGTTCCTTGAGCTCCTCAATCTCTTTCTGGATTAAACATGGATTGTGTACATAATAGCAAGGTCACGTGGACATTTCCCAAAGCATGTTCCCACTTTCTCATCTGATGAAACATAGTTTGGCACAGAAGGAACTGCTCTTGGAGTGGGAAGACCTGGAGGCAAACCTGCTTTGATATTTTTTAGTTTTATGACTTTGCCTCTCTAAGGTTCAGCCTCCTCCCCTGGAGGTTGGGAATGATGCTTTCACTATTTGTCTTATAGCTTGAGAAGAAAGTACTTTGAAAGCTGTAATGGGCTGTAGAAACAGGGACCATGAAAGCAACTTGGAATTATGCAAATAAGGTGACTAAAATGTCCATACCCTTAGACCCAGAGATTCAACTGCTAGGCTAATACCCCAAGTAGATTATTGATAAAAAAAAAAGAAAGTCTCCACATACCCCAAAATATTTATAGCAGAACTTTTTGTGATAGCAAAGAATTGGAAACAAAATACATGCCCATCATTGGGGAATGGCTAAGCAAATTGTGAAACGTGAATGTATGGAATATTACTGTATTAAGAAATGATGAGTATGATCAATACAGAGAAGTATGGAAAGATCTACATGAACTTATTCAAAGGGAAGCAGAAAGGAAAAACCCCAATAGTATGCCCCATGATTACACCAATATACACAGAAAGAACAACCACAAAACAATCAAAAGTAAATGTTGCAAAATTAGAAAAAACAAGCATGGTTCCAAAGAACAGATATGAGAAGTCCCACTCCATCTCTTTGCACAGGCAGGAGGTCCATGGGTGGTACATTACACATATTTTTCAGTGTATTCATCAGTTTTGCTGGGGTTTTTCTTCTTTTTCTTTAAAAAGGTTACTTGTAATATGGGATGGTTCTTTGGGAGGGAGAGGAGAAAAGTACTGGGGGACATTTGAGAGATGTCTAAAAAAAACATCAGTTAGCACATTGTTTGCCTTCTCAATGGGTATGGGAAGGGCTAGAAAGTTTGGAAACATAAATCTAAAAAAAGAATGTTAAAAATAAATATTTCTTTTTTTATACAGCATTTTTTATTTTTAAATGTTTCTTAAAAAGAAAAAAGATATCAATAAAAATTATGTTTAAAAAAAGGGAAAAAAATGAGCCATGATTATTTGACTATGAGAAGTGCCCTGAGAGACAAACAGGACAACCATAGGGTCCTTCAGATTGGACATAAAGATCATGTAGGGGGGCAACTAGGTGGCGCAGTGGATAGATTACTGGCTCTGGATTCAGGAGGACCTGAGTTCAAATCCCACCTCAGACACATAACACTTACTAGCTGTGTGACCCTGGGCAAGTCACTTAACCCCATTGCCTAACCAAAAAAAAAAAAAAAAAAAGATCATGTGGCCCAAACTCTTCATTTTATGGGGGAGGAAAATGAGACCAAGAAAGGATAAGTGACTTGCTGGAGGTCACACAGCAAGTTTGTGGCAGAGGCAGGTCTACCCTCAGGTCTCCTGACTGTCAATTTACTGCTGTCTCCTCTTCCTCACTCCTTTGATCATTTCATCTATTGTCCATTGGATTCCACATCCTAATAATCCTTGTTATTGATTGAATAATCCATGATATAGATAACTATGTAATCTATATGTGTTCTTTTTGCACTGCCATATCATCAATTTTCTCTACTGTTTGGTTTCAATATCTCCCCTGGATTGGATTAGGAGTTAGTTAGCTTGGAAGTCAAGACATAGATGAGATGATCTCTCCAAAATTACCTTCCTACCCTACCCTACCCTTCCACCATCGTTGTCATCACCACCATTGTTGTCATCATCATCATCGTCATAGTCATCATCATCAATTATCATCATCATAGCTGGCATGTTCATAGTACTTAAAAGTTTGCAAAATGCTTTACACATATTATCACATTTGATTCATCCTGTTGATACCTTCAGAGCAGAGGCGTCCAGTCCAGCCTGGTGGGCAGATGCAGTTTCCCTCCTGAGGTTGGCAGTGCCCGCCATTGTTGCATTGGCAGGGAAAGGCACAGTTGTTGCCCCAGAACCCCAATGGGCATGCTAGAAGGGAAAAAAGGAACCAGTCCAATGAAGGGCAGGCTCAGGAGTCTGAGTCACATCACTCCCTCCATTGAATCCCCTCCCTGAGCCCCCCAGTCACTGTTTCTGTGTGACCTTTGACTGAGACCCCAAAGAGGGTTCTTTCCTCTGTTCTTCCCCCACCCTTGACTCTTACTCACGCTGGGAACAATCAGTGCCAGTCCACCCAGCATGGCAGTGGCAGCTTCCATCGATGGGGTTGCAGGAGGAGTGGTTGGCACATTTGCAGGGGGTACAGCGTTTGCCATATCGACCAGGCTGGCAGGCTGGGGGAAACAATGGAAAGATAGTGGTTGCAGTTGGAGAGAGAAATATATCCTCCCACCTAGTGCCTTCTGTATTCTATATCTCCCTTCCTTCTCTCTCTCTCTCTCCCTCTCTCCTACTGCTCTAGTCAACATTTTGACAAGGGTGGTAGTGGGAAACCAGACTCTTGCTACCCTGCAAAAGTCCACTGATTGGTTCAGAGATAGCACTCATCCCAGTAGACTCCAGTTCCCTTTGCTTCTCTCTCTCTCTCTCTCTCTCTCTCTCTCTCTCTCTCTCTCTCTCTCTCTCTCTCTGTCTCCCTCTCTGGCTTAAGTGACTTGTCCAGGGTCTCACAGCTAGTAAGTGTCCAAGGCCAGATGTGAACTCAGATCCTCCTGACTCCAGGGGCGGTGTTCTACCCACTGTGTCACCTAGCTGCTCCATGTTTCCCTCTCTTACTAGTTTCCCCCTCACCCCATCCTTCAGAGCCCAGGTCAAATCTCTCCTTCATCAGTCTGTCACCAGTCCAAATCAGAGACCCACAAAGATCTCTTCTTCTTCTGAATTCCTACAGTGCTTATAGATCAAGATGAATCTTTGAGATTTTCTCATCCATCCTCCATACAGATGAGCAAAATCCGGCTGAGAAACATTAAGTGACTTTTCCAGAGTTCCAGAAGATACACAGGTATCTTCAGTGAAACAGCTGGGATTCAGACCCAGATCTTTTAAATCCAAAGCAGACATTCTTTCCCCTATATCAATGAGCTGCTCCCACTCACTTGTCTTGGTTTGTTATATCGGTTTTTCTCTTATTTATTCTTTGTGTTCTGATTTGGAGTCAGAAGATATAAATTTGAACCTGCCTCTGTGTGAATGGGAGTGAGTTACTTCCTCTCAAGCTTAGTGTCCTTATTAATAACACCTGGCATTCTATAGTATGTTGGGAGTTACAAATCCCTTTAAATATATTATCTCTTTGAATCACTCTTTTTGCTTTTTGGTGAGGCAGTCAGGGTTAAGTGACTTGCCCAGGGTCACACAGCTAGTAAGTGTCTAGTGTCTGAGATCTGAACTTACATTATCTCTTAGGAGACTCACAAAAACCCTTGGAGGCATGTACTACAAATATCACCACTCTGATTTTACAGATGAGAAAACTGAGGCTCAGAGAGGTTGCAATTTGCAACAGCACATCAGAGGCAAGATTTGAACTGTGGTCTTCTGGATTCTAAGTCAAGCATTCTATAGCTCCACCAGTGGTTTCGGACTCAAATAGAAATAGGGCCACTAATCCCCCATAAGTAAGGATCTCTATGGGCCATAGATTGACTTGGTTTTAAAATGCAAAGTTAAATGTTTTTATTGTGTGTTTCATTGTATCTTGATTTATTTTTTGTGTTTTATCGTATCTTGATTTATATTTTATTGTATCTTTATTTATTTTTTTAGATATTTCCCAATTGCATTTTAATCTCATTCAAGAGTATTGGGTCACATGTTTGACACCTCAGAACTACATCCTGCTACCTCATGTATAATTAGGCAGTTGGACACCAGAATTAGAGTTTATGCCTTAGAAGGCATTTTCCAACTAAGATTTTAGGAGTTCACGGAGCTGGAAATAAAGTCTCCAAGGGATGAAGGCAGAATATGTTCTCCCTCCTCACCCTCACTGCTTAGTTCCCTGATTTCTTTCAGATTTATATCAAATCTCACATTCTTCACTACACTAGTGTCTTTCCTCTGAGATCACCTTCCATCTGCTCTGTATATAGTTTACATGTACATGGTGCTCCATGAGGGCAGGGACAGTTTTTGCCTTTCTTTATATCCTGAACATATCATGTTTAGAACATAGTAAGCACTTCATAAATGTTTGTTGACTGACTGACTGAATATCTAGTTGGGAGAAAGGGAATAGGTGGGGAAATAAGAAGAGTAACTCACTTCTCTGGCAAGAAGGACCCCGGTAGCCAGGCACACAGATGCAGCTCCCGTTCTCAGGTATGCAGGTCCCCCCATTCTTGCAGGTACAGGAGTTATTGCAGTGGGGTCCCCAGAAACCCTCAGGGCATGGAAGGTCACAGTGGAGCCCTGTGGACCCAGCAGAGGGTGTATAGGTTGAAAGGGATCCTTCTACGTAGAGGGGACCAATCCCTATCAGCTCTATCCCCCTTTGGGGTGGGACATGGAGGCAGGAGCCCTGGGAAGGGGGGGAGGAGGAGGGCAAGGAGAGGGGACAGAGTCTTTGCTTTCCAAGGACCTTCCCCAAGATCTTCAGCTGGATGGCCTGGCTATTTGACTTGCTCACCTGTCCATCCAGGTCGGCATTGGCAATGTCCATGAACAGGGTCACAGCCATCTGCATGTTTGCAATCACAGTGACTGGCACAGCCTGCTCCAAACTGCCCCTTCTTAGGGAAAAAGAAAGGAAGGTTGAGTCAGCAAGGGAGGGCTCGGTTAGCAAGGAATAGGGCTTAACAGTATCACCCTCCCAGACCCTTTCCTTACCACTGGCACTCACCAGGCAGGGAAGCTGGCACCTATCACCACGCCAGCCAGGGGTGCAGGAGCAGGCTCCTGTCTGTGGACTACAGGAAGCCCCATGGGCACACTGGCAGCTGGCATTGCAACCAAATCCCCAGGTGCCCTCAGGGCAAGGCACAGAACAGTCACCTTTCTGCCATCCTGATGGAGAGAGTGGTCCTAAGGACTAATGGCCTTTCCCGATGTCATTCCTTTCTTACCAAGGACTCTACATATGGACTGAGTCCCATCAGAGCTCTCAACCCAAGAGAGTTTCCTAGAGTTCCTGCTCCCCCCCACTCAGTCATACTATCTAATCCTGAGCCCTACCCTATGACTTCCACTTCCCTTCCTTCTTCCTTCCAGGATTCTTAGAACTCTCCCAGTCCAGGCCTGGACTCCAGCCCCCTAGAGCCCAACCCCATCCCAAATCTTAAGCCTTGTTCCAGTTTTGGCTTCAGTCCTCAGTCCCACTATGTCCCTTCCCAGGGCTCCACCTCTGACCTCCTAGCCATGCCCCTCCCCATCCATCCCCAGGCCCAGACCCACTCAAAGGTTTTTACAGACCTTCCTTGCAGTTGCACGTGCCATCGATTGGGGAGCAGGTGAGAGCATGCACACAGGAACAGCTCTGGGAGCAGTTGACCCCGAATGTGTCCAGAGGGCAGAGGCTAGAACAGTGGGGGCCCTGGCAGAGCCCAGCCCAGAGACAAATGAGAGAGGAGTGGAGCACCTTGTCCACACAGTACTCCTCCCTCCTTAGTCCCTCCTTCTATGGGGGGGGGGGAGGCAGTCAGTCAAAGGGGACACTGTTCCTTTCTTGCCAAATCAGAGAGGAGGTTTGCCTCCAGGAGAGGGAGCATAGGCTAGCCCAGGGATGCCAAAGTGACAGACCTGACCAAAAAGGTAAGGGGCTAGAGACTAGATTCTTGAGTCTTCTAGGATATGGAAATGGAATTCCCCTTCCTCTCTCTCTCTCCCTAGAGACTGTAAGGTGGGATTCCCTGGATATCCTAGTAGCTGGAGGTGGAGGGGGTAGGGGAAGTAAAGGGGACTCTGGGCTCCCTTCACCTTTCGGAGGGGAAGACAAGCTCCAGAAGATGGGGCTCAGGGTCCCTGTGTCTCCTGGAGCAAGGTAGTTGGGGGGTGGGGATGGAGATAAGCCCTCTAGGGTCCTGTCTCCCCTTCCTATGAGGCTCGAATGTTTTCCAGTACCAACAGGACAATGAGTTGGGCATACCCTATTGGCTCACTCACTGTGTAGCCAGGGGGACAAAGGCAGTGGCCACTTTCTGCCTGGCAAGTGCCTCCATGCAGGCAGAGGCAAGGTTCTCGACAGCCAGGCCCATGGGTGCCCGGGGGACAGCTCTCGTTGCAGTGCAGGCCCGCCCATCCCGGCCTACAGGAGCACTCGCCGCTCATGGGATGGCAGCTGTGAACAGAGCAAGAGGAACCACCAAGAGTCCTCCAGAAGGTCCAGAGGAGGAAGCCGAGATCCTCTGGGCTCTCTAACCCTGTTCCCATCGGCCCAAGGAGCCCGGTCCTAGCTTCTTCCGGTGGAGAAGGGGGCCAGCCCAAAGTCAGGGGGCCACGAAAGCCCCCGAGGCGAAGACGGGGTGTAGGAGGCAGGTGTCGCCTCCTTTCTTCCTTCCCTCTAGTGTTTCCCCTTCCTGGAACCCTCCCTCTGGGACCCTCTCATGCCCATCCTGAGATTCCCCCACCTGAGGCTATGCTCTGCGTGACAGGTGCAGGACTCCTCGCAGGTGAGACCGTAGCTGCCGTCAGGACAGAGGCGCTCCGTGCAGCGATCCCCAGTGAAGCCGTGCTCGCACAGACACGCTCCGTCGGCTGAGAAACAGCGGGCCCCGGGGGCGCAGTCACATGTCTCTGCACAATCTTGGCCGAAACGATCCACTGGGCACTCCTCCCGGCACCTAGGCACCTAGCTCAGTGAGGACAGCCCTTCCAGGCTCCGTCCCCACCCACTGCTTCGCCGAGGATCTGCCCACGACCCCTCCCACCAGGCACCCTAGACCCCACCCTCTTCAAAATCATCCGGTACTCCTCACATTCACCTCTCTCCAGTGTATCCTGGAGCACAGTGACACTGCCCTAGGATCGGATCGCATTGGCCACCGTTATGACAGCGACACTCCTGGGTGCAACCCCTTCCATAGCGGCCTTCTGGGCATGTCAGGGAACAAATGGCGCCCTGAGAAGAGCAGGGTAGAGAGTGTCATAAAAGTCCCCGGGAATTCCCAGAGTCCCCCGTGCTAGGAGCAGCCCTATGAAATCCATTTATTTGGGCAACCAACAAACATTTATTAAATGCCTCCTGTCACCAGGGAGTAGTAGGGCCCCCACTGTCTCCACTGTTATTTCCCAGGAACTGCACTACCTCTGCCACTCACATCCCTCCCCCTCCCAGCACACTTCCAGAGGAACCTCTCCTTGGCAATAATAACCTTGACCCCAGCACCCCCACTGCCACTATGAATCTGCTCCACTTCTAGTCTTCAGAAGTCCCTTCCAGCATTCTGACTGCCCTTCCCCAGGGACTCCCAGTATTGTCCCCACCAACTGTCCCCATCCCTCCTACCATCCAGCCTGGGGGGCAGGTGCAGTTCTGGTCAGAGTTGTAGATACCCCCATTTTGGCAGGGATGGCTTCTGGGGCAGGAGAAGCCAAGTGTGTCCAGATGACAGGGTATCTCACAACTGTGGAGGTAGATAAGGCTTAGTGGATCAGTGGGGAAGGAGGGAAGGAGAAGGCTTCACTCCTTTATTCAGCCTGCACTAAATGGTCTAGTATGGAACAGATTTTTTGAAATACCTATGGATAAGATAACATAAATAGAAATGTTGCTCTTTTATACTCCCATCGGTAAGACCATTAGTTGACAGTAAGGATTCAATTACATTCAGCAAACATTTACTGAGAAGGAGTGGGGGAATATGAACTTAGGAGAGGGTGTACTGAATTTCTAATCAGAAGACTCCAAATTATTTAGATAATAATAAGTCCCACACACATCTAAAAACTCAACTGCATAACTACAGGATAAGGAAAATATGATTAAAAATAGTTCAGATGGGGGAAAATAGCAAGGGGCCTTTGGCAAACAATTTGAGCCAGCAATGTAGTGTGACTATGTCCAGAAAGAGGGAGGTAAAAGTCATGCTAGACTGTCCAGGTTAGACTGTACCTAGCTTCATGTTGTATTCCATGTATTCCATTCTAGTCACCATATTTTAGGGGGCAATTTAACAACTGAAACATAACAGTGGCCAGAATGATGGGGGATTGGAAGCCATGTCAGAGGATGATCAACTAAAGGAAATACCAATGTTTAGCTTGGAGAAAACTCAGAGAACACGATTGCTGCCCTCGAGAATGTGAAGGTCTGCCATGTGAATGACTAAAATGACTAAAAAGCAGAGCAAAAATTTCCAGAGAGAAGTCAGGAACTCTGGGTAGAGTTTCCAAGAGCTGCCTAGAATGGAATGGGCTGCTTCGTGAGTTACCGAGCTCCCAGTTTCAGGAAGTGTTCAGAGTCAGGAACATTGTATTGGGAGTTTCTGCACTGAGTGGGAAATTGAACCATGCTAGGAGTTGGTTAAGTGGGTTCCCTGATCAGCTTATGGGTTCATAGGCTCAAAATGTAGAGCTAAAAGGGACCTGAGAAGTCATTAAGTCCACTTCCATCATTTTACAAGTGAGGAAACAGGGGTTTAGAGGTTAAGTCAATTACCCAAGGTCAGAAAGGCAGTAAAGCAGGCAGAGCTGAGATTCCAACCCTGGTACCCTGAGTCTACATTCAATGCCCCATCCACTGACCAACAAAACCTCTTAGGGAGCTCAAAGGAAGATAAACCTTTGTTTTGGGACATTTGCGAGCATATCCCTATGGAGTCCATGGGTTTGTCCATGTATTGGCTATGAACATACTCCTGGGAGCACAAGGCTGGGTTTTGGGCTTGCCCATACCCTCCATGGGGAGATAGATGCCTTGTTGAAAAGATTAAGGAAAACTTCTGATTAATTCTCAGTGACTAGGGCTGCCCTCCCTCCCCAGTGAATTGGTTAATTCTCTTCCAATTCTCACTACTATGATTCTATATATGTGTGTTCATATGTGTCTTTATGGTGATATTTGTGCATTGCCTTTGTATAAATGTCCATATGAGTTAGGTATGTCTCTAGATTTATGCCAAAGTATATCTCAGCTCCCAAACTGCTTACCTGGGCCCAGTGCTATTGGCGGGACAGTGACAGGCCCCCGTCTGGAAGTCACAGGAGGCTCCATGGCAATGGCATTGGGCCAGGCAGGCAGGGCCATAAAAACCAGGTGGGCAGGGCTGGAAGCACTGGGGAGGCTGGAAGCCAGGAGGGCAGACACAAGCTCCAGTCTTGGGGTCACAAGTGCTGTTGTTGCCACATTCACAGAAACGTTCACAGTTTTTGCCCCACAACTGCAGAGGGCAAGCTAGGGGTTGGGGTGAGGGGTAGAATCATAGGCATAGTCAATCACTGGAAGATCATACCCTCACTCACCTGACCTGGGGCTCCTGGTTACTCTCCAGTCTTTGTCCCTGCCTGGGCTTCTACTTTCTCCTGTAATCTCTTCATTTCTTTATCTTTTCCTCTCTGTGTTTCTCAATCTCTCTGTCTCTTCCTTTGTCTCTGCCTCTTTGGGGCTCTCTCTCCCTCCCTCCTTCCCTCCTCCTCCTCCTCTTTCTTCTCCTGCTCCTCCTCCTCTTCCTCCTCTTTCTTTTTCTTCTTCTTCCTCTTGTTTTCTCTCTTTCTCTCTCTCTCTCTCTCTCTCTCTCTCTCTCTCTCTCTCTCTCTCT
>NW_020954576.1:52823610-52853525 GCF_900497805.2 Vombatus ursinus
TCTCTCTCTCTCTCTCTCTCTCTCTCTCTCTCTCTCTCTCTCTCTCTCTCTTATTTTCTCTCTATTTCTGCTGCTTTGTGTCTCCCTTTTTTCTAATCCTTAGAGTTGTCCAACCTTGCTTTGGGTTCCAGTTCCAACTCCCTGATTTTCCTCATAATCCCCATCCATCACCCCCTCCTCTCCTCCTGAATCTCCCTGGGGTTCTTCCATGATAAAGAGGGGTTCTGGGAGGGTATGGACAAGAGAGGGCACAACTGGGGATACTCACAGGAAGAGCAGTCATCCCCCCTCCATCCGTTCTCACATTGGCATCGATCTGGAGCAACGCATCGGCCATGGACACACTCCTGAGAACACACGGCTGGGGTGGGGGGGAGCAGGAGGGAAAGAGTGGTGAAGGGGACAGACTTGCCCCTTGTTCCCCAAAGGTACCAAAGTCCAGCCCCATCTCCAGCTACCTCAGACGATCAGAATAACCCCTCTCTGTGCCACTTTCCTCACATTAACCTTGTGACATTTGTCGGGCAGACATATTTATCCCCATGTAATGAATGAAGGAAATGAGCATCAGAGAAGTAATATGTCTTTTACAAAGGCTTACAGCCAGTATGTACCAGAGCCAGGAGAAAGGAGATCTTCTGGGGCAGGTAGGTGGCACAGTGGATAGAGCACCAGCCCTGGAGTTAGGAGGACCTGAGTTCAAATCCAGCCTCAGACCCATAATACTTACTAGCTGTGTGGCCCTAGGCAAGTCACTTAACTCAGATTGCCTCACCAAAAAAAAAGAAAAGAAAAGAAAAAGAAAAAAAAGAAAAGAAAGAAAGAAAGGAGGCCTCCTGACTCTGAGACCTGGGTTATTTCCACTACTGCCTCTCATTTCCAAGAACTCAGCCAGCATGGGGCTTAGACAGTTGTAGCAATTCAGGGTGAGAACTTGGAAAGATTCCAGGATTTGGACCTTTTCAATCTTCCCCTGATTCCCCAAGCAGTGGTCTAGAGAACACCTTGCTGAGAGCTTAGGGCAAGGAGTGCCACCTTTGGGATCCAGTTTGAAGGGCTGACATTCCAGCTGGGCTTGGGGAGAAAAGGAAGAGGCTCTGGAAGCAGAAGAAGGGTGAAGCTGGAAAAAGATAAAGTAGGGCAGGGATCCTTGGAGGGGCCAAGGAAAAGGGAGTGAGGGAACTAAGGGAGAGATAGTACAAAAAATGAGGAGAAAGACAGAGAAAGGGAGACAAAGATGGGGACATACAGAGAGAGGCACACATGGATAAAAACAGATAGGATGTGAAAGAGATACAGAAACAAAGATAGAAAGACAGTGATAATAACCCATAATTGTAAGCTTTGTAAAGCGCTTTCCTCACAACAACTCAGAGAGGTGAATAGTAAAATTAATATTCTCATCTGCTCATGGGAAAATAGAGTCTCTCAGAGAGGCTGAGCCTCACTGTCATATGTGACAGAGCCAAGATCTGGCCCTAGGCCACCAGAGAGAGAGAGACAGAGCGAGACAGAGAGAGACAGAGAGAGAGAGAGAGAGATTAAGAAGGAGGTAAAGGAGAAAGAGATAGAGTCAGGCAGAGGAAAGGAGGGAGAGGAAGAGAGACAGAGAAAGAGAGAAAGATGGAAGGAGGGAGGGAGACAGAGAAGGTAGGGAGAGAAGGTAGGGAGAGAAGGGGGGAGAGAGAAAGGAAGGAAAGAAGGGAGAAAGAAGGAAAGAAAATGAGGGAAGGAAACAAAGAAGGAAGGAAGGAAGCAGAAGGGAGGAAGAAAGGGAGGGAGGGAAGGAGGCAGGAGGGAGAAAGGAAGATATAGATGGCCAGGGAAAGCAAGAAAAGGAATCCAGAAAGAAGAATGGAGGGAGAGACAGAGGCACCCACACTATCTGCCAGGGAAGGCAGTGGGGCTTGGGGTCAATAAGTTAGGCCCCATTGAAGGGCTGGGGCCAAACTTTGCTCACATTCCGTAAGTCAATATTTCCCTATTGCCTTGAACCTCCCACCTCTCTGGCCCATTTCCTGCTAACTCAGCACATCTGGGGATGGTTGGGGGCCAGATGTGGTAGGCAAGGCCAAGATTCTGGGGTGCGTAGGAGGGGGTGGGGTCTGGGTAGACTCACGGACACAAGCTCCGCTGCTCTCATAGTATCCCTGGCAGCAGCGTAGGCGCCTCCGGTGATCCACCTTCACTGCCTGGCGATAAGCTGTGCGGTACACAATCCTAGGATCAGAAGGAAGAGAATGAGGAGAGAGGGGAAAGACCTCCCTGCATCCTCAGGGTTTGGAGGAGGAGGAAATCCATTCAGACTGCAGTAAGAGCAATTGGCGTTTGATTTGAAGGAGGACTTCCCAACTGTCTGATCTGAGAGGAAACAAAAGGGCAAATGAATCTCTCTCTCTCTCTCTCTCTCTCTCTCTCTCTCTCTCTCTCTCTCTGGGGCTATTTGGAAACTAGGAGAACTGCACTCCCCATCTCCTAATACCAGAATCACAAACAATGTCACACTTGGACCACACACTAGTACACATATCCTTCCCCCCCACCAGAGTCTATCTGTTGTGAGACAGACTGGGAACCGTCTTTTCCAAAGGCAGATGGCTAGATGATATGACTAGTAAGGTGAAAGTATACCATTTGGGGTAAAAAAAAAAATCAACAGCACAAGGACAGGATGGAGAGGAAGATGACTAATTAATAGTTCATGTGATAAAGATCTAACATTTTAATGGACTACATGTTCCATAAGTCAACATATTGAAAGGTTGTACGGATTTAGAATCAGAGGACCCAAGTTTGACTCCTTTCTCTGCCACTTAACTACTTGTGAGACCTTGAGCAAGTCACCTCTCTGGGCCTCAGTTTCCTCAGATGTAAAATGGGGAGATGAGACTAGACAATGGATGACTCAACACGTTATTTCTTAAGTGCCTATCTTAAGTGCCAGTCACTAGGCTAGGTACAAGGTCCCTTCCAATCCTGAAGCTATGGTCCTATGACTCTCAGATCGATGTATCCAGCCTCAATCTCTCTTCAACTCACCAACCGCCTGCCAGACTTCTCTCCTTAGACGCCCTGTTGGAATCTCTAACTTGGCAGATTCAGAAGAGAACTCATTATTTGCCCTTAAACCTGCTCTCTCTTGCAATTTTCCCTATTTCTGTCCAGGGTCATAGCATCCTTCTGATCACCCAGGACCCCAAACTCAGGAATCTGGACTCTTCCCTCTTCCCCATAGCACACATTTAATTAGCTGTCAAGGCTCATCCAGTCTATCTCCCTGACATCTCTCTTACCCAACCCCTTTTCTTCATACAACCACCTCCCTGATTCAGGCCCCCCAGGGCTCCTTGCCTGAACCATTAAGATAGCCCCCAGTCTCCCACCTCTCTAACCCATCCTCCACACAACTGCCAAAATAACTCGCCTAAATCATAATTGTGACCATTCCACTCAATCTCAAAAGTCTTCAATGGCTACCTGTTACCTATCCAATAAAATATAAACTCCTCAGCTTCTTATTTAAAACTCCTCACAACAGGCAGATTTCAGAAAAACCCGGAAAGACTTGTACCTCTTCATCTTAGAATTGGAAGTTTCTTTCAAGGCTCACCTTAGGTACCACCTCATTCTTGAAGCCTTTCTTCCTTCCTATGCTGTACTTATGAGTGCTCTCTCCCTTCTCAAATTTTCTTGTTTTATGAATTATATCTTCTAATAGAAAGTACATTTATTGACAATGGGACTGGTTTTCTTTTTTTTTTTTTAATTTTTGTCTCTGTATCTCCATTAGGACCGATACCATCTTAAGAGGATAGGGACAAGCACTGGGACTTCACTGATAGAAGATAGTTTCCTTAGAAGAAACTCCTTCTACCAAGGCAGATCAGCCCCTGCTCTGCAATTTAAGAGTCCTAGAGCATTGTCTGGGGCACTTAAAGGTTACATAACTTGCCTGGTTGCACACTCAGTATGTGTCAGAGGCAGGAATTTAAAGTTAGGACTTCCTCTGATGAGACCAGCCTTCTGTCCATTGTGCTAGGTTTCCACCAGCCTTGCACATTCATAGGTACTTACTTAAATGCTTATCGAATTCAATTGACCATAGAAACCAGGACCAGAAGCAATAGTTAGAAGTGGTTATTTGAAGGCAGATTTTGGTGGAATGTGAGGAAGAACTTCCCACCAGTTAGAGCCATCCCAAAATAGTATGGCTTGTCTTGCTGGTAGTAAGTTACCCCACTCCTTGATGGCCCTTGGGTGGGACTGTAGTACAAAGGAGTTGTGCTTAGGTATAAGCAGGTATAAGGGGTTTCTTAATCTTTTTGTCTGTCATGGACCTCTTCTCAGAATCATGATTTCAAAGAATTGAAAGGAATGTTCAATTTCAGTTAGAGATTAGTGAAAATAAAGATGCAATTTATCTTTTCCCTTCCAAGTTCATAGACTCCTAGTTTTTTATTTGTTTTTGGCAATTGGGGTTAAGTGACTTGCCCAGGGTCACACAACTGGTGTCAAGTGTTTGGTCTGACGCCAGATTTGAACTCAGTTCCTCCTGACTTCAGGGCTGGTGCTCTATCCACTGTGCCATCTAGCTGCCCCCATCATAGACTCCTCTGAAATGGGTCCATAAACCCCAAGTTAAGAACCCTTCTTAATAGAGGATCTCAAAACACCTTCTTGCAAAGCCTTGTTTGCTCAGAAGGGAGGACTGATGCATCAGAGTGGCTCACTGGATAGAGTGCTGGGCCTAAAGTATAAAAGTCCTGAGTTCAAATCCTGCTTCGGACACTAGCTTTGTGACCCTGGACGAGTCCTTTAAGCTCAGTTTGCCTTCATTTCCTTATCTGTAAAATGAGGATAATAATAGCACCTACCTCCCAGGGCTGTTGCAAGGATCAAATGACATAATAATTGTAAAGCACAGGGCCTGGTACATGGTGAATGACATATAACTGTTAAGTACCATTATTATCAGAGAAGGGGCACATAATTCGCTTAGGTAGAATGTAAGCTCCTTGAGGGCAGGGATTGGAACACTTTTGTCTTTGTATCTAGTACAAGGCTTGGCACATCATAGGCACTTAATAAGTGATTGCTGGGGCAGCTAGGTGGCGCCATAGTGCACAGAGCGCCTGGCCTGAAGTGAGCAAGACTCATCTTTCTGAGTTCAAATCTGACCTCAGACACTCACTAGCTGTGTGACCCTGAGCTTAACTCTGTTTGCCTCAGTTTCCTCATCTGTAAGATGAGCTGGAGAAGAAAATGGTTTCTTTGCCAAGAAAACCTAAATGGGGTCATGAAGAATCAAGCACAACTGGAAAAAAAAAAATGACAACAGAGTGATTGCTGATCAAGAGAAGGAGGCAGGAGCAGGGCAGACACCTAGAAGTCCAGAGCATCCCAGACCCCTAGAGCCTTTCTCCTTGAAGGCTGATTGATTAGGGGAAGTACTTACTTGGGCTGAGGACAGGAATGATCATTCCCCCAAGGCTGGTTGCAGGGCTCAGTGGGGAGTTGGGTGTAGGGATGAGAGTAGGATTCTTTCATTGTGGTGGTGTAACTAGGGTGGAAGAAAACAGAGTCAACACGGCATAGCCCCCCTAACCAGGGCATCAAAAGACCCAGTTACAAGTCCTGACTCTGTCAATAACTCCGCTATATGACCCTGGTAAATCACTTCACCCTACTCCCCAATCTGGGCTTCAGCTGCTTTATCCTTAAATGGGATTATTGGACTCCCTAACCTTGGGGTTGGATTTAAGGTATGGATTGGACTTTGAGTCAAGGCACTATATCCTTTAGGTTACATGTGGGGAATCTTCTCCAAGCTTAAATATTTTTAAATCTACCCTAACATCTGAAATAATTCCCCAGTATTTGGATTAGCTCCATCATGAACATCAGAAATAGTTACCTAATCTGAGAGATAACAAGAGGATAAATGAATCCTCTCTCTCTCCCCGCCCCCCCTTCTCTCTTTCTCTTTGAAAACTTGGAGAACTTCACTCATCATTCCTCAATTCCAGAACTCCAGATTCAAAGATTTTCATAGTTAGATGGGATGTTTGGGGGGGGTAATGTCTTAGACACCTCCCCCAACATCTGGAATACTTAAGGTAGTTTCCCCTCAAAATACTCATATGGAACCATTTTCTTGATATCTGGACTCCACCTTCTCCCTCCCTTGTCCTACCCTCCCAACACATCTGGAATTCATAACCCAGGCCCAGGTCAAACTTCCAGTCCCATCTCATATTGGGCATTTGGAGCCAAACTCTGTTCTATGATCCTTTTTCTCTCTTCTCTTTTCTTTGTCCCTCCCATCACCTGCCTCCTTTCCTTCCATGGTCCCAACTGGGTTATGACAATTCTTAACAAATCCCCCAGTGCCTACCTCAGTGACAGAGAGGGGGGACAGAGACAAGGGTAGTGAAAGACACAGGGATCCTTATAGAGATGGCACAGAGACAGGGATGGTACCAAGGCAGAGACAAACTCTGAGATAGAAGCAGAAAGATAGAATAAAAAGAAAGATATGGCAATAATGATGACATACTAGAAAAAGAGAGATTTAGGAGAGGGGTAGGTATAGAGACTGAGAAGTAGATAAAGAAACAAATTGAGACCGACAGAAATGAAAATAAGGGTAAGAACAGAGATTAGGTCAGAGACAGATGGGAACAGAAATAAAGTTTGAGGGAAGAGGAAAGAGATAATAGTAGGGAGAGATAGGATCCAAGATAGGAATAGAGTAGAAATGAGGACAGAAAAGCAAAGATGAGAAAGGGCAGTTGTGAAAGGGTCTGTGAAAGGAAGGGGTGATAAACCAGGAAGGGGAGGGGTCTTTGGTATTGATAATGGCCCAGGATCAGTCAGGGGTCTTCCTCTCTCACCTTTCCCAGTAGCTGCAGACGTTGGGATCATTAGGGTTGAGAGGGCTGCCCAGTCCGAGCAGGAGGAAGAAGAGAACAGTCAGTTGTGGCAGTGTCCTGGACAGCATGGGGCCACCTAAGGGTCTGGAAACTTCACTGTATGACCTTGGATAAGTCACTTAAATTCTCTAGACTTCAGTTTCCTCATCTGCAAAACGGGAATAATAATACACTCGGAAGACTTATTAACAGTAAAGTCTCATATGTGTTAGTTTTCATTATTATCATCACATGAAAAAGAAGGCTAAGGAGTGGGGGTACTTAACTCAGAAAAGAGAAGGCTTTTGGTGTTGGGGGAAGAAGGAGGACAGTCCCTGACTTCAATCATGTCAAGGGTTATTTTGGCCGCAGAGCACAGAGCTAGGAGCAACAAAGTGAAGTTGCAGAAATGTTTTAGGCTTAATGTTATAGCCTTAATATAGTAGGTAAGTATAGTAAACCATAGTAAACTCCCCATTACTGGTGGGATTTAAATAGTAGCTGGTTCACCATTTGTTGGATCTATTGCAGCAAGAAAGTATGTGTTGGGCAGGGGCTTAGGTTAGGGGGATTCTAAAGCTTCCTACCCCATCAAGGTTCTAAGAGACTGCGATCTTCGATTACTTATGCTATTTGAAGAGGAGAGGTTCCCCTATTTCAAGTTCCAGCTTGGAAAATTACTAGCTTTGTGCTTTGGGAAAGTCTTGGGGGCCTCAGTTTCCTCATCTGCATAATGAGGGAGATGGCTTAAATGATTTTTACACTCTCCGCCAGCTCTCAATCCCTCCATCCCCTGACCCTTAAAAGAAGCTCAGGCATCCGACCCTATAGCTTCATCCACTTGGGACCTGGTCCCTAGGATTTAGCCTTCCTAAGTCTCTGTCCATCTCCCCTTTCCCACTAAGCAGGAATGGTTGGAATAAGTGACAAAGCTGAGATTTGAACTCAGGGGAAGCTCTCCTCTCCTCTCAAGGCCTTAAACCTAAAAGGTGCTTAAGGATCACAGAGTTCTAGAATCTTCTGTGCTGTGCACCCCTCCCCTATACACACACACTCACACACACAACCTCACCCGGTGCACAGGCTGGGAAGAGAATCAGGACCCTCACATGAGGTCGTTGTCTCAGGAGAACAGCTCATGGGCTAAGAAGGGGATCAGTTTAACGAGCTGCTCCTCTACCCGTAGCCCTCTGCCCCCGGCCTGGCTTTCAGATTCTGTTGATATAACTCCTCTCTCCATACCCCCCAAGGCAGCCACATCTGCTTGTCATTTTTTGTTTCTGGGAAGAAAGTGAGGTCCCACTTTCAGGCAGCTTATCCTCAATGAGCATCCCTGGAATGCTGGATGCCCTGATCTCAAAACCTCCTCGTCCCCACCCCCACATACTCCCTGAAGGTCATCAAGGTCCTCTTCCCATCTCTAAGAAGGGTCACCCTCTCCTCTTCCTTCTTCGGACAGCTAGGTGGTGTGGTGGACAGAACGCTGGACCTGGAGTCAGCAAGACCTAATTTCAAATCTAGCCTCAGATACTTACTGGGTGTGTGACCCTGAGCAAGTCACTTAGCCTCTGCCTACCTCACTTTCCTCATCTGTCAAATGGGGATATTAATAGCAACTACCTCAAAGGGTTGTTGTGAAGATCAAATGATTGTAATTATAAATTAATAATTATAAAATGTGTAGCACAGTGCCTAGCACATAGTAAGTTCTATATAAATGATTATTAATGATGATGATGATGCTATCTAGCCTCAGACACTTACTAGCTGTGTGACCTTGGGCAAGCATTTAACTTCTATCTGCCTCAGTTTCCTCATCAGCAAATATGGACCTAATAACAGCAACTACCTTCCAGAGTTGTGAGGATAAAATGAGATTTTTGTAAAGACATTTCTAGACCTTTAAGCACTATATAAGCACTAGCCATCATTATTATTCCTTGAGGTCTCCTGAGAAGAGATGACGGCCTCTCCCTACTGCTGACTCATTCAAGTGTCTTCTACCCCCTTGGGAAGTCCCTCTTCAGACATGGAAGTGGCTCATTTCTTTCAGCGTGGTGGGGATGAAAGTTTCCTCCTCCCACATTTGCCTCAATCCTTTGTTTCTACTGCCTGACACCCCAGCCGTCCATCAACCTTTTAGCTGTGTGATGCCAGTCCCTGCTTCCCCTTAGACATTACTGTCACCAAAGCCTCAGGGTGCTGTAGAGGAAAAAGCATTAGACCAGTCATCAAGAGACACAGGTTCAAATCCCAGGTCTGCCCATTATATAGGGCCTCTCTTTGGGCCTTAGATTCTTGATATTTAAAATGAAGGGATTGACTAACTGGATGAAATCTAAGGCCCCTTTCAGTTCTAACAATCTATGAATTACCATGCCCTATAAGCTTTGTCTCCTGTGCACATCTAAATAGCCCTGCTCCCTCCTGGTTCCAGCCTCTCTCTCTCTCTGTCTCTCTCTGTCTCTCTTTCGTCTCTCTGTTTCTCTCTTTCTTTGTCTCTCTCTGTCTCTCTGTCTGTCTCTCTCTGTCTCTGTCTATCTCTCTGTCTCTCTGTCTGTCTCCCTGTCTCTCTTTGTCTCTCTCTGTTTCTCTATCTCTGTCTCTGTCTCAGTTTGTCTGTCTGTCTGTCTGTCTGTCTCTCTCTCTCCACCTAGAAGTCACTCACTAGTTCCCCGTGACATTCATCTGAGTGGGATGGGAGGCCAGCTGGTATGGGAAGAGCCAACCTTGTCTGGGGCTAGTGTGTAGAAGTAGGGGGTCAGGAATCTGAGGTGGGAAGGCTGACCAGAATCCCTATGGCCTGGGGCCAGTAGAGCACATAAAAGCCGAGGGGGGTTAGGGGGAGGGGGTAATGATGCCTGGAAGAGCAACACAGGATACAGAACCTGAAAACAGGAAACAGAGACTAGAGAGGATGTGTGTCAGGGGAAAGACAGCAGCAGCAGCAGCACAGAACACTCTCTACTGTGAGGCGCTGAGCCCTTGGGACCCTCCTGCTGGGCTCCGGTTAGAGCCTGCTATAGCCGGGTGATAAGATGAGGAGGTCTGGAGAGAGAGTTCAAGGACCCAGGATTTGAGAGAAAGAAGCAACGGGATTTAGTGATAAGAATGCTGAATTTTTCAGAGTCTAGGGAGCTGGGTTCAAACTCAGATGCCACCACCTACTAGCTGTGTGACCTTGAGCAAGTCATTCAAGGTTGGGAGACTCATCTGTAAGACGGGGATAACTAGACATGCCCCCCCTACTTCACGGGTTGTTGTGAGGAAAATGCTATCTACATATAAGCCATCAGTAGGGATAGAGATTAGACTTAGGATTTCGCTGGTGTAGGGAGCTACCTGGTGAAAAAACTCCTCCCAATGCAGGGCAATACCTCCATTGCAATTCATAGTCTTTAGAGAGTTGCTGGGGTGGAATTAGAGGTTAAGTGACTTGTCCAGGGTCACACAGCCAGTATGTGTCAGGGATGAGACCTGAACCCAATCTTCCCGGCTCTGGGGACTGTTCTCTATCCACTATACCTCTTGAGCTACTATTAGTACTTATTAATCATTTAAAATGGTATTGATTTATAATAACTATCTTACCACCCGTGCCTGAAATAAGAGAGACATTTCTCTTTGGCTTAGTCTCCAGGGACTGACCTTATGGTGCAGAGGAGGATACCTCACTCCCTACGAGGGTGAGAGGCAGGACCAGGCTCCGAGCATAGCAAGTCTGTGGCTGTTCACGTAACAAAAATCCTGGAATATACTGGGGGGGGGGGGCAGAAAGCAAAGAAAGAGGCAGAGGAGGAAGGAGAAAGGGGTCTGGTTTCCCCAGTCCCTGGGGAGAAGGCATTTAGTTAGAACCCCTTTGCCCAGCAGGTCTGAGAAAATCTTTGGAGCTCCTGCCTATAGATGACAGCCAGCTGCCTCATCTTTCTGTTATCTCTCTATCTCTCTGTTAATGCTTCAGTACCACTCCCTACTTTTTCCTTTCTCTAATTTTCTCCCTGTCTTTTTCTCCAATTCTCTCTCCTCCCTCACAGCCCCCATCCCAGAGCAACTGCTGAGTTTGTTTTGAAAATTCCCAGGACCGGAAACTGGCTGGGCCTCCATCCACTACTTTCCTAGGCCCCTGGAGCCTTCAGGTCAGGCTAGTGCTGGGCCAGGACCAGGGCCATAGGAAGGAATTTTTTGCTAATGGGGCCCTAGAAATAGTTACGGGATAAATAAAAATGTACAATGATGGAAACAGGGGACCTGGATATCCCCCAAATGGAGCCCTGCTCCCTACTATTGTAGAGCAGTTACAGCCCTGACCAGTGCTACCTCCCACCCAGTCGTCTCCAAGCCCCACAGGAATTGTTAGATCTAAGCCTTGGGTGAAGGGAGAGGTCAGTGAGTAGGTGGGGCAGCTGGGCTAGGCTGGGCCTTAGTGGAAGCTCAGTAAGTCAGTACTCAGTTCAGACAATATTTATTGAATCAATGATTGAGTAAATGACTGAATGAATGAGGGAATGAGAATGTGAGTGAATAAATGAATGACCCAGGCCAGATGACCAGGAGGTAGAGATGGGTCAGTTTCAAGGCCTTAAGGAAATGTGGAATATTAGAAAAGGGGACTGACCTGAGATCTGCAGAAGCAAGATGGTGCTGAGGAGAGAACATTGGACCTGGTTTTATGACTGTATGACTATGGACAAGTCACTTAAACTCTCAGAACCTCTGTTTCCTCATCCAGAGGCAGCTAGTAGCCCAAAGGATAGAGTGCTGGGTCTGGAATCAGGAAGACGTGGGTTCAAATCTAGCCTCAGAGCCTTCCTAGCGGTGTGATCCTTGACAAGTCACTTAACCTCTGTCTACTTCACTTTCCTCATCTGTAAAATGGGGATCATAATAACACCTACCTCCTAGGGTTGTTGTAAAGATCAAATGAGGTGTTTATAAAGCACTTAGCTCAGTGCCTGGCACATAATAGATGCTAATACATGCTTACGCCCTTCCCTTCCTCCATCTATCAAATGACCAGAGATATTTTAGAGGTAGAAATGATGGGACTTGGTAGGATTGGATATGGGGGACAAAGACAGGTCAAAGCAAATGGTGACTGTGAGGTTTTGGAACTGGTACACTGGGAGGATGGTGATGCCATTCATAGAAATTGAGAAGTTAGAAGAGCAGGTTTAGGGGACAAGATTAAATTCAATTTTAGATGTGTTGAAGGTTAGGTACTGACAACCCAACATCTCCCAGTTGAACATCTCCAATTGAGGATCAAGTAGGCATGTGACTTCCTACTATGTGACCTATACATAGTAGGTACATAATAAATACTGTTGGATTAGATTGGTAGGATAGTGAGGGAGAGAGCTATCCAAACACAGGAATTCTGGAAAGAAGCTGAGGTTGGTGCTATAGAGTAGGGACTGATCGACGCAGAAGGGATATTTAAAGTCAAAAGGTAGGTAAGGTTATCAAGGAAGAAAGTGTGGAAAGAGAAAAGGGCCCAAGATAGAACTTTGGGAATATCCCCATGCATTCCGGCCATATTTAATTCATAGGATCATGGTCTTTAGAGCTGGAAAAGGCTCTGGGGATTTGGAGTCCTTTGAATGGCAGGGACAAAGAGTCATTAATGACTTATTGGCTTGGAAGGAGGACCTTAGTAGAATGCCCAATGCTATTTAAAATACTTATCAATGACTTGAATAAAGGAATAAAGAGCAACCTATCAGATGTTTAGAAGACACAAAGCTAGGAAAGGTAGGTGGCTAACAGCATGATCCAAATACATTTTTAAAGGCTGCAACATTGGACCAAAACTCATAACATTACACTGAATAGGAAAAAATGTAATGTTGTATATTTGAGTTCAAATACAAACGGTGGAGGCTTGTCTAAACAGTGGTTCATCTGAAACAAGCTCTAGTTTTAGTGGGCAGCTAGCTCAATAAACATCACTAGAGTGATACAGCATCTGGAAAGCTTGAATTGACCTTGAACTTAATTAAGAGAAGCATAGTGTCTAGGACTAGGGAGATGAAAATCTCATAGTACTCTCTGCCCTACTAAGTCCACATCCTGAGTATTATTTTTAGTTCTGGGCACCACATTTCAGGAAGAACACTGATAAACTAGATAATGTACAGAAAATAGGATGATGAAAGTTTTGAGATCATGTTACATGAGAATTGATTGAAGGAACCAGAGAAGTTTAACTTTCAGAAGAGGGAGAAAGAAACAAACACTTATTAAATACCTACTATGTGCCAGGAGCTGTGCTAAGTGCTTTTACAAATATCATCACATTTGATTTTTACGGCAACCCTGAAAAGTAGGTGCTATTATTATCCGCATTTTATAGTTGAGGAAACTGTGGCAGACAAAGGTTAAATGACCTGCCCAGGGTGTTGTTCAGTTATTTTTCAGTCATGTCTGACTCTGTGGCCCCTTTTGAGGTTTTCTTGGCAAAGATACTGGAGTGGTTTTTCCATTTCCTTCTCCAGCTCATTTTAGAGATAAGGAAATTAAAGCAAAGAAGGTTAAGTGACTTGCCCAGGGTCACACCGCTGGTAAGTGTCTGAGGTCAGATTTGAACTCAGGAAGATGAATTTTCTTGACTTCAGGTTGGGTACTCTATCCACTATACCTTCTAGCTGCAATAATAATAATAATAATAATAATAATGAAAATGATAATAATGACTAGCATTTATATAACAGTTTAGGGTTTGCAATGTGCTTTAAAGATATCTCTTTTGATCTGCACAACAACCCTGTGAGTTAGGTTCTGCCCTTATCCCTATTTTATAAATGAGAAAAATGAGTCTTAGAGGGTCAAGTGATTTGCCAGGGTCACTGACACTAAATCGGAGACAGGATTTGAACCCAGGCCTCTCTGATTTTAGTCCCAGCACTCTATCCACTGCATCCCCTAGCTACCTATATATATGCTTTATATTTTTACCATATATCACCTCATATATATCTCTGTAACAATCTCTCAAATGTCTACAACATTTTAAGGTGTACAAAATGCTTTGCCTTTGCAAAGAAGACAACTGTGCCCAAAGTTATCGTGTGTCAGAGATGGCCCTTGAGCCCAAGTCTTTTTGACCCCCAAATAAGAATTGCAGGAGCAGCTAGGTGGCACAGTGGACAGAGCACTGGCCCTGGAATCAGGAGGACCTGAGTTCAAAACCAGCCTCAGACACATAACACTCACTAGCTGTGTGACTCTGGGCAAGTTACTTAACCCCAATTGCCTCATATTAAAAAAACAAAACAAAACAAACAAAAACCAAGAATTGGGATAGCTAGGTGGCACAGTGGATAGAGCACCAGCCCTGGAGTCAGGAGGACCTGAGTTCAAATCCAGCCTCAGAAACATAATACTTCCTAGCTATGTGACTCTGGGCAAGTCACTTAACCCCAATTGCCTCACATAAAAAACAAAAACAAACAAACAAACAAACAAAAAAGCAAGAATTGTCTCACTGTAGCCAAAGTCCCACCATGATATTCCCTCCCCAAACCAAATCAGTTCAGTCTCCTTATCAGTATCCTCCTCATCCCCAACTTGTTTCAGCCCTGAAATTATGAGGAAACACTTACATTGGTCTTTTTTTTTCATTCAGTCAAACTTGCCCAGTCTTTTAACTCTTCCAATTATTTACTCATTCCTTTATCCACTAGTTCATTCACACAAAAAATGTGAGCCTGCTGAAGGACCCTTCACGCAGGTTAGCCTTCCAGTTAAGACACTGTCCCCACTGTCCTCCATATAGGAGGAAATATGGCTTAGATCACTGGCCTTGAAGTCAGAGAGATGGAGGTTCAAATCCTACTTCACACAATTGCTAGCTCTATGACCCTAGAGGAGTCACTTAACCGCTGTCTGCCTCAGTTTCCTCATCTGTAAAATGAGGAGTGTGGAGCAGACTGATCATAAGACCATATGCTCAGAGCTGAAAGGAGAACTGAACTCAGAGGCCATTAAAGCCCTATGACAGAGGTTGGATTTACTGACCTCTGGGTTCCCTTCCATCTCCAAGCCTCTGATCCTATGAGTGGCCTGCTCTATACATTTCCACTCTGAGAACTGGAATCCTGTACTGATGGACCCGTATCTCAGTATCCCATCATCCTGATTTGATGGAAATTGCACTGAGCTTGGTCATTAGTTAAAGTACTGGCTTAAGCACTTTTATAGCTGGAATACCTCAGATACCTCAGATACCATTTAGTCTAACCCTTGCCTAAATAATAAATTCTGCCTAGAATGTCCTTGACAAATGGCAGACCAGAAATGGTCAATTTCTCTAGGTAGATTGTTCTACATTCGTTTTGCCTGGTTTTATTTGGTCTAGACTCATGATTTCATCTATGAAAGAAGCTCCTGGTATGGAAACTCCTTTCCCTGGTGCAGATTTGCAACTCATTTGTAATTCATTTATATCTGAGACAGTGCCTAGGGTTACAATGGATTAAGGGACTTGTCCATTGTCACATAGTTGGTTTGACAGAGGCAGAGCTTGAACCAACTAGGTCTTCCTGACTCCCAAGCTGGCTTTCCACACCTTCCAGCCTTTCTCCTCTGGGTCCTAGGTGTGGAGCTGGAAGGGAGCCCATTTCATTGGTGCATCTATTGGCAGCTGTGATCATTAGGGCATATTCCTTTCTGTGGAGCGAAAATCTTTGTCCCTATAATTTCCACCCATTGGTCCTAATTCTATCCTCTGGGGTTGAGTAGAACAAATCTAATTCTTCTTCCATATGACTTGTCTCAATACTTTAAGGAGCTGTGAGTTCATTGGTGCAGGGTTTTTCTCTGAAGAAGCGAATTCCTGTCCTTCTATGGCTTCATATAGGCAGCTAGGTAGCCCAGATAATAGAACAGTGGGCCTCTAGTCAGGGAGACCTGAGCCTTAGATACTTCCTAAGTGTATGATCCTGGTCAAGTCACTTGATCTCTGCCTCAGTTTCTTTAGCTGTAAAATGGGAATCATTTTACATTTTACATAGCACCCACCCCTCAGGCTTGTTGTAAGATCACCGGAGGTAATATGCATAAGTATGCATAGTGCTGTGTCACATAATAGGCTCTTACTAAATGCTTATTCTCTTTCCCTTCGGTTTCATGAGTTGCTATAGCAAAAAACAAAAACAAAAACAAAAAACAAAAAAAACCCAGTTCTGATGGTTAGTACTGTTTTCTTCTCTCTTCTTTGTAGATAAGCTTAGTCATTATAATTATACAATATTCAATTTGATTCTTTTCTTTCCACTTACATTGTAGTCGCTGTATTTATTGTTTTCCTGGTTCTTCTTATTCTACTTTGCATCAGTTTATATAATTCTATTAATACAGCTTAAGACTGTGTTAGCTCTTTTGGTTTCCATGTCACATTATTAATCCATACTGAATTTTCAGACCAGTAAAACTCTACAGGTCTTTTTCACATGTACTGATTTTCTACCCATATCTCTTCCATCTTATATTTAAAAAACTGATTTTTTTGAACCTAAGTATAGGACTTTACATTTATCCTTATTAGAATCCAAATTGTAACTTCAGCCTTCTTGTTCCAGTCTACCACATCTTTTTGGATACCAGTTCTATCACCCACACAGTAGCTATTCCTATCAGAGACTGAAAAATATATTATCTTTGCCTTCATCTAATCATTGATTAAAATCCTAATCAGAGCAGAGACACAAACAGAAACACTAGGAGTAACTAACTAAGGAGTATAACCTTTACTAGCTGTGTGGACTTAGGAAAATAACTTGCCTTTCCTGGGCCAGAGTTTCTTCATCTTTGTCAGATCTTAAAATACTCCATGACATGGTCCAAATCTGTGTCTCTGGCTTTGTTGACCATCGCTTCCCATCCCACACTTTGTTATTCAGCCAAACTGGTTGACTCTCTGTTTCTTAAATATGATGGTCCATCTCCAATCTCCCAATGCCTGTCCTCCGTTCCTGGAATGCACTTCTCCCCATCTTTCCCTCTTAGACTCCCTGTCTTCTTTCAAGACCTAGCTCAAGAATCTTTCTATATGAAGCCTGGCACATGGGAGGCATTTAATAAATGCTTGTTTCCTTCCTTCCCAACTCCCCTCCACTCTAAGTGTACTCTCTCTCAAACTATCTCATATGCAAATCAAGACATGGCCCTTGTGACATAATTGGTCCTCTTCAGGAACAGAGGACAAACAAAAACAATCTCATATTTAATAACTTTATATTTGTTCTCTTCATATTTATTTTGTGAGTTCCTTGGGAGCAAGCCTTATTTCATTCTTTGCTTTTGCATTCCCCATGCTTAAAATAGTTACTGGCACACAGAAAATAAGCTTGATTGATTGGGTTGCACAAATCTAAAATCCCTTCCAGTTGTAACATGCTGTGTTCTATGTTCTATGTTCTATGTTCTATGTCCCTCCCAGTTCTAACATTTACTGGTTTTAGGATGTCTAGAGTTGGAGCCAGCTGATTCATCTGTTCTATTCTCCATCTCAGTCAATGTCTTTGTGTCAAGAAACATTTGAGGAGAAAAGAAGGGTTATGAGTAGCTATAGCTCAACCCCAGACTGCCCTTTATAAGATTGTCTTTATCTTCTAATATAAAAAATAGTTTACAACTTATATAGGTTTACAAAGTCCTTGCTTCACAAAATTTGTGAAGGACTGAGTCTCTCCTATGAGAATGTAAGTTCCTTCAGGGCAGGGACTATTTTGCTTTAAGCTCCATCCCCCCCCCCCCCCCAATCCAACACTTAGCATTGTGCCTGGAACATAGTAGGTGCTTCACAAGTGTTGCTTGTGCAAATACTCTCATTCCCACTCCTCATTCCCATGAGGAGTGATTTCTACTAGGTTGCAAAGCTAGTAAGTGTCAGAGTCAGGATTTGAACTATTTCTCCAACTGCTTCTCCCCCTTCCTACCCTCTACCCCCCAGGTTTCTAACTCTAGAACCATTGCTGTCTCTACTAGGCTGCTTTCCAAAATTTTTGTTGTTGTCAGGTCATTTCAGTTGTGTTTGACTCTTTGTGACCCCATTTGGGATTTTCTTGGCAGAAATACTGGAGTGGTTTGCCATTTCCTTTTCCATACCTATTTACATCTCTGTCTACTTTACCCTCCTCACTGTGTCAGATCCCCCAAGGTAGGAGCCTCTGACCTAGACATCCCCCCTTAGCCTCAATTTCAAACACTAAAATGAAAGGATTAGGCTAAACTCTAGCTCTCCTGGCCCAGATGAAGAAAGGAAATCCTTTTTCTCTCAGACTAATGGACACCTTCTAGAGTTGAAGAAGATTACTTTTGTGGGGTACTGAAGAAAGAAACAATGAAAAGCAAAGGATACACAAGCTTACTTGCTTTCTTGGCCAAATGTGTCTAACCCAGTCTCTAAGGTGTGACCTAGGTACTTCTAGTTACCTATAAACTTAAATCAGAAATGAGGCATCATGGTTAAAAGCAATGATTTTGGAATGGGAGAATTGGAAGGCCTGAGCTCCAAATTTGAGCTCTAATACTTTCTAGGTGGTACAGTCAGGGCCTGGAGTTGGAAAGATCTGAGTTTAAATCTGGACTCAGACACTTACTGGCTGTGTGACCCTGGACAAGTCACTTAACCCCTCCTTGCCTTAGTTCCTCATCTGTAATATGGGGACACACTGGAGAAGGAAATGGCAAACCACTATGAGAAATAATTCATTTGGACCCCTACTCTAGTCCAATCAGTATTAATCAGTCTGATATTTTACATAAATCACGTAGGGATAATTAGATAGATAGGTTCTTATAGTGGGCCTCAAACTTTAGCGTAATGTTCACTACTTGTTTACCAAGTTCTAAGGCTAACTTGCGAAACTTTGAAAATGCTGACAAAGATATTTCCATCCTGTTTTACTCAAATTCCCTGTCTAAACCCAGCACGGGTAGGATGCCTTGATGCTTTGGAGAGTCCCCCAACTTATTTTTGTACCTTTAGAACATTCTCTCTTGTCCAATAGGAGAAGGTGACCATCTTATGACCATCTTATGACCATCTTATGGCCACTTAGTCAGTGGAGATGCCCATGCTTTACCCAACCTGGGACCCCCTGCTAATACGTCATTTTTGGCCTTCAAGAGCAAAGTCTATCAACCAATGAAATTCTGTATTTTGCTATGCCATTTTTGCGTATTTGGGTATCAAACCCTATAAAAACAAGATGCTGGAAGAAGGGGGCATCTCAGATTGTGAGGAAGATCTGAGGTCTGCTTCATTAGAGGGGGCCACAGATCCTTTAATAAAGTGCCATTGGTTCAGAGCTCTGCCTCAGTCTCTTTTATTGTAGGTTGGACAATTTTAATCCCCATATGACTTCAGTATCTTTGCCAGGATAACCCCATGGACAAAATTCATGGAGTCATGTAGAGCCTGACATGACAGAACAACTACAACAACAACACTTACTCCCTGTGTGGGAAAGGCTCTTCACCGCTGAGCCTCAGTTTTATCATCTTTAAAATAACAAGCTTAATTCCTGATGGCCTCTAAACTCCTTCACACCTCAAAATCACATGTTTTCGCCTATCTAAATAAAAGAGGGGAAAAACAGGAGGTATATCAATGGCACCTTCCCAGGGGCATCGGAACATGAGTGATTTAGCTGTCTATGATCCCAACAATCCAAGGCAGAGGTGTAATGGAGTCCACTCCAAAGGAATTGGAAGAGTGGATTGTTAAATTAACTTAAATTAATTGTTAAATTAGATTGTTAAATTTTCAGTGTGAGCATTTGCACTTTGGAAACCAGCAAAAGCTACAAGTCAGGCAAGTTCATTGCTTTGTTGATTTTCCAGACTTGAGAATGTTAATCATGCAGATTAAATTTAAAACTTTGTCATGTGTACATTTTCCCCCTAGAGATCAGGCTGTTACACAATTACCAGCACAACCTTGATCTAAGAGCACGGCCGGATTCGGAAGACATAAACTCCAACTTTTGAAACAATGAAACTGAGTATAAACTGCGCCCCCAAGATTCCTGCTCCGTAAGCCTGAGTGGGCAGCTTGTACGAGTGATGTGGTAACGTCGTTTGCCCAGGACACAGGGGGTGGGGCTTGCTTCGAGAGGAGAGAACTCAGCTGATCTGCTTCCCAGGCTAGAGCAATGGGCTGCGTGGGAGGGAAGGGGAGAGAGGGAGGAGATAAGGGAGATCGGTGTGTGGTCCCAAAGACAAGGGCGGGATGGTCTGAGGAAAGGTGGGGCGCGGAGCTTTCCTGGCCGGGCCAAAAGCTCAGCCCCTGGTGGCCAGCCTCATCTGCTGGTGCTCTCCCCACTGCGTAGGGCATGGGGATAAGGATTCAGGCACCACTCCTATCCCCCGGTTGTAATCTGCACCTTTGTCTCCTTAGCTAGGCTGGGCTTCCTATGTTTTATGTTCCTCCCCATCAGAAGGAGGGTACCCAGGCATCTCTCTCTTCCCAAAGCCTCACCCCCGTACACTCTCATTGCCTCCATCTTCAGCCACCTGAATGTTCGGAAGAGTGGAGAACAGCAGGGAAGTAATAGGGGGGATAGGTTGGTTTCTGACTTCCCTGGTCTTAAACCAATTCTGTGGATCACCGCCCCATCTCCCCCAAGGCCTCCCTCCTCTTCTGGTGAAAACGCCAGGATTCCAATCTGGACGCTTCTTCTAGCGGCCTCCGTCTCCTTAGGCAGGTCGCTTAACCCCTCTGGGCCTCAGCATCAATCAGTAAAGAAAGGGTTAGGCTAAACGATCTCTAAGCTCACTTCATTAAAAAAAAAAAAACTTTTTGAATCTTAATTTTATTGATCTTTTTTGTTTTACATCTCTTTCATTTCTAAGCTTACCCCGCCCGCTTCCTTTCCAAAAATATATCTCTCCCTCTTCCTCTACCCAGGGAGTCATTCTTTGCAACAAAAATTTAAAAGAAAAAAAAAAGCAGTTCTGCAAAGCCAACTAACACATGTCCACCCAGCCAATAGGCACAATATTCCATACTTCAGGTCTCTGAACATGCAAGCTCTTTTAACCTTCTTGTTAGGGGTCCGGTCCCAAGAAACTAGGAATCCCTGCACCTCTCCCCCTCCTTCCTCAGCCCCTGCCCCTCCTCCAGCCCCTCTCACTTGCAAGCACTCAGAGATGGAACCCAGAAGTCCGAGTGTCCAGGATTCCGGCCCGGGAGCCCCTTTTCAGAATAGGCTCCAGGCCAAGGAAATCAGAAGCCATCCATTCCATTCTCTTTCTGCCTCATTCCATGGCTATCCTCCCTTTTTCTCCTGTGCTTCTCCATCTTACTCTCAATGTTCCTCTTATCCTCCTAGTACAGGAATGCTACTCAGGCTTTGGGGTCCTGGCATTCCCCAAGTGCTGAGGTCAGGAGTTGGGTCATTTGCATATTGATTTGCATGGCCTGAATTTCAGGTCCAATAGTGGGAAGTGCTCCCTACTCCAGTCAGTAACTAGTCCTTCCCAGCAATCAGTTAGTTCCCTCTGGCCTTTCTTCGGTGCCAAAAATGAGGCCCAGAAAGAAAGGAGGAGGAAGGAAGGAGTAAAAGGGTACAGAAGGAAGGGAGGGAAGATGGAGAGAGAGAGGAGAGAAGAGCAGTGGGAAAGCAGAAGGGGAGAGACTAGGGAGAGAAGAGAGAAGAGGGGAATGGGGGAGAAATGAGGTGAGAGGAAAAGAGAGGGAGAGAGGAATAGAGAGAAAGGGGAGAACAGGAAGAGAGAAAAGAGGGAGAGAAGAATGGGGAAAAAGAAGGGAATAGGAGAAGGAGGAGAGGGGGAGAAATGAGGGGAAAAGAAGAATTGGGAGGAAGAGAAGACAGAGGGATAGCAAGAAAGGAAAAGAGAAGAATGGGAGGGAGGAAAAGAGAGGGTTGGGGAGAGTGGAGATAGGGAGGGGGTAAGAGGATAAAAAGAAACAGGGAAGGGGAACAGTGAGGGGGAAAAGCTACCACAAGAATGTGATCATCGTGGGAAAGAGAGAAATGTCAGTTGTCTGACTGTAAATATTCTCTTTCCCACCTCCAACAAGAGATCTGGAAATATCTGGGATCCCTGCCAGGGTCCAAGAATCCCCCCAGTTGGAGCCTAGCTAGTCCCCAGATTCCATCACCACCCACCCACCCCAGATCTGCCCCATAGACATTGCCTACTGCCCAGCACCCTTTCCTAATTCTCCCCTGCCTTTCTCCTTTCTAACCCCCCTCCTTTAGATCCCTCCTTTATCTTCACTGTTCCTCAGCTAGTCCCTCCCAGGCCTAGAGGTGAAGGCTAGAACAAGCCTCCGGGTAGGGGAATCTATTTTAGCTGAGCAGCAATGGGGTTGAAGCCTGGCTTACAGAAAGAACAAGAACAGTAAGACAGCAAGAAGAACTTTCTGGTTTCTTTTCCCTGTTTAGAGCCCCAACCCTCCTCCTCCAGTCCCCATCTCCCTTCATGCCTTCATGTCCCACTGGTCCTAATACCAGGAAAAGCTGTTTCTCATTATCCTGAAGATACCCCAACCTCCAAGTTGATCCGGGAACAGAGCTGGGGCTGCAGACGCTGACAGAGGGAAAGGAAATGGTGGGGGTAGGGAGCTAGGCGCCCCTAGGGAACCTGATCCCTCCCAGGCATTGGGCCACCCTCCAGGAGAGTCACTAGGCCAAGGGAGGGGCAGGACATAAAGCTCTGGGCCCAGGTCTGGCTCAATCCCACCTGCTCCCCACAACCCCCATCCACAGAATCTCTGAGGCCTCTGAGTAATGGCGTGACCTTCTCTGGGTTTCAATCTCCCCCTCTCTTCCCCTCTCTCCCCTATTTCTGTATCTCTATGTCTCCCTCTCTCTCTCCCCCCTTGCCTCTGTCTTGGTCCCTGTCTGTTTCTGAGTCTCTCCACATTTTTCATTTTTCTCCCCACTTCTGTTTTTCTATTTTTGACCATACCTCTCCCATATCTCTGTCTCTCTTTTGTCGCTGTCTTTCTTCCAATCTCTCTCTCCCTCCCTCTCTCTCCCTCTCTTTCTCTCTCTCTCTCTCTCTCTCTGTCTCTCTCTCTTTCCTTCTTCATCTTTTCCATTCCATCTTTATTTCTTTCTCCCTGTCTTCTTCCCAGCCTCTCTATATTTCTCTCTCTCGTTCCCTCCTCTCCCTCTCTGCTCCCAAGCACACAAACTAAAACTCCAGGTGTCCTCCCCTCACACAGACAGACAGGTTTACTTGAAGCTCAACTTATGAACCTATAGTCAACAGTTTGCCCCTCCCATTCTGCCTTCCCCTCAGTGAACTAACACACACTCACACACATATTTTTGAATTCTCATAATGCTTTTAGTTAACCCAAGTTTTTGCTCAGCTGGGTGGTGTAGTAGAGTACTAGATTTGAAGACCAAAAACCCTGAGTTCAAATCCCATCTGTGGCATTTGCTAGTTGTGACTATGGAAAAATCACTTGGGGCAACTAGGTGGTGCAGTGGATAGAGCACTGGCCCTGAAGTCAGGAGGACCTGAGTTCAAATCCAGCCTCAGACCAAACACTTGACACTTACTAGCTGTGTGACCCTGGGCAAGTCACTTAACCCCAATTGCCTAAAAAAAAAATCACTTAACCTATTTGAATCTCGATTTCCTCACCTGTAGAATGGGGATACTTCTGGCACCTGTCACACAAAATTGTTGTAAGGCCCAAATGAGATAAAGTGTCAAGTAAATTATAAACCTTAAAGCATCATATCAAGGTGTATATAAAGGCAACTAGGTGTCTCAGTGGATAGAGTGCAGGACCTGGAGTTAGGAAGACCTGAGTTCGAATCTAGCCTCATAAACTTACTAGTTGTATGACCCTAGGCAAGTCACTTAACCTATATTAACCTCAATTTCCTCAACTGTAAAATGAAGTTAAAAATAGCTCCTCCTTCCCAGGAGTATTGTGAGGATCAAAAGAGATGTTTGTAAAGTGTTTAGCAGTGTCTGGCACATAGTAGGTGGTATATAAATGCTAGCTATAATGATTATTTATTTACATGTAGAAGTGATTATTATTATTTACACTCTTCCCTCCCATAAACCGCTCCCTGTTTCAGATCATAAGCATGAGACCAACCAGGAACAAAGCAGACTCTGGCCCACGAGCACCAGGATAGGAAGTGTGAGTGAGAGCTGCTTGGTGGTCAGGAAGCATTGGGTGGTGACAAAGAGGGGGTGGGCCTCAGCTTGCTCGACAGCTCAGGAAATAAGAGCTTGAGGGTCCTGGGCCCAAAGTGTTTACTCATCAGGAAATGTGAGAGC
Source organism: Vombatus ursinus (assembly GCF_900497805.2). NCBI lineage: Eukaryota > Metazoa > Chordata > Mammalia > Diprotodontia > Vombatidae > Vombatus > Vombatus ursinus. Next base: position 52,847,805 of record NW_020954576.1, read on the forward strand.
TGGGCCTTGGGTGGGCAGAGGGAGCCAAGGAAAGAGAGAAAGAAGCACTACAACTCTGATGGACCCACTGCAGCTGGGGAGCAATGTAACCTGTGGCTACAGGAATCTTCTCAACTCTGGTTCACCTTGGAGTGGTAGTTAAACCATCTTACCACACACTCGCGCGCACACACACACACACACACACACACACACGCACACACACACCCTCTTTTACTTCATACAGTCAAAACATGGTGACTACTTATTGCTTACAAGATAAAAACTAAATTTCTCAGCCCAGCTTTCACAACCTTCCAAAATTTAAACCTGAACATTGTTATTGTTTGGTTGTGCCTGATTCTTCATGACCCCATTTGGGGTTTTCTTGGCAAAGATATTGGAGTGGTTTGCCATTTCCTTCTCTGGCTTATTTTACAGGTGAGGAAACTGAGGCAAACAGGGGTAAGTGACTTGCCCAGGGTCACCCAGCTAGTAAGTGTCTGAGGCTGGATTTGAACTCATGAAGATGAATCTTCCTGACTCTAGGCCTAGTGCTCTATCCACTGTGCCACCTAGCTGCCCTAAGGGCCAGATTTTATCTCCCACTAAACTTTTGTAGCAACTCTCTACTTCAGCCAACCCAGCTCAGTTTCCCCTGTTTGCCTTTTTTATTCTTACCTTTGCTCACGCTGTTCCCTCAAATATTCTCTTAGACAGTCTATATTCTGAAATCTTACCTATCCTTCGAAGTTCAGCTCAAATATCCCTTAGTCCATAAAGTCCTTTGCTGATTACCCCAGTTAGAAATGACTGCTCCCTCTGAACTCCCAAAAGCCTTTAATATCTACATGACTCATTTCAATTCACCAGACATTTTTTAAGAGCCTACTGTGTGCAAGCCTACTGTGTAGTCTCTCAAGGGCCCTCCTCTTGGGGCCCATAAGGAGCTGACATTCTGCAAGGGCACAGATCTGTATGCTTGATGCTCATTTGAGTCAGGAGAGAACTTTCACACCTGGGGAAATCAGGAGAAGCCTTACATAGGGGCAGGTGTCTGAGCTAAAGATTGCAGGAAACTCAGAGGTCACTTGCTGGGTACTGAACACATCCAGCCCCATTCTTTGGAGGGAACATTGTCTTTGATGGGAAAACCAGTGGTCCCAGAGAGCCCGGGGGGATGACCTCAGGAGGGTCCTGCCTAGGTTACAGTTAGAAGTCCTGGCCTGTAACTCTTTAATGAGTCCTCATCTCTCTGAGGGGCAGCTAGGCAGTGCAGTGGGTAGAACACTAGGTCTAGAGTCAGGAAGACTCATCTTCATGAGTTCAAATCTGGCCTCTGACACTTACTAGCTGGGTGACCCTGGGCAGATCACTTCACCTTGTCTGCCTCAGTTTCCTCATCCGTAAAATGAGCTAGAGAAGGAAATGGCAAACCACTCCAACATCTTTGCTGAGAAAACCCCAGTGGGGTCATGAAGAGTTGAACATGACTGAACAACATTTCTCTGAGCCCATTTCTTCATCTGTAAAATGGAGATAATAATATGTTCACTACCTACCTCATTGGACTATTGTGAGGAAAGCACCTGCTGAGCCTTAAAGTTTAATAGAAATGTAAGCTATTGTGTTGATAGAAATGTGATGCACGAGTGAACATTTCCAGCCTCCTCAGGTAAACTGTAAGCCTCCTGAGGGCAAGAGCTATGTTTCATTCATCTTTCTACCTGCTCAACACCTAGCACAGTTCTGGGGCATAAGAGATGCCTAATCATATTTGATGGTGATGATTTCTACATGAGAACTAGAGGAAGAGGTGAGACTAGGGAGTATCCTGGACTGGAGACAGGGGGATGAATGCAATGGCCTTGGGAGGGGCCTACTCCTCTTTCAGTTCAACTCCAGCCCCAACTGTGCTTAAGTATCTCAGGGAGACAAATCCTCACCTCAATTCCTATCCTAGTCTTACCCTGGTCCTAACTTTGTACTGACCCTACTCAGGCCCAGATGGTCACTCCCCTCAACCCCAATAAATCCCAAATTTTATTAAAAGGGAAAGGGAGAAGGTAAGGAATTAGCGGCTTCCCTGTTCACTAGGCTAAATAATAGAAGAGGGGAGTTCAACTCTAAGTTCTCCCAACTCCAAGGCTGCTATTCAATCTTCTTTGTCGGGATTGCAAGAGGTCAGGCTGAAGTTAGTACTTCCCAACTATTGTAAAGGACTGATGTCCCTTTGCCCTGACCCTGGGGACTCCTGGCTGCCCAGCCTTGCCAGAGGAATGTCAGATATCTGAACTTCAAATTCCTTTGTTGTGACTGGTCAATAGTGAGTGAGGTGGAGAAGGGAGAGTATTGAGTCATCTGGAACTGAGTCACCTGGGGGCACCCCCATCACCACCCCTTCCCACCTCTCCATCTCACCAGTCCTAGATCCTTATTGTCTAGTCCACAATGCCTTCCCCACAAACTTCCAGGACCAGGAATGGCACTCTTCACTACCATGTGAGGTCTAGCCCAGGGGTAGGAAGAATGAAGACTGACGCATAGGGAGAGGGAAGAGAAAGGACCCAGGAGGTCCCAAGACACCCTCAACCCTCTCCCCTTTATTTCTCTTAACCTTTTGTCTCTTTGTCTCTCTCATTGATGTCTTATTATGTGTCACTCTCTACAGCTCTTTATGCCCCACCCCTAAACCCCCATCTGTGTTTCTATTCTTTTTATCCTTGATTTTTCTTTTTGGCCTTTTTCTGCACCCTGTCTCTTTTATCTTCACTTCCCTTTGTGGTCTTTTTGGGCTTTCTTGGTCACCCTATTTATCCTCTCTGTGTATTTTTTTTGACCTCTCTATCTCAGTCTTCTCACTCTGTCTTCTTTCTTTGTTTCCCTCTTCTTATTTCTCCCATTTTGTCTTTCCTCTTTTTGCATTCTTTCCATTTGTTTCTCTATGTTCTCTTTTTATCTTTCTTTCTCTGGTCTCTATCTATCTTCTGTCTTTCTTGCCTTCTTTTGTCTCTGTGTGTCTCTTTGTTTTTGCCTCCTCTCTGTTGTCTCTCTCATTCTGTTTCCTCTCTGGGTTCTCTCTCTCTCTGCCTTCTCTGTCTCTTTGGATTTTCTCCTTTTATTTCCTCTCTGGTATCTCTCTCTCTCTCTCTCTCTCTCTCTCTCTCTCTTTCAGTATCTCTCTCACCCCTCCCTTTTTCAGTATCTTTCTTTGTGTTTTTCTGTCTGTCTCTGTCTCTGTCTGTTTCTTTCCTCTTCAATATCTCTCTCTGTCTGTCTCTCTGTCTCTCTGTTTCCTCTCCAATTCCTATCTATTTATCTCTCTGCCTCTCTGCACTCTCTTTCTGTCTCTTCTTTTTGCTCTCTTTGAGCACGCCGCCTCTCTCTGTCTCCTCTCTGGCCTCTCTCTGTCTCTCTACTTCTCTGCATTCTTTCAGTCTCTTCTCTCTGCCCCTATCTCTTATTTCACTGCCTTCCCCAGTAGAGCCCCATGCCTTGTCTCTTTCCTTTTTTTATTCCCTTAATTCTTCATTTTGTGCCAGGGGCTAGGAGCTGACCTGACTCACTAATGAGAACTAAGGGGCTAATGGTTGCCAGGACATCTCTCCAAGATAACCTATGCTAATTTCACTTGAGGCCCTTGTATCTTAACCCCTGAGGTAGGTGAGATGTTGTTAATAGTAGAATCTCAATTTCCATGGCAGGTGAGTGGAGAAGAAATTCGGAAGTGGAACCTTGGCAGCACTCAAATTTTATATACCAGCTGCTTCAGCTGAAGGTCCTGCCTACCCTAATCTAGCCTTCCCAGTCCTCTCATCTTCCCACCCCTACCCCACCCCACATCAGGCCACAGCCTCTACTCCCTACAAACTGGGAGGGTATGGGAAAAACAAGGCTACAAAGCCCTATCTGACTCCGGTTTCCGATTGGTGGACAGAGCTGTCCGGGATAGAGAAAGTTTCCTTTTCTGGGAGAGTCTGATAGGAGTGGGGGGGGGGATCAAATACCAACATCCCCCCTACACGCCCTCTTCTCCACCCCATTCCTCATCTCCCATGAAAGGAGGAAGGGAGGGACAAACCTCACCATCCTAATTTCTAGCCACAACAGAGAACAACTCGACAAATAACTCAATTACAATAAATCGATGGAAAGTTAGATTATGGGAAGAACTTCCCAGTACTCAGGGAAGGGAGATGTAGAAATAAATGGAGTTTGTTTGGAGGAGAGGAAGCCCTCACTCTCCTGCTTACACACACACACACACACACACACACACACACACACACACACACACACATACACACACACACCAATCATGGGCCTAGGATTGTTTTTGACCAGAGGTAGGGGAATGGATGATATGACCTTTCCAGCCTCCTATCACCCACTCCTCTACCATCACAAATAACCAGGGTGAGGTAAAATCTGGGGATTCTGTGCCAAATCCTCGAATTGGAGCTGCATGCCCAGTACTCCCCTTCCCCCAGAGCCTGGGAACCTCTGTCCAGCACAGACTGTTCCCAGTCCTCAGGGACCAGGGGTCAGAACCCAGCCCTGCCTGAGAGAAGCTATCCTTAAACGGTTAGCTCAGAGCACTGGGAAGTTGAACCAGGGAATGAACTGGGGAAGGAGGAGCTGGGAATGGTCAGTAGGCTTTGAGTCACGGGAGGAATTGGGAATCTGAACACAATTTAACTCAAGAAACATTTTAAGGGCCCACTATGTGCCAGGCACTGAGCTAAGTGCTGAGGATACTACCCCCCCCAAAAAAGGGCAAAACCAGCCCCTGCCTACCAGGAACGTCCAGTCTAATAGAGGAGAAGACCTCTCTGGCCCTCCTCCTCTTCACCCCACCTGCTCCTCAGCCATATTTGTGCTGCATGACTGAGGACAAGATGCTCAGATCCTTAGCCCTCTCCTGCTTTGTACCTCAGTTTACTCCCAGAAGCACATTAATATGTCTGAATTCTATCCCTTCCTCTCTTCTTTCCCTGGACTCCATAGCTAGGCATAGTGTGAGAATGAAGGGCCGGGATTCCTAGGTTCCTTCTCTTCTCAGTACCTCAGTTTCTCCTTCTTCCCATTCCACCCCTTCACTGCCCCCAGGGTCCAGGAACAAACTTTCTTCCAGGTGTTGGGAAACAGAGACTCAAGGGACTGAAAGAGGGAAGATCATCCAGAACTGGGGTGGGGTTGGATTAGAGCAGTTTTAGATGGGGGCATGAGGAGGATCCCTTCTTTGATTTAAGAGGAGTGAAGACAAGGAGGGAGGGGAATCACGAAGCTCTGGGGTTCAACTACAAAAGCCCCCAACTGTGAACTTCAAAAGATACTTATTTGCATATCATTTACATGCAGAGCCATTATTGACTACAAGTACAAAAAGCTGCCTAGCCCTCGCCCCTCTCTTCCCACAGTGCTGCACTGCACGGCCCCTGCCCCAGCTCTCAATCACTTTCCCTTATCCCTCTGTAGGTCAATCTCTATCTCTCTTCCTTCCCTTTCTGATCCTAATTCCTGGGGAGTTCAGAGCGGGAGGATGAGGGTATCCTGTTTAGGAAAACACACTCGTAGCACCCCTGGATCTTTCCCCTGGGCAAAATCACCCAAACCTCCAAACCTATCCCTCTTGTGACCAGCCCCTGGCTGTCTCTAGTTCTTCTGCTATGGAGTACCCCAATCCCAACCTCCTCTTTAGCCCCTGCACCAAGAGGATCACTCACCTGCTTCAGGCTTTGG
>NW_020954576.1:52853535-52862041 GCF_900497805.2 Vombatus ursinus
CTTTAGCCCCTGCACCAAGAGGATCACTCACCTGCTTCAGGCTTTGGATCTCTTGTCTGACTAGGGGTTAGGTCTTTGGGGAAGTTGGGGATACAGGGTCCAGGAACTGGGGCAAAGGGGGCCAAGGGTGTCCTGGCTGAGCCTGAGCCCGACTGTGGGAGCAGCCAGGGGGAGGCGGGAGGAGAGCAGGGCGCGGTATGGGGAGGGGGGCAGGAAGGGGGTGGGAACTCTGGCCCTCGACAAGGCAGGAAGTTTTGACAAGGAAACTGCGGAGCAGTATGGAGGGGAGGGGGGATGAGGGAATGGGAGGGAAAAGAGAGACAGAGACAGAAAAGAGACTGATGCAGAGGCATTGAGAAAGGCAGAGATATACATGTAAACAGAGATTCTAAGACACGGAGACCAGCAGTCCCAAGTGGACAGCCAGAGCCCCAGGTGAAAGGAAAGACTCCAAGACAAAAACCAGAGACCCAAGACAGAGATAGAAAAACAAAGGCATAGATTAAACAAACAAACACTGGGAGAGAAATCAATTTAGAGACGTGCTAGAGGCCCAAACATTTAATACAGACACAGTCCACCCCTTTCCTCTCTTCCCCTCCCACCCCAGAAAGATCAGGGAAGGAGGATGAGGGATGAAGGTCTTGGATCTCCCTCCTTGATCTGTTTTTATTCGGCCAATGGCTGGGAGGGAGAAACAAGGAACGTCAAGCCACCTTTCATTTTAGACCTGCAATCACCTATAGTGGGGAAGGAAGGGAATGTACATTTATTAAAGTCTGCTATGTGCCCGGCACCAGGCTATGCACATTATACAAGCGCTCACTCACAACCCTGAGAGCTGGGTGCTATATTATTATCCTCATTACCTATTTTATAGTTGAGGAAACTGAGGGGGTGTTTTGGGGGGGAGTGTGGAAAGGATTATTGTTTTGTTTGTTTGTTTAAGTGACTTGCCCAGATAATAAGTATCTGAAACCACATTTGAACTCAGGTCTTTCTAACTCCAGTCTACCTACTGGGTCACCAGCTGCCTCTGCTCAGAGAATGAAGGGAGGGCCTTGCCTCCCCGAGGAGCAGAAGGATCATGAGGGTCATAAGATTTAGAGTTCTAGGTGTTCTTAAAGATCACAAACGCCAAACCTCTCATAAGAGAGGGGGTCTCTCCGGGCTGTTCTGTGGTTTTCCTAGAGTCCTAAAGAATGGACCTGTCCCTGAGGGGCCCAGCAGTCGCTGGGAATCTAAAAGTATCTGTCCACATCTGCCAGCTGGCTAGCTACAGGGAATCCAGGAGAGGAGCTCCACCTGGTGGCTCATGAGGCATCCTCCCCCTTAGATAGAAGCATGGGCCAAAATGTACAGGGGTGCAGCTGGCGGGCGGGACTCCTGGGTCTCTGATCTTAGAGGGGGGTGCAAGGAGAAAGGGCAGTCCATCTGTTATCGTAAGTGTTGCTCAGTGCTGACTCCAGATGGAAGAGGTTCTATTAGACAGACAGCTCTTAGTGAAGGACTTTTAAGAGCAGGAGAGATCCCATAAACTTGGGGGGCCCTGAGGCCAGGAGGTGGATTGTTCAGGCTTGAGGCTGAGGAATGCTGGGCAAAGCAGGACGTATAGGGAAAGAAATTGGACTAGGTTTTGCTTCCACGTTTCTCTGCAATGACATAACACGCCTCCAGAGGGCGGCAGACACCTGAAAACCTGTTCTAGGCTGGGCAATCGCTAAACACTTTATCTTGAGAAGAGAAAGGACCAGAACGCCTGAGTCCCAACTTTACAGAAGGCTGGGGCATAGAGAATGGGAGAAGGACCCACTTCCTTCTCCCAGACGATCTTGAAAGGGAACAAAAGAGAGGATATCTAGACCCAAGACCCTTAGGGAGACTCCTACCTTCTCAAGCCCTGTTATACTCAGCCCAATCCATTTTCTCATCCCCATCTCTGAGTCTCTGAGTGGTATTAGGGAAGAGTAGCATTGCATCTTTCTCCCACCCATTCTCCTTTTTTTGGAGGGAGGAGCTTGTGGCTGGGGGAAGATGAAGGGAGGAGTTTCACCTCTTTCTGTTTTGGACCATTCTACCAAGGACCCAGGAAGACTGATTATGCTTGGGGCGGGGGGAAGCCAGAGATACAGACTTGGAGTCTTCAAATCTTAGGTCAGTTTTACTGATACAGGCACCCAGTAATACAAAACACTTTCTGGAATGTCCTACACAGAGTGAGAGAGAGATACACACACATGACATGCACACAGCACACACAACCATGATACCTAATCATATTTAATACTGTACACATTTACATAGTACAACACACAACCCCAAACAACACTGCAAAGTCATACACAGCCATAAGTCAAGTCAACAACATATTTTTTGTTTTTGTTTTTATCTTGCTTATTTTTTGTTACATTTTGAGTTCCGGGTTGCCTCATTCCTTCCTAACCTTGTATTAGAGAAGGCCAATGTGATATGTATATATGTATATGTGTATTATATGTATACACACACTATATATATATAATATATATATATACACACATACACATACACATGTAGAACTATACATACATACAATACACACTTCCATATAGCAGTTTTTTCCCTGGAGATGGATAACATTTTCCTTCATGAGTCCTTTGCAGTTGATTTGAATATCCTATTACTCAGAATAGCTTAGTCATTCACAATTAGTCTTTGAATAGTATTGCTTTTATTGTATGCAATGTTCTCTTGGTTCTGCTAGTTTCACTCTCCAGCTGCAAGCATTTATTAAGCACCTACTATGTGCCAGGCCCTGTACTCTTAATTGTTTTAATGGTGGCAGTTGAGTGATACAATATCTAGAGCCCTGGGCCTGGAATCTGAACTGAGTTCAGACATGACCTCAGACACTAGCTGTGTCATCCTGGACAAATCACTTAACCTCTGTCTACCTCAATTTCCTCATTCATAAAATGGGAATAATAATGGCACCTACTTATCAGTGTTGCTGTGAGTCTCAAAATGAGATAATATTGGCAAAGTGCTTAGCACTATGCCTGGCACATAGTAGGGGCTTAACGATGCCTGTTCCCAGTCTTTTCTTTTAGATTAACCACACACAAGAGTGTACCCGTACATACACCTCCCACATTATATTGCATATAATCACATATAATAGCACACAATATGGCATGTGACTATGCACAATGTTGTGCTTAACACTTATCACCCACAAAATATGGCAGAGTCCCAGGGAGGGATGCACCATATGTCATAATCACAGGCCTTGCTTCACTTCCCCTCCTGCAAGAAAGGGCTCCATATATATTCATCACGGCACAGGGAGGATTAACACACACACACACACACACATGCACACACACATACACACACACATGCACACATACCCAGTATGCCTCTCTGGCCAATTAGGCTTCACTAAATGCTATGGGATGAGGATGCCCACAGATTTATGATCAGACTCACACCCCTGCTTCTCCAAGCCTTTAACTCTTAATGCCTTCCTCAAACTCCATTATTTCTTTTCTGACCAGCCTGAAGCACAACCCAGGAACCCTGATGTCAAGCTTCCCAGCTAAGCCCTCCCCAATTTCCATGGAGCAACCTTAGATGACCTCCCCAGGAGACCCAGTTTCCTGAACCCCCAATACTCCCTCGAGATCTCTGCTTCCTTCTTTCCGTGGACCTAGGCATCCTGCTTCCTAGTGCTCCCTCTCCATGGGGCAGGGAGCTAGACACTCCAGCTCCTCCCTGCTACCTTCCCCCCTCCTCATCTCCTCTCCAGCTGTAATCACAGCCCCAGTGCCCGATCCCTCCCCCTTCTCACTGATAATTGGGGTTGATTTAGGGGCTACCAGGGGAGAGAGGGGGGGCTAATGGAGCTAGTGGGGGGTGGGCTGGTGATGAAGGGAAGGATGAGAGGCAATTAACAGTCTTGACATCAATGGGAGTTATCTAATGCATTCTCTATGAATAGCTAAGTGTCTTGGTTTGGTGGTGGTGGGAGGCTGCTCCCCCCCAACCCTTCCATGACCTGGCTTTAGGAAGGATCCCAGCTCCAGGTCCTATCTCACTCTCAGATTCTGGGGCAGCAGGAGAGATGAAGGATAGACAGTAGGGAGGACTTCCTAACTGGTGAGGGAGAGGAACAGGGGCTAGTGGAAACACGGAGGGCAGGGTTGAATGCTGGGGGAAGAGGTCTAAGGGAAAAAGGTAGAGTTATAGCTGGCAATGACACTTGGAAAAGAGGGGTTAGAATAGGGGAGGGGCATTGATGGGGTAGACTATAAGATTGGAGAAGGGAGAGGGATAAGAAGAGCAGTATCCCCATCTTTCAGCAAGGTCCCCTCCCCCTCAAAGTGCAGGATGAATTCTATCCCTCGCTGGGGACTGACTTCTGATTAATACCAACATTAGATATGAGCACTCTCCCCTACTGGCCTCTTGGTCATTAATTACCTCCTTTCCCTGAGCCCTAGGGGAGGTAAAGCAGTGTTCCTTGGGAGGCAAAAGACCCAAGTGTCCTAACCTTTAGCTTAGGGGAACCTTCCCCTTTCTCCTTTGCCCCCAGCCTCCTCCTCCTACTTCCGAAGGAAAAGGGAGAGGTAGGAAGGAAGGAAGGAAGGAAAGAAGGGAGAGAAAAAAGAGGGAAGGAAAAGAGAGGGGGAAGTATTCTTTTTTTCTTTCATCACTCTTTGTGCCACGGATCCCCTCATACTCTCAATCTCAGGCTCTGTGCCCATTTCCCATCTCCTTGCCTTCTTTTCCAGAGTCTCTCACTGTCTTGGAGAAGTCTTTCTTGCCCTCTAACTACCATCCCTCCTGCTGCCACCTTCTCCAGAACCTTATTTATACATGTATCAAACTAAACAAAAAAATGTCTTCAGATTTTAGTCCCAACAAGGGAACTCACATGTATACTCAGATGCAGATACCCACTTAGACATGTGCACATTCATATACAAACTTATGTTCTTTCATAAACACAGCAACCCAGATAGACTGCACAGACACTTACACATACATAAACACACACCAAAGGTGTTAAGATGATCTTAGGGTCATCCTGATTTGGGATGGAGGGCATGGGGTACATGATACTAAGACATGAATCTTAATGTTCCCCTACAATGAACATGCAGGACAGTGTCAAAGGGACTAAAATGTCACAGAGAATGAGTGACCTGCTACTAGAGAGGTACATGTTTGGAAGGAAATCTCTGAGCATGAATGTTGGTACTCATGTATCCTCTCTTCCCTATGTCTGGCTCTTAAGATTATTATATGTACACAATAAGGGATTAACAGGTGTTTGTCATATATCAGGTACACTCAGGCTTGCTGCCCAGAAGTTGCCTCATCTCTCTCTAATCTCTACTGAACAGGGTGTAAAATTTCCTAGACAAGATCAACTCTTTGATAAGGTAAAAACCGGCCTTGCCCTTGGGTCTTGATTGGCCCTTGTTGTGGTCCTTTGTCCTATCCCCAGGATGATGAAGTTCATGGCTAAGGAGCTGCAGTATTAATGGAAATCAACAAGTTGATCCTTCATAGTTGAAGAAATTCATATCTGGGGCAGCTAGGTGGCACAGTGGATAGAGCACCAACCCTGAAGTCAGGAAGACCTGAGTTCAAATTTGGCCTCAAACGAAACACTTGACACTTACTAGCTGTGTGACTTAACCCCAATTGCCTAAAAAAAAAAAAAGAAAGAAAGAAAGAAATTCATATCTGAGCTTCACGCTTGGTCTTGGCCACAGAAAGAGAGAACTAGAGAAAGAATGAGGGGAACTGGCAAGGACAGCGTGTGTGCATGGACTGTATTTCCTGGAAAGAGACTTGCCCATCTATTTGACCCCTTCTGGGAATCACTGGCATGCCAGCAACAAAAAATAAAAGCAAAAATAAAATGGCTCCAGGTAGAAATAGAAAAGAAGAGAGGTTCTCCTAAGAGAGAGAAGCTTCCCAGAAGTTTTTCTGAGGGAGAGAACAAAAACAGAGGGAGCTGTTGCTGTGTGGTGAGACGAGGAGGACTTTGGTCCTATCCATTAACTGATATTGTGAATTGTGTGGACTGTGTAGGTACAAAGAAAAAGTAGAATCTATCAGAGGCTGGGGTTACCTGACTCTAGCAATCCCAAGTTCTTTCCGTGGGAAGGAGCTCACCTAGACAATATTTTAAGTCTGGAGACCTAGACAAGGTCCCTTGGGAAAGCAGAAACTCACCAAAAGTGAGGTTGCTTGATTCTCTAGCGACCCTGAGTCATCTTCTCTTCTCCTTGGGGTAGAGGGGGGGGTCTACTGAGGATAGTACTAACAGACTAGAGGTCTATATAAATCCCCGTCGAAGATAGAAGCCCACTGAGGGAAGGAGAATTGTCCCAGCTGATTATTGGCTCGGGTGTTTGTCCTTTGGGTTTCCTGCTAAATAAAACTCGTCCTACATTTGACGTTTTGTTAGCCTGAGGGCTTTCTTGGGAACTGAAGACTTTTCTAGACAGGAGTCAAATTCATATATTCCCAGGGTAAAGTGGGTGGAAGTACAAAGCAAAGATGTTACTGAGAGTGGTCCCTAATGTGAGCCCAGCCCTTACGGGTCGCAGAGACTGTAACTGAATTGAATAGAATTGAACAGTGCTTTACATGTAATTGATGCTTAATAAATGTTGAATTGAATTAAATTGAGTAAAAGCTTTGCCTTGGTGAAGGGGATGAATGTACGTTTATAAGTTTCAGGTCTCTTTCAGCTGCTGGCGTCTTTCCTTGGGTCATCTGGGAAGTTAGGAGCAAAAGAGGCTAGAAATCTTTGTTCCTTAGAAATAAGTCTGACACACAGACACATAATATACTCATGCACATCTCTTTCCTAGGAGAAGGAAGGAATTGCTTGCCTTACCCCAACACATCTCTGGCTCCTCAGCCTGAAATAGAAGTAGAGATCCCCATCTGCCTTCAAATCTGTTCCCATCACAGAATGGGGACCCCTCCACTCAGCTCAGAGTCTTACAGACTGAGAGCATTCTGGCCACCTCTGTGGTTTTGTTTTTCCACAGAGGCCCCTCTTCCCTTTCTCTTTTCCCACAAACACCCTTCTGCTTCTCTGATGCCGATCTCAAAGTCCTTTCTTAGAGGGGCACCCAGGCATCTTGTTCTATGTGGGGGAGAGATGAGTCTATTGAGCTGGTCCCTGAGCCACCCTCCTCCCCAGTCCGTTTATAAGGCCAAGTGAGTCTGGAGACACTACGATCAATATCCCTCAAAGATGAAGACGCTAATAACTTTATCCCCTCTTGTCCTCCGCCTCTCACTTACATTAGCTCCAACCACAGGCCCCAGGCAGCTGGGACCTGCAGTGGGAGGGATTTGAGTTGATCTCTGGGCAGAGATGGAAGGTAACCCCTTCAGGCCTGGTGGAGGGAAGGGTGAAGGTTAGACTGTAGGAAGGACTACCCAACATTTCCAGATGGGAGACCCAGAAGAAAAAGGGATGGGGAGGGGTGTCAAGGGAAGATGAGCTAAAGAAGGGTTGGAAAGTCATCTCTTCTATGCCCCCCCACCCATTTTGAAAGAGCCCATCCTTGGGTTCTTTTATTATACACCCCATCTCACATGTTCCTTCCCCCCACCCCCACTCCTAAGGTTGACAGGTCCAACTGGTATGGTGGGGGTTGGTTTATCCTGTGGGCTTTGATAAGGTAATAATAGCAGTTCACATACCCATCTTGATTTAAGGTTAAAAAAGTATAGCAACTTTGTTAGATAATACATTTTATTATACCCATTTTGTAGATGAAGAAACCCAGACGAAGTGGAAAAAAAGGTGACTTGACTCACTTAAAGTCATATTGCTAGTAAAAGGTAGAGCTGGGATTAGAACCCAGCTTTACTGACTCAAAAATCTAGGTTTCTTTCACCACAACCTCTCAACCTAGGGTGCTGCCTTCCATTAAGAGGAATAAAGGTGCACAGTTGCAGAGAAAGGAATAGTTCTTAGACCTCACGGGCTCTATTTAGACCATAAGTCCATAAATTCAGAATTGGGAGGGGCCTTAGAGGTCATCTAGTCTAACTTGCATTTTGCAGATGAAGAAAATTGGGCACAGAGCCATAAAGTGACTTATCCAAGGCCACAAAAGTAGGAAGTAACATAATCAGGATCTGAGTGCTTGATGCTCCTGACTCCAAAGCCAGTGTTCTTTATGCTATACCATGTTATTCCTTTTTTTATCCTCCCTCCCTTCCCCATCTCTTAACCCCACCCCTCCAAGACTAGGGATCTACTATGCCTGGGTCTCCTCAGCTTCAAAGTCCTATATGGTCTTCTTCCACTAAGGTGCTTTGAGATCAGCCCCACCACTGTTCCAGGGATTCATGTCAAAGGGGCTTCAAAAGTTTAAGAACAAATCTCTCATGTACTACTCCTTCCCCCAAACAGCAGCCACTTGGGAAGGTAGGAGGACAGAAAGGGGAAGGGAAGGAAATGGAATGAAATGTTTTTTTTTTT
>NW_020954576.1:52862051-52892532 GCF_900497805.2 Vombatus ursinus
ATGGATGACCTCTATCCAGTCCACTTTCCCACTGATCTGAGAATTGTCCCCTTCAATATCCCAATCTTATTTAGGGAACACTCAGCCCTACCACGCCTCCAATCCCACCAGCCTTAGGTTTCCCTACCCCCAACCTCCCAATATTCTATAAATGACCTCCAAGCACCAATCACGGTCAAAGGAGGAGAGTGGATAAAGGGACAGGTATTATTCTCATCGTCCCTCTTCCTCCAAGAAGACTGTCCTTTTCTTCAGGATGGGCAGGGAAGAAAAGCCTGCCCCTTTCCAGTGCTCTTCTGTGCCAAGGTCTCCCACTTTCATGGAGAAGCTCCTTCCACTGTCTAGACATCATCCTTGGCTGCAGTGTGGGACCTGATCATTTTCTTTTCCCTTCTGGGAGGTTATGCCCAAGACAACTCTCCCCTGACCCCACCCCCAATTCCCATCCAAGCCTCAGATGCCAGTGGTCCTCTTCACTCACTTCCCCAAGCCCAGCCTCTTCAGCTATGCCCACATGCCAGGGGAGGGGGCATTGGGGAGGAAGCAGGGTGGGACTTGGGGTAGGGGTGGGAGGAGGAAGCACGAAGTCATCTCTCAGGTCTTCAGTATCTGTGTGCCTGCACTTTCTCTTTCTGTCTCCACCTGTGTTTTCCAGCTCTGTCTGTTTGTCCCTGTCGGTCTTTTTTTCCATTCGGGTGTCTCTGTCCATGTCATTCTGTCTCCATCTTTCTGCTCTTATATCTGTTGCCCTCTCTAACTCTCTGTATGTCATTCTTTCTGGACCTCTAAACCTGTCTGTCCTCTGCATCAAGATCTCCCTCTTTGTCTCAGTGTTTCTCTCTCTTTTTGCATCTCTGTCATTTTAGGTTGTCTGTCTCTCTCACTGTATCTACAGTTCTCCATCACTGAGTGAAATTCAGGTTCTCTGCTCTCCTGCACCATACTTTCTTCGATTCTCTCCCCAGTCCTCTAGGTGTTTTGAGACCTTGAAAGATGTAGCCTCAATGGGACAGGCCACACCTAACAGGAGACTCTTTTGTATGCATCTAAACTTGGGGGTCCCAGGAGACAAGCTCAGGAGAGTACCCCCTCCTCCCCTTCACCTTCTGTATCAATCAGCCCCAGGCTGTGGGTCAGGCCTCCATTAGCTCTAACTAGACTGGACAAGAGGCAGATGCCACCATCCTGGCCAGGCCTGGGGGGGGCTGATAAGGCAGCAGATCTAATAAAGGCTGGGTGGGAGTGGCCTCCCAGGGACTGTCTGACATTTCCTCCTGATAAGCCCTAGAGGGATAAGGGGCTGTAGGTTCTGGCAGGATGAAGGTTGGCCATTAGAAGAAATGAGGCTTCCAGACAAGAGGTCTTGCCTCTGCCTCCAGTCTTTCTCCCCTTGCCATTTGCCTCCCCAAAGAGATCTCAAAGCAATTGTCGGCAAGTCTATCTCTCCCTCAGGCCAAAGGCAGGAAGAGGAGATTGAGTCCTTACCGAAGCTTAGCCTGTCCGGTCCTTTAACTCCAGCTAATTTACCCTTCCCCAGAACGGCAACACCAAGATTTAAGTGTTCTGTGCCCCTCATCCCATTACGGCTAATCCCTTCTCTCCATAACATATTCCCAATTTCCAGGAACTTTCCCATTCATGACCTTGGGTAACGTCTATGGATCTAACTTCCGTTCCCCAGTGTCTCTCCTATCCCATCCCACCCCCCACCTAGGGTTAGCTCTTCTTGAAGTTAAAAGCAAATCTTAAGGAGATCAGAGTCTCAGGGAAACTTTAACCCTGTGCCTCTCTCCAGTAGAGATGTAAGCCCTCCTCAGCCTCCTCTTTTCCATTTAAGCTTGGGTTATTAGAGAAGAAAGGAACCCTAGATATCAGAAATACAACCCCTGCCCAAACCCTAATGTGGTTTCTTCAAAAGCAGGAGGGGAGACATGGGATTTGATTCAGGTGGGAACAGACAAGGTGAAGAAGGAGGATAAGTTGACACTAGGAGCCAGGGAAGGCTGTCCCCCCCCCCATAGGAAGGAGGTTCTGTGCCAGGAACACAGGCATCCCCACCCCATCTCTTCTTCTGCCCTCCCTGCCCCCAAAGCAAGATAGAAAGAGACAGTTGAAGGGACAATAAATATATTGAGTGACTGTGCCGTTTGAGTAGCATACAAATCCTTCCCCCCCACCTTGTCCCACCCCCCTCCCCAACTCCTCATGGGCTCCTGGGCTAAGGATGAGTTAAAGATGCTTTGAGATCACCCATGGGTGGTAATAATAGGGGTGGTGGCGGTGGTGAGAATGAGCAAGGTTGGGAGCCCCAGAGACTTTTGAGGCCCTGATCCTCAGGGCCTGTCCAACTTCTGGCTAGCCCAGGATGTCCAGGTAGACAGGAGGTGCCTTGATGAGGGCCTGGAGCCGGGCGTGGATGTCCTTGATGCTGTGGCGTTGCTGGGGCTCCCGCTGCCAGCAGCCACGCATGATGGCATACACCTCCGGGGGACAAGCCCGAGGCCTTTCCAGTTCCCTGCCTTGAGTGATGCACTCGATTGCCTAGAGGAAGAAGTAAGGTGTAAGAAGAGGCCTGACCCAGAGAAGTAGGAGGCCCAGGTTGGGTTCCCATGATTTCGGGCAAATCCTTCTCTGGGCCTCAGCTTCCACCCATGTCCATGGGGCTGTACCAGATAATCTCTAAGGTCCTTTCCAGGTCTGAAATTCTATGAAACAGAGTGAGGCTGCAAGAGGGAGTGAAGATACACTGAGATGTGCCACCAGGGTATGAGGGGAGGCACATGTAGGGGCAGGAAGGGGCAGGCCCACTTGTTAGATTTTTAGTGGCTAGATTAGGGGAAGCTACAGAGAGAGGTAGCAACGAACTAATGAGAGGTGACACTCATGGATGGACTTTCCATGTGGGCAGGAGAGGAGGAAGCTTATCAGTCTTAGCAGCTCGGTGGGGTAAGTAGGGATTCCCAATGGCCTCTCCACCCTACCCCCTAGAAGAAACAAAAAGGAGGGCAGTTAGACTATGCAAAGAAGGCAGGAGATATTGGAATGAGAGAGACAGTGGAGAGAGAGGGAAATGTACCCCTTTCCTATATCCTTTGTTCACCCTTCTGTAGGGAATTTGCCTTCCCTAAAATACAAAGAAAATGGGTTGGAATTGCAGCAGGCAGGATGGAAGGAAGACTGTAGGATGGACTAGTGGGGAGATTAGGGCAGGAGAGTATATGAACAAGGAGAGAAAAGAATGGAGAAGGGGGAGGAAGGAAGGAGGAGGGATCAAGAAGGGGGCAGGAGCCTGCTTGGGTTACAGCCCAAGAGAGAATGGGGGTGTGGAGACGGGGCAGGGGGGGGGGAAGAGACACAGCGAAACCGAGACTAATTCCATTCCATCTCTCTGTGCTTGAGAAAATTAAAATCTATAACCCCCTCCCACCGCCTTTCCAGCCCCCAGGGAGCCAACTGCATTAGGAGAAGAAATGGGAACTGACAGCTGTGAGCCAGGAGGTGGGGGAGGGCAGGAAGCTGAGCTGGGAGGCTGGACACCTGGGTCCTTATCACTCTGCTTAGCTGGCAGGCTAGGGCTGGCCACAGGGGACGTTGGACAGGACTGTCCTTCTGATGGTCTGACCTCAGTTCCTCTTGTCTCGATAAATAGGAAGGAGAACTAAAGCTGGGGTCTATAAAATGCTTGGAGGGTTGTTAAGAGAAGCCTATGACCTGGATTTAGGGGCCATAGAGACTGGGAGAAGAAAGAGGGTGGGAGTGGGGCAGAAGGGGAGGAAGTAATGGGAAGGCGATGTCAGACAGGACTATTCTGATGGTCTAACCCTCAGTCCCTCTTGTCTCAATAAATAGGAAGGAGAACTGAAGCTGGAGTCTACAGAAAGCTTGGAGGGTCATTAAGAGGACCCTATGAAATGGATCAGGGGTGGGGAACCTGCAGGCTGGAGGCCACATGTGGCCTACTCCAAACTTCACAGAACAAATCCTTTCGATTCAGTCAAAGAGCTGCACTTGAGGACCTAGAGGGCCACTTGTGGCCTCGAGGCTGCAGGTTCCCCTCCCTTGACTTGCATTTAGAGTCCATAGATATTCAGACTGGGAGAAAAAAGGGGGTGGAAGTGGTCCAGAACTCACGGGGGAAGGTAACGTGAGGCAGGACTGTCCTTCTGATGGTCTAACCCCAGTCCCTACCACTGCCCCCTTGTCTCTATAAACAGGAAGGAGAACTAAAGCTAGGGTCTATAAAATGCTTGGAGAGTCATTAAGAGAGGCCCGTGATCTGGACTTCGGGGCCACAGAGACTCAGACTGAGAGAAGAAAAGGAGTGGGGGTGGGGAAGAGAGGGAGGGACTAATGGGAAGGAGAGAAAGGAGGAGAGAGATAAGGAAAATGGACCAGAGAAGGACGAGGGTATAAGGGGACCCTTTAGGACATCCCCTCTGCCCACCTCCCTGGGGAAAGGAAGGAAATGAAGCATGCTTGATAACAAGAAGCACAGCGGTTAAACTACAGAAAAGACTGCCCAAGAGGGTGAATTGGAATAGCAGAGAGCCCTGAGCTCTGAACAGCAGACTGGCAGAAAGGAGGAGGGCATTGAGCTGACTCCATGAGCTCCCAGACGGCGGGGGGAGGAGCTGATGCCAGGGCTAAGGACTTAGGGAACTGGAAGGAGCAGCTGGCTAGATCTCCATGCCCCGGGGTGTGAAGAGAAAGTCAGCTGAGGGGTCCTGGGATTGCCTTTGATTGATGTGGCCTGTACAGCTCCAACACCCTCTTTTTCCTGAATCCTGAAATTTTTTTCCTGAAATTCCTGAAACAAGACTGCTCACCACAATTGCTAGTGTTGTCTCTCCCAAACTACTTTGTATTTGACAACTATGTATACGATATATATTTATAGATACTTTGTATTTAGGCTGCATATATTAATATGCCATATCCATATGCATAACATGCACATATTAATATGAATGCCCTCCTCCATTCCCCAGAATCTGCTCTTCAGAGCCCAGGACACTGTGCTATTCCAATTTAGACGGTCTTTTCTGTAGTTTAACCACAGTCCATCCTGTTATCAGTCAACCCATCATCTCCCCCATTCAAATAGAAGTTTCTTCCATGTAGAGATTGCTTAATTCTTTGTGCTTTTATGCCCAGTGCCTGGTACATAATAGGTAATTAATAAATATTTGTTGGTTGATTGATTGTAGGGGCAAAGTCAATATCAGCTGGTGAGAGATGGGACCAGGATGGAGGTGGTAAAGATGCGGGGTGAGGGGGAGGTTGGAATTGACCCACATTCAACAGGAGAGGGAGTTAGGGTGAGGAGTGGAAGGTAGATGGGGGAGGCTGAGCTAAGGACCCAGGGAGTGTAATGAAGATGGGACCCCAGCTACCTCAGGGTTGGAGAGCTGGTACCAGGGCTGCTTGCCATAGGTGAAGATCTCCCAGAGTAGGACGCCAAAGCTCCAGACATCACTTTCCGTGGTGAACTTCCTATAGAGAATGCTCTCTGGTGGCATCCATCGGATAGGTAGCATCGTGCGGCCCCCCACCTATGGGTAAAACACCGGTCACTTGGGTCTTCTCCCTCCAGAGCACTTGGCCTGAAAACAAGCCCCATTTCCTGCTGAAATACTCTGGGGCAGGAGGGAGGAACCCCACTCATGAAACCTAGGGCCTGAGAGAGGCCAGGCTTAGAACAATGAGAGGGATTCAGCAGATGTGGTGGAAATCACTTGGAGCCAAGGTTCAAATCCCAGCTTTGCCACTTCCTGGCTTGGGAAAGTTATTCTACCTTTCTGAAACTCAGTTTCCTCATCTACTAAATGGGGATAGTATTGGCACTAGCTACCTCACAGGCTTATGAGGATAGCTCTTAATAAACTTTAAAGCACCCAGAAGTGAGTTACTATGCTCACCCCAGCACCAGAGAGGGTCTGTCCATGTCTGAGTATGTAGGCGAGGAGGGGCATGGAAAGTCTGGGGGACGCCAAGTACTAAGTGATTCCCCTGCCCCAAAGATCCCCCACCCACCCCCAATCATTAAATATAGATGCTGGTCCCTAGGCCAGAGCTAAAAGGGAAAAAGTGATGAAGCTTTCATCTGGATGGAGAGAAGGGACACAAAAGGTTCTTCCCTACATTGTCTTGCCCCAGCTGCTCTGCTCCTTCACTGGGTCCAAGAGAGCAGTCTTGTCTCCCCCACCACACACACCAGTCACAGTCCTTCCTCCTTCAACCCTCCCCCTCCACTCACAGTCTTTCATTTGACCCAGAAACCCATATTAACCTGCTGAAGAACCCTGGAGTTCTAGTTCAGAGCCCTGCTTCTGAGGTCTTGCTATTCTGGGGAGGGGCAAAGCAGAGTTTTCTCACTAGGTGGCCCCAAGCAAATTTCATGTAAACAATATTTGAAATGAGTATGGCCCTCCTCTATGGCCTCTTGGAAAGACTCTGGGGTCATGGAATCCAGCTTGTCTAAACTGGAAGTGACCTTAGAAATCCTTGAATCTGCTTGCACAGATTGGAAACTGGGGCCCAGAGAGGGTAAATTATTTGAGCCAGGTCATATAGCCAGCTGCATGCTTTGGGGGTTTAGCATAGCCAAAACTGAGTGGGGGGAAGGAGGTTGGAATCTGAGTCTGTGGACCTGGCTGAGCTGATGGGGTATGTGGAGAACAGGTCTCCAGAGGTGGGCTTGGGACCCTTACCCGGTAGTAGTCAGTGCTGTAGATGTCTCGGCTCATGCCAAAGTCTCCAATCTTGACCACAAGCCCCTGGCCCACCAGGCAGTTTCGGGTGGCCAGATCTCGGTGCACAAAGTGCAGGCTAGCCAGGTAGACCATCCCAGCTGCCACCTGGCCTGCTACAGCCAGCAACTGCCCCAGGCCTAGGGGCCCAGGAGCCGTGCCCACACCGCTGGCCAGTATCTTGGCATCTGGTCCATGAGACCTGGGTGGGAGAGGAAGATGAGTGAGTTCAGGGAGAGAGGCGGAGACACATGTGAGCTGGCAGAGGAGACCTAGGGCTGATAAGGGAGATAGAATGGAGGGTTCCCATCTAGGAGAAAAAAGGGAGATACAGAGATACAGACGCCTAGACTTTAGAGCAACAGGAGGGAAGGATCAGGGACAGATGAGGGGAAAACAGAAATCCCAGCCATAGGGAAAGGGCAAAAGTGATCCAGGTATTCTTAGACTGAGAACACTCCTTGGTCTGGCTCCTGAGGGAGGGGCAGGCACCCTGGTTGTGGACGGGTCTGGCCTAAGAGGGACCCAGCTTTTCTCCAGCCCCCACCCTCCAACTGAATTTGGGGTTTGATAAAGACTGAGTGGAAGGAAAAGTGATTGTTCTTAGAAGAAAGATGAGGGGATACTAACAGAAACAGAGTCCTAGACGAGGGGAGGGGAAGGGAAAGGTTTATTGGAGGTGAATGACTAGGTACAGGGGTGGGGAACCTGTGGCCTTGAGACCACATGTGGCCTTCTAGATCCTTGGGTGCAGAGTTTTGACTGAGTCTAAGTTTTATAGAACAAATCCTTTTATTAAGAAGATTTGTTCTGTGAAGTTTAGATTCAGACAAAGGGCCGCACTTGAAGACCTAGAGGACCACATGTGGCCTGGACACTGCAAGTTCCCCACCCCTGGAGGAGAAGAATAGAGATGAATCTGAGCTGATTAAAAAGACTGACATTTCTGAGATGGGAATGATATAAAAGAGCCAAATGGAACAGAAGTTAAGAACAGAGATGGTCTGAATGGAGGGCCTGGTACCAAGGATGTGGCATATGAATTGTGAGGGATGGAGAGATAGAGTTCATTTTTCAATGAGGAAAAAATGTTTCAAGAGTGGGAGCCTAGAGGAGTATGTAAGGGTTGGGGGAAGATGTCCCCTTCAAACTCAACATCTCAGAATCCACCTTCATCATCTCCACCCCTACCCTCAAACCTGTTCTCCTCCTCACTTCCTTATTTCTCCTTATTTTTCCATCTTTCTCCACCTGGTTATTCAAACTCAGCACATCCAAAATCAGGCCTATGATCTTTCCCCCTAAACCTGCTTCTCCTTCCTCCTTCACAGTTTCTGGCTATGGAAGTGCTACCAGGTAAGGGTCCCAAGCCCATCTCTGGAGACCTGCTCTTGTCTCCTGTCTTGAGAATTTTACAATGATCTTTGATTTTTTTTTCTTTTTTGCCTGCTTTTCTTGTCCCCTAACTTCTCAGAATCAATCAGTTACCAGGTCCAGTCACCTCTGCCAAATGTCACATCCATCCATCCTATCTATTCGCATCACCACTGGCCTAATCTAGGCTATGAAAATAGCCTCTTAAAAAAACTTTTCATTGATGACTTTTGTTTGTGCATTACCTTCATTTCCAAATAATCCCTCTTCCCTCATTTACCCATGGAACCACCCTATCTGACAAAGATTTAAAAATAAAGAGGGAAAAAAACAAGTTCAGAAAAATTAAGTAATTGATGTGTCTAGCAGTGTATGCACAATTCCATGCCCATAGTTCCCCACCTCTGCAATGGATGAAAACATCTTTTCTCTATTCTCTAGGTCATTATAATTATAAATGATTGAGCTTGGTCATTATAATTACATAACATTCAGTTTCGTTTTTTTTGTTGTTGTTGTTTTTTCCATTTACCTGGTTGTAGTCCTTCTGGGCAAACCTCCCTAAGAAGTCTTCCCTCTTTTACTCTCTCTTCTACTACATTTATAGTTTACACTGCTATCCGACTAATTTTTCTTATGCCAAATGTAGTCATGTCACTACTCTGCTCAAAAGTCATCTAGGGCTCCCTATGGCCTTCTGAGTAATGTGCAGATTCCTTCACATCCAAGACTTTCTGCAAAATGACACCACCATAGTTTTCTAGCCCATCTCATATTACCCCCTTCTACAAACTCTGTGCTTCAGCCAAATTAGACCATTTTCCATTCCCCAAACACACATTTGATTCTTGACATTTTTCTATGCCTTTGCTCATGCTGTGCTCTGTGCCTAGAATGTCCTCCCTCTCCCTCTTTTCCTCCTGAATTCCTTCCCATCCTTTAAAACCCAATTCAAATACCACCTTCTCCACCTTCTCTTACTCAATCATCCTACCCCCTTTAATTTTGTTTTATACTTTGCCTAGGTATTCTTTTGCATTATACTTTTCTGTGCATGCATCACATGAGATAACATATGTAAAACCCTTTGCAAACCTTAAATCACTATATAGATGCTAGTTATTATCATTGTCATCATTCTGTTCTCCTATTAGGCTATACGTTCCACCACAGCAGGGACCATGGCTTATTCAAGCTTTGTATCTCCCTCCCTGGCCTCCATCTAGCATAGTGCCCTGTATACCTGGTCTCAGTGAATTCTTAATAAATACTTGCTGAATTGAATTAAATAGAATTCTCCTCATTGCCCAGGCTTAACACCTTTGTAGAGGTTCCCAAAGTGGGTGATACCACCCCCAGGGAGGTGTTGGAATGATCCAGGGGAGTGGTAGTAGCCATGGGTGCAATTGGGGAGCAATGAATAAAATAAGAGGGCGGTGGAAATAAGAAAAGAAGAGAAAATTTTGAAAAACTGTTCATTCATGTTTCATCTGTTATGTAACAGAGTTAAAGTTGTAGCGATTACATTATTTTCTGAATAAACACACAAAATGCAAGTTATAACCAATCAGTGGTCAAGTCCACCAACAGGTCTTAACAAGCAGGTATTGGCAGGCAAGCATGTTGAGCATTGTTGGGAAGTCCAGCATGCATCAACAGGAATATATGAGTATAATGACTTGTTTACAATACAATACAATACAATACAATACTATACAATACTATAATGACTTGTTTACAATAGTTACATGATGCAATATTGTGTCATCAAAATTTCAATGCAGGAAAAAAACCCACAAATTTACAATAAATTATTAAATTTAAGATGCATCATGTTAAAGAAAAAAATTTTATATTTTTTTGAAATGACACAAATTGCAACCAAAAAAAAACCGTTAAAGGGCTAAAGAAAGTAGATTTCCAGTAGAGTGCTGAGTAATATTGTTTTGAAAAGGGGGTGGTAGGCCAAATAAGTTTGGGAACCTCTGCATTAGAGTTATCTTTGACTCATCTCTCACTTCCCATAATGAATCAGTCACCAACTCCTACTGAGTCCTCTTTCAGAATGCCTCTCCCTGGGGGCAGCTAAGTGGCACAGTGAATAGAGCACTGGCCCTGGAGTCAGGAGGACCTGAGTTCAAATCCAGCCTCAGACACATCACACTCATTAGCTGTGTGTGACTCAGGGCAAGTCACTTAATCCCAATTGCCTCACCAAAAAAACAAACTAACAAACAAACAAAAAAAAAACCGGAATGCCTCTCCCATCAGTCCCTTCTTCACCACAGTTATGGCCACTACTCTAGGACCTCATCACTCATATCCTAGACTATCTAACAGCCTCCTAACTGGAATCTCTACCTCCAACTTCTAATCTCTTTAATCCAACAAAATTTATACAGTGCTTACTATATTCAAAGCACTTCACAGAGCTGCCAGGATAATCCTTCTAAAGAACCCTTTGGATCGGGTTACTCCTCTGCTCAGAAACCTTTTGTGACTCTCCATTACCTACCATAACATACGCTGAACTAATCTGGCCTTTGAATACTTCGAGCATGAAATATATCAGTGGAACTCAGAAATGTTAGCAGAAGTGGATATGGAAATACCTCTAGGATAAAGGTACAGTGAAGTTGAGAAAAAATAATTAAGGCTATTCTCACACACCCCCAAACTACTGCACATGCTTAGCATTTTTGATGCATTCATCATTTTATAATAAGCATAATTTAAAGGAAATGTATCATAAGCATCAAAATTTTCTCAAGGAGCCCCTACCCATATCAACTAGATCACTAGCATTTCTCTAAAGATGGTCTGGGAAAGGCCAACCAGGAAGAGTCCAAACTGCTTAGCTTGGTCCTCTAGGTCAGTCACACTCTGACCCCAAACTACTTCTCTGACCTGCTCTCCTTCACATGTCCCATGCTTCCACCAAACTGCCAACCCTCCCCCGAACTCTTCCCTGCCTTCTAAAATGCCTTGTCTCTCCTCCTCTATTTGCAAACGCTCTCTCCCCCATCACTGCAGATCCCTTCTCACCACTTAGCACAAACCATACTTCTCTGTGTGCAAGGCACCTCCCTGACCAGGCTGCATATTCCTGA
Source organism: Vombatus ursinus (assembly GCF_900497805.2). Taxonomy (NCBI): domain Eukaryota; kingdom Metazoa; phylum Chordata; class Mammalia; order Diprotodontia; family Vombatidae; genus Vombatus; species Vombatus ursinus. The sequence goes on from NW_020954576.1 coordinate 52,873,285, forward strand.
AGGAAAGTCTGCATCTTATATTTCTTTGCACTCTCATCCGGCATCTATCACAGCACTCAGCAGAGTGGACTCAGTACTAATTTACTATATGAATGAATGAGCAAATCTTAGGGTAGGTGGAGGAGAAGATGGGGAAGGATCCTGAGGGCGAAGTTATGCAGTGATCAGGAAAGGTCAGGGCTGGGGGCTGTAGAGCCAGGCCCCTAGAGGGCTACACACCTGAGAAAGCGGTTCAAGTCTCCATGCTTCATATACTCAAAGACCATGAGCAGTGGGCGGCCCTCTGTGCAAACCCCAAAAAAGCGGACGATATGCTGGTGCTGTAGGACGGTCAGCAGCTCCGCCTCTCTCTGGAAATCCTGACGGGCACTCTCGGACACCTCCTTCAGGGCCTGGTGTGGGTGGCATAGGGTGGGTGGACATAAAGGCCCACGCTGGCAAGGATGAGCCCACCCTCAGACCCCATGTCTAGGTCTGCCCACAAAGGCAGCCTCCATCTCATCCCTACCAGTCAGCCTAATGTAATTAGGTCCCCAACCCCCACTGGTTGAAAGGGAGATCAGTCCCATTGAACCAGGCTGTCTGGGGCATCAGCAGAAGGTCTCTGAGCTCACCTTGACAGCCACAAGCATCTTGTCCTGCTCTGGAAGCAGGTTGTGGCATTCAGCCAGGAAGACCTTTCCAAAGGCACCTTCTCCCAGCTCCCATTTGAGCACGATGTCTCTGCGTTTAATGTGATGGACACCTAGGGGAGGGGGCAGGGTGGACAGTGACACAATGCAACACAGCAGTTACTGAGTGCTTACTGTGTGCAGAAGACAGTGCTAAGGGGGTGGGAAAGGACACAAAATTTAGAGATGACAAAATCTCTGCTTTCAAAGGGCTTACAATCTAGCTGGGGAATAAGACATCAACACAGACACCATGTAATAGCTCATATTACAAAGAAGTGTCAGGAGGTGGGATATGTCATTCTACCAGGGAAGAATATTAGCATGCAGCCTTCCTTCTGCTGCTTAGAGACCAGCCTGGGCATGCCAGTTGTGAGAGAGAGGACAAATAACTACTCTTTGGGATGGGGGGGTACTCTGTTTGTAGGTGTCAGTGAGTTTGTAGGTTAAAGCCTATCAGGAGTATGGCTGGGGAGAGAGCTCAGCCTGAGGGTGATTTCAGTGAGTTTAAACTGGAGAGGAGTAGAAGGAAGGAAGCTGAGTCTTGGTAGTTCCGGCCTACAATCCCAGTTTCTAGTGACTGAGGGTGGTGGATCTCTGGAGTTTGGGAGTTGTGATCTGCCATGGGCCAATCGGACCAAGCATCCACACAAGGGTGAAGCCTAAGGAGCAGTGGGCCAGCCCAAGTTGTGAACAGAACAGGTCAAAGTTCCCACGCCAATCAGAGGGGCTGATGAGTAACCCCCGCACTTCCAGCCGGGGCGAGATAGGGAGACCCAGTCATTACACACACACACACACACACACACACACACACACACACACACACATGATGGAAGTGGTTAGTGCCAGGGAAGTGGCTTACTAGGAACCCAGACCGGTTGTTCTCAGAGACCTATGTGAAAGACACTAATCACACAGAGTGCTGGGCTGGTCCTTGTCACCCTCACTCCCCTAAAGCAATCTACCAAAAGGAGAGTAAATGATGACAAGATGATAAGATGGGTCTCCTACAGCACATATGAATCCTGGGTTTTCTGAGTTCCTAGTTCTGTTTTGGGAAGAGATTGGCAGCTAGGCGGTACAGTGGATAGAGTATTTAACCTCCACCTCAGTTTCCTCATCTGTAAAATGGGAATAATAATAATAGCACCTACCTCCCAGGGTTGTTGTGAGGACCAAATGAGATAGTAATTGTAAAGCATTTAGCACAGTGCCTGGCATATAGCACTATGTAAATGTTAGCTGTTATGATTATGATTATGATTACGATTATTATCACTAGGGGGACAAGGTGACCGAGAACATGGCAGTTTTACAACAAAGGAGAGTATTTGAGAGGTGTTTGACAAATGCTGTATAAAGCCTGAGAGCAGAAGGTTGTGGCTAGCAGGCGCATCAGAGGAGGCTTTCTGGAGGAGGGAGCATGTGAGTTGGATTCCACAGATTATGAAGATAGAGATACAGGGGTAGAAAGGGAGGAGAGACATTCTAGATAAAGAGGAAACGTATGAATGCAAAAGTACGAATGTCAGAGTTACCAGGATATACGTAAAAAGCAAAGAACTTTGGCGAGAGGATACATGTGTGGAGTGGAGGGCGGTGTTGGCTTATGAAAGGCCTTGAACAGTGGGATCAGGAGTTTAAACTACTGGATGGGCAATAGGGAGTCATTTAAGGTCTTTGAGCATAGGTGTGACAAACATAAAGATGACTCTGGCAGTCCCATGGAGGATGGACAAAAGGAGGCTAGAGTGGAAGTAAAAAAATCTGTTAGGAGACTCTTAAAGTAGCTCAGTCAGGCAGAAATAAGGGCCTGTACTAGGGTAGCTAGATGACACAATGGATAGAGCACTGGGCCTAGAGTTAGGAAGATCTAAGTTCAAATCCAGCCTCAGACACTTATTAGCTGTGTGAACCTGGGCAAGTCACTTAACCCTGTTGGCCTCAGTTTCCTCATCTGTAAAATGAGCTGGAAAAGGAAATGCCAAACCACTCCAGTATCTTTGCCAAGAAAACCCCACAAGTGGTCACAGAGAGTCAGACATGACTAAAAACAGAAAGTACATAAAATATTCACTTCCTATCTAGCAACTCATGATGTTAGGATAGGGGGCACGATTTCATATTTTTTGCTAAATTACTGACTGGCAGACTCTCGGAGGCAGAATTTCTCTAGCCTGGGGTTAACTACAGTGGAAGGGCAGAGAAGCAGGAGCTGGGTTGAGAAGGGCTCTGTGGCTGCCAGACTGAGGGCCACCATCTCAGCAGTGTGAAGGCTCACTTTCCCCATCCCCCTTACAGGCATCACTGAAGTATTGTGGATTCTCAATGATGTGTCCCTGTAGGCCAGATCCCTTTCCCTCAGGAGATAGAGAGCTGCTTCCCAGAGTCATGAAATGTAGGGACATGGCCAGACCTTCCTCAGGGGCCAGCACCGCAGGACCTAGGGATGGGGAATAGGCAAGTCAAAAGAAAACTGATAATCACCGTGCCCCAATCTCCTATCTCCCCATTCGGGTCCCCAGTATCCAGACCCCCTCCAAAAGCATGGTTATATTAAGAGAACAATCAAGATCCAACAGCTTTGTCCCCCTAAACATAACACCTGATCATCTCAAAGTATGTAGTATTGGCACTGAGACTCCAGGGCTTGAGGGCACTCTAGAGGAAGAAAGGAGACCAGGAGGGTGGGGCACTGGTGGTTGCTCTTGGCTGAGCTTCTGATTAGGCTCAGGTCCCCACGGGTACTGCAGACACCCCTCCCTCCCTCAGGACCCCAGGTCTCCCAGAATCACTTAGTGTTTGACTCTGATCCAGCCACAAATTAGTGGCTGCTATTGCTGCTAATACTACCCCCCAGATAGACGCACACACACCACCTCCCAGCCCCCAGAACACACACAAACAGGGCAGAGTCAGTGTATCAAGAGAGACAGGAACACGGAGGTGAAGAGAGAAATGCTGTGAGGGAGAGAAACAGAGAGATGGAGATACAGACACATCAGGAAGCTGAGGCACAGAGGGGTACCAAGACAGTGAGTGACACTTGATAGAAATGAAAAGATGCTGAATGAAGGATCGAAATTAACTAAATGGCCCAGAGGGGGTTTGAAAACAAAGAGATGCTGAGAAAGAGGGACATACAGAAGGGCAAGGGCTACTCAGAGAGATTGTGGAGAAACACCGAGACAGTGAAACACACAGAGAAAGAGACATGGGGACACACTGAAAGACAGAGAGTGACAGAGGGATAGAGACATCATCTGGCCTAGGGCCATCCTCTAGCTCACGGTTGATTCCGAACTTGCTTCTCCGGCCACATTTGTTGAGAAGAAGGAGTAGAACAGAGAGAAAGAGGCAGGCAAAAACAGCTAGGCCCACTGCCACTGAGACCTGGGAGAGGACAGGGTTGGATACAAGTGGGTCAAAGGTTACCCTCATGACCTCTAATTTCTCCAGATTCTCCCCACCTTAGGATACTATCTCCCCTCCCAATGAGACCCCATGGCTGGATTCCCCCAAGCCCTCCAGTCCCTTCTCCTCTATTTTATAGGGGACCCAGGTATCCTATTATCTTTTCTCTCCCAAGAGCTCCAACTATACAGCTTTGAACCAGGTGGGTATAGTCAGGTATTCCTCTCCATGAAGCCAGTCTATTGACACAGGGGGAACTGTCAGTAGAATGGGAGAAGGGCAGAGACTTGGGGGACACTGAGATCATGCAAATGTGTCTGTTATTCTGAGTCAATTGACTTTGACCCCAACCACACCCACCCAGCAGTCCTCCATGTCGTAGCCAGTTCCCCTAACTCTAATCAACTCATCTCCATTCTCACCCCAAAAGATGCATCTTCTTTCTTCTCCACAGGGTCCCCAGAAGTGCTGTTGGATGCTGTGTAAAGATGGAGAAGAGTAGACAGTGATGAGCCCTGAACCTCCCCCTCAACCCCGCTCCCATTCCTAGGTGAAGCTTCCCATTTCTCTAATATTCCCTATAACCAATGCACTCATTACCCCTCCACCCTTTCCCAGCCAAAGACCAGGATCAAATGCGTTCTCCTGACTCAGGGGGATTAGGGATGTGATACTTACCTCCTGGAGAATAAGAAACTGCAGAGGAGAAAAGAAGAAAAAGGCGGAAGGAGGAGTCAGCGGGTTGGGGAACATTAGTGAATCTCAGCCGTTTCATCCCCTAGCTACATGCCCTCACCCAACAGGGAAGAGAAGGATGAGGAATGATACCAATCTCAAGGATGAATGTAGGGACAATGAGAAGGGAGGTCATTTCCCAGCTGGGTCACAGTGGTAGCAGAAGTAGGGGGTGGGGTGGAGAATGGAGACATTACAAAACCGGGGATGGAATAGTTATCTCTATCCCTTCTCTGCTGGGCTATTGTGGGAGAAGGAGAAAGAGAACCCAATGATACAGAGGCTTGGGTCGCATCCTAGCCAGGCTGCAGTGATGATGAAGGTGGTGAATATGGTGGAATGGGGATTAGGAGCCCAGACACTGAAGAAAGAGTGAGGGGAGAGGCAGGAGCCCTGAGTAAGGAAGAAGGAAGAGACCATGGATCATGGGAAATAGAGCTCTAAGGGATTTTAGAGGTCATCTAGTCCAATCCCTTCATTGGGTAGGTGAGGAAACTGATGCCTGCAAGATTCAGGGGAGTGACTTGACCACAAATAACTTGGAGTAGGAGAACTGGGATTTGAACCTAGAACCTCTGACTCCCAATCCAATGTTCTTTCCATTACATCATGTTGGGGTGCCAGAACCTCTAGGTATCTTTCCCTGGACAAGCCAAACAGTAGAGTGGCTGGCCAGGGTCTTTCCTGTTCCAAACTTTGAGGAAGGGGTCAGTCCCTGAGGGAAGAGTGGGGGGTCATGGTGGGGTTACTCCACTGGGCAAGCCGTGCCAGCCCACACAGAGGACTCCTTTCCCTGGTCAGACTCCAGATCTCTGTGTATGTCAGAAGGGATGGTGGGTTCTGGGAGGGCCGCCTACCAGGGATGGGATCCTCAGGGTTGAACTGGAAAGGATTGTCCATGAAAGAGGCTATCACAGAAGCAGTAGCCCGTCCCCTAGGGTTGGAGGCCTCCAGGGTATAATTGCCATTGTTGACATGTGTGGGCTGGTTAAGTCGTAGGCATCCATGCCTCATGGTCTCATTTGCCGCCTGTTCCAGGAATTCCGTGAAGATGAAGGTGGTTTCATTGAGCAGGTGGCCATTGAAGCGCCACGTGAGAGTGGGGGGTGGCTGCCCATCCACAGAGAAAGGGATGCACCAGGGGTGCTGGGAGACTGCTTCTTGGAGATGCACTCTGGATGGAACTGTGGCCCAGGAGGGAAGGGGGAGAGAGAAAGAGAGCCATGGAATCAGAGAATTCACAGCTAGAAGAGCCCTTAGAGATCATGCAATACAATCCCCTCATCTAACAGATGAAAAATGGGAAGCCCTAGGAAATTCAGTGACTTGCCTGAGGTAACAGCTATTAAATAGTACAACTGGGGTTTAAACCTAGGTTCTCTGCCTCCAAATCCAGGGCTCTTACCATTACCCCATGCACGGTTGGCCTTAGAGAAACTATACAGTAGACTAAGGAAGTTAGGCTTTGGCCTAAGACATCAGATACTGGGCTTTAAAAAGAAGTTAGATAGTAGGATTATTTTGTAAGAAAGACCAAAAGAGCACTGGGTTTCAAGTCCAGAAAAATTGGGCAGTTGACCGAAAGAAAACTTAAGCAACAAGCCATCTGGGAAAATTAAATTTGGAAAAATAAAAAATAAATAAAAATTTTAAAAATAAAATAAAACAAAATGTGGAGGGAAAAATGAAAGTGGGAGGCAAGCCTAGGAAAATTGGGCACTGGGCCTGGAAAAACTCAAATGGGAAGGGGACTTTTCAAAAAAGGGATGTGAGGCCAAGGGCCTAAAAACAATTGGATAGTAGACATAAAGGAACCAAGTATCAAGGAGAAAAGAAACCAGGCTGTGGGACTAATGAAAATCTAATTATCTCAATCATTCAAATCTTTGCCCTGGAAAAATCCCATCCCCAGCCCCCTAAATGTTGTTCTCTGTATCAAGTTCTCCCGGGACTTTGAAGGAACAGCTGTGGGGCAGCTGTGGACACTCCAGCCCACCCCCCATGTCTCCCATTCCCCAAACCACATCCCCTCGGAGCTCAGGCCTAGAGAAGACAGAGGGATCCTGCTCCCAAGGGACCATGGAACCCAAGGACTCACAGGTGACGTTGACCTGGACAGAGACCTCAGCCTGGCCCACATCATTCTCAGCCCAGCATGTCACATTCTTCCTGTTGAGGTCGCTGGAGACATTGACCAGGATCAACCATAAGGAAGACAGATTCCCAGATTCCAGGGGCTAAGAGAGAGGGGGATCAGATCAGGGAGGGCCTTCTGCAAGAGGCCAAGATGTATAAACTCTAGAGCTAGAACAGGACTTGGAAAGCTTCTTGTTGAACCCCTTTATTTTACAGGTGAGGAAACAGAGGCACAAAGAGATAAAGGGATTTGCCCCAAGCCACAAAGCAAAGCTAGGATTCAAACCTAGGTCTTCTGACTCCAAACACTGGTGGTTGCTCCAACTTTGGGGATCCAGGTGAGGGTAAGGTACATTGCAGCCGTGAGGGGGTGAGGGACAGACTAAATATTCTCCAGAACTGGGAACTCTTGTGATCTCTTCTGACTTTGGATGTACAGGAAGAGGGATTTCATAACCCAGAGGAGAGAGAACTGATGAGGAAGAGGAAATAGTCTATGGAAAGTGATGGAATCAGTGAAATGCTTCTTCCTTCTCTTTTTGCATTTATGCCTCTCTGAAAACTAGAACTCCGTCAGGGAAAAAAGTGTATAATACATGCCTAACAAATGCTTGTTGAATTAATTCAATGAATACATGAATGAAAAAGTCTGAGAACCTAAAAGGAAGAAGAAAAAAAAGAGTGATGTAACCCAGAGACACACAAATCTGCACTAAAGCTGAGGCCTTCATATCCTTGTTCCAAACCTATTTACTCTTGCTTCGCAAGAATTCTAACAAACTTACCAATGTGTCTTCTCAGCCTACAACACACTAAAATCCAAACACACAACGTACTAAAATCCTAAAATGGTCAAGGGAAGGGGTCTATGTCAGAGGCAGACATACTGATAGCTTTTAGAAGGGGCAGCTGATGGTGAGAGAGGAGAGAACAAAACTATACAAAGAAAAAAACTGGAAAAGTGGAAGGGGTAAATGGCACCCCCTCAACTTGCCTTGATTTCTCAATACTATATCTATATTCAAGATCCTAAGTCAACAATGACTCACCATTTCTATGTAACTTTAAGGTAGGAATATGCTGGTAAGTGTTTAATAACTACCTCTCCCTCCCTACTTCACTCCCCCCCCAAAGTATCCAGGAAACACACCTGTAAGTTTAATTTTTATTATTAACATTTTCTCAAATATAGACAATCAACAAAACAATAAATCAAGCCTTGATTGGTAGATTTGCTTATGATACAAATGCTCACACAGAAAATTTCACAATAGGTTCTGGGATCCTGTTTGAGCTGGCTCCAGCACATCCCTGTCTTAAGGTTTACAAAGCATTTTTCTTAGAACAACTCTATGAGGTAGTTATTGTATGTTTTAGTTCTCTATGTCAGTGTCTTGGTCCCCTACTAGACTGTAAACTCCATGAGGGCAAGAATTAAGTCTCATCCAAGCTTTTTATCTTCTCCAGCACTAAGCACCAATGCTTTGCATATAGGAGGTATTTCATAATGGTTTTTTTTTTTTTGCCATCACATTGCAAGCATTCTTATCCCCATTTTACAGATGAGGAAACTGAGGCCCAAGTAAGTCAAGCAATTTGTTCTGACTGGCAAAGCCAGAACTCAAACCTAGATTTTTTAACTTGAAAGTTAAGTGCTCTTTCCACAACACCCCAAGAACAGCTACATTCAAGGACTAAAAGGTAGTCATGAGGAAGATGGATTAGACTTTTTCTACTTGGTCTTAGAGGGCAAAACTAAAAACAGTGGGTAAAAATGGCAAAGGAGAGGATTTAGGTTTGACTTAAGTGTAATGTGGACTAAAAATTAGCACTATCCAAGAGTGAAGTGGGCTCTCTAGGGAGTTGTGGGCTCCCCTTCTCTGGAAGTCTTCAAACAAAGGCTGGATGACCATCTAATCTGTTAGATATGTCACCAAGGAAAAACTTCTTCAAGTGTGGGTTGAACCAGGTGTCCTCCTAACTCCCAAATTCTATGATTCCATGATCTTCTCGGAATCACAGGACAACAGAGCAAGGAGGGACCTTGGACCATATGATAGTGTAACATAAAGAGTAAAATATTAGAACTTGAAGGGACATCAGGGCATACACTGTTTGAGCTGGGAGAGACTCTAAGAGAAAGTCAGAACACAGAATGTTAGAACTGGAAAAGACCATACAGCATGGAATACTAGAGCTAGACCATACCTTAGGACACAATGTCAGAACCTTAGAGAACACTGAATCCAAACCTTTCATTTTCCTAGCAGAGGAAATTGAAGCCAAGACAAGGAAATGACTTGCCCAAGATCACACACTGAATTAATGGCCAGGACAACGAGTCAGAAATTCCCTCCCCCTCAGACAGCCTAGAGTTCACTTTATAAATACAGCAATAGTTGGGTCAGTGTTTTCCAGGGGAATTATCACCAAGAATAAGAAAGAACTGGGGATCTAGCTAACAACAAGGATGGGTAGCAGGGAAATTCTGCAGCAGCCTTGGTCAGGTCTATGTTCAACGTGGCTTTTGACATAGCCAAAAGGCTATTATCTAGACTTAAAGTTCAGGTTTGTCTCCATATTGGAAGAGAAGGTAAAGGAGTAAATAGCTTTCCAATTTCCAGGTTATAAGAGAGAATGAAATGTTCCTTAACAAATAGAAGAAGGACTTTAATAAGAAAACAAAAAAGGAAAAGGATCTGTAGAAGTAGAGGGAAATTTTGATCCGTGTTAGGAAGTTGAATGTTGTAGAATGAGACCTGGAGAAAAGGAAGGCAGCCCCACTGAACATTTTAAGCTAAAGAACAGATGAGGCTCTTCCCAAAGAAGAAGAGGGATGAATCTCCTGAAGAAGAGGTCATGCTTTTCCTTAAAAGAAATAATAGTCTGGACCATCAAGTAAGTAATAGGGTAATAGTAAATAATAGAGTAACAGTGCGGTGCCATCGAGTAAGAGATAAGAGATCTTCCCAGGGATGTATCCAAGACATGATGGAAGACCTTCCAAGAACTGTTAATCCACTTCTGATGATTCACATGGGCCCAAATGATAATGATAAGGAATCTAGAAAGTATTGTTAAAGATCACTAAGTCTTGGGCAAGAAACTAAACCATGAAATGATGTTACGAAACTAAGGCATGAAATGATACTTGTCCTTTAAAGCTAAAAGGTTTAGAAAGTGAAAGGCAGATTTGGGAAATAAATAGTTAAGAAGGTGTTATCTGAGAATGAGACTTGAATTTCTGCACCATGATATAAAACACAGGAATGACAGGCTCCTGGCCAAGGATGAAGTATACCTGACAAGTACTAATGTAAGAATGAATTTGCCTGGAGTCTTGCAAATCTAATAAAGAGTGATCCAAATTTAAAAAGAAGTCAAAGGGAGGACATTGCCAACATATATCCAGCAAGTCAGATGCCATAGATAACAGCCTCAGTGTAGGAAGAAGGATAGCACTAGAGGCACCCAAATTTTCATAAGATACAAAATCCCAGAAACAAGATGGTAATAAAACCCACAGTCTCAGATGTCTACACAGAAATGTACAAAGTATGGTTAAAATGCAAGATAAATTAGAGATACTAATATTTGAGGAGTCAAAATAACCTTTTAAGCCTCAGTGAGACTTGGTAGGACAAAACCTATGACTAGAATATAGTTCCTTCTTCTAAATGAATAGAATGGGTAAAAAAGTCAGTGGAGTAACATTGTATACTAAGGCAATATAGTCACGTAAGGAAAACCAGAGGGAGAAAGAATAGCAGAGTACCCTTGGGTGAAGATCAGCAGAAGCAAGAACAGAAGTGATATGGTTATTGGAATATATTATAGACCAGATGATCAGGAAGATGAAGTTGATAAGAAATTTGGGAAGTAGATCACAAGTCTGGCATGAAGGCATGATTATTATAACAATAGGTGACTTCAGTTATCTGGACAAGGGCTGGGTCTATCTCTATGTCCCAAGAAGGATAGGGATAGAGACTAGATTTGGAATTTCGCTGGAATAATTAATTCTCTGGTAAAGAAACTCCTTCTACCATGAGTGAATGAAGATCAACACCTTTTTGGGGGGAAATCCATGGTCTTAGAGAGTTGTCTAGCACACTAAGAGGTTAAGCGATTTGCTCAGGGTCACACAGCCAACATGTGTCAGATTGGAACGAAGGTTTATCATGGCTCTGAGGTCAGCTTTCTGTCCACTACACCTTACTGCCTCCAAATAGAGCCACTAATAATTTCTTGATTTGCTCTGATGATAATTTCATCTTCAAATGGTAAAGGAAATATTGAGAGGTGGCTAGATGGCACAAAGACTAGAGCATAGGACCTGAATTCAGGAAGATATGAGTTCAAATGTAGCTTCAGACACTCACCAGTCATGGTTAAGAGTCTAAAGCACCTGGGCAAATCATTTCACCTCTCTCTGCCTCAGTTTCCTCATCTGTAAAATGGGGATAATAATAGCACTTTCTCCCAAGGCTGCTGTGAGGATCAAACGAGATAGTATTTATAAAGTATTTTGCAAACCTTAAAGTGCTATATAAATGCTAGCTATTTATCATAACTTCTATCTTGGACCTGATTCTCAATAAGGAAAAACTGGTTTCTGATGCAGAAAGTATGAGAATATTTGGGGGAATTCTGTCTTAGAATTCATGATAGAGAAGAAGAAAGTTAGGCAGTCTGACAAGCACCTTAGATATCAGGAAAGTAGATCTCAAAACATTCAGAAAGAGAACATGTGGGATCTCATGGCCTCAAATTTTACAAGTGACATCAGCAGAGGAAGGATGGTGAGCCTTCAAGAAAGAAATTTTGAAGACACAGTCCTAATGAGGAAAAAAAGGGAGAGATGTCTGAAGAACCAATGTGCATGAACAGAGATCTTATCAAAAAGTTTAGATTTCAAAAACCACATAGCAGATAGAAGCAAGGGCAGGTAATAGAGGAGGATGGGACTTATTTTTAAAACACAATTGGAGTTAATTGACTTGCCCAGGGTCACACAGCTAGTAAGTGTCCCAGGCTGGATTTGAACTAAGGTCCTCCTGACTTCAGGGCAGGTACTCCATCCACTGTGCCACCTTGATGCCCTGATGAGGATTTTCTTGATCCTTCCCCCCCTCCTCCACTAGCTTCTACTTTCTTCCTCCATAATTATTTTGTATAGACTCATTCATGTACATATTATCTTTCCTAATAGCATATAAGCTCCTTAAGGGAAAAGAGTTTCTTTTTCTTTTTATCCCCTGTGCTTAGCACCATGTCTGGCACATAGTAGAGGCCTAGTAAGTACTTGCTAATTGATGAATATATGGTCCACCAGGAACAGTGCCAGAAGTGCTAAAGATTAGAATTTGTTGAGGATGATGAGGAAGGCCAAAGACAATATAAGGGCTTGATTTTTTTTTTTTTGGCAATTGGGGTTAAGTGACTTGCCCAGGATCACACAGCTAGTAAGTGACAAGTATTTGGTCTGAAGCTGGATTTGAACTCAGGTCCTCCTGACTTCAGGGCCGGTGCTCTATCTACTGCACCACCTAGCTACCCCAGGGTTTGATTTTTTTTAGTGATATTGGGGGAAAAAATAGAATGTAAGAAAGACTAGGACTATTGCTCAAGGTGGCTGTATTGACACACTAATGGATGTTGGAGAGAAGGCAAGACCACTCAGTTCTTGTTTTGCTGCTATTTTTTTCTGCCAAAGAGAATGAATTTTGAATGGGAAAAGGCAGAATAAAAATGACTAACAGGTGAACTGGATTAGAAGGTTTCTAAGGCCCTTTCCAACTCTAAAGCTATGATCCTATAACCCAACTATCTTTGATGAGTTCAAATCACCAAGCTCAAATGAAATGCATTCTACTATGCCGAAATAACTGCTAGATGTGATTGCGGATTAATTTTGCAGTATCATGGATAACAGAAGAGATAATGCAGGATTGGTGATGGGCAAGTATTATCCTGATTTTTTAAAAAACTAAAAGAGTCAACTTCAAATTATAGGGTGGTGAGCTTGACTTTGGTTTCTGGCAAAATTCTGGAGCATATGAATTAAGGAATGGTTAGTGAACATGTAGGAGTGGTTATCACAAAGAACCATCCTGGCTTAATCAAGAATGGGTCAGGCCAGACTAACCTCATTTCCTTTTTTTAGTAGAATTGCTAGGCAAGTTCCTAGACAAGGAGAATGGTTCAGGCATAATTTGCCTAGATTTTAGCAAAACATTTGATAAAGTCCCTCAAGCATTTCTTGTGAAAGAGATAAGTAAGTGTGGGTTAGATGATAGTAGCTAGGCATATTTGTAAGCTGATTTAAGTCGTCAAACCATGGCAGAGGCAGGATTCAAATCTAGGTCTTAGACTCTCCTTTAGAGTCAGGGTTCAAGAAATCACTTTAACAAGTACATGATAGGAGAGGCATGAAAAGATGTCAATTTATCTGAAAAAGATCTCTGGATTTTAGAGAATTGCAGACTCAATATGAGTCAACAATATAATATGGTAGCCAGAAAAAATTGTGCAATCTTAGCCACTTTAAGAGAGGGATAGTATACAGCAGTAGGGAGGTGATAGTCCCGCTTTACTCTGCCCTTGTCAGGATACATTTGGAATATTTGTTTTCAGTTATGGGTGCAACATTTTAAGGACACTGGATTGTGTCCAAAGGATTTCTTGAACAACCTGAAATTGTTTAGTCTGTAGAAGAGAAGACTTAGGGAGAACATGATATCTGTCTTCAAGCATCTGGAGAACTGCCATATGAATGATGAATTAGAATTGCTCTTCCTGGTCTCAGAGGGCAAAACAGAAGGGATGGATAGAAGTTAGATGCATATTTAGGCCTGAAAAACCTTAATTTTCTAATAATTATGGAGCTGTCTTAAAGTAGAAGAGCATTTAGTGGCTTGCCCCTTACTGTAAGTCTTCAAGCCAAGGACTAAGGACAATTGGTCAGAGATGGTACAGAGAAGTTTCTTCTTAAGATATGAGTTGTACTACATGATTTCTGGGGTCTCTGTCAACCAGGGGTGTGCTGGAGTCAGTTCACACTGGCTCACAAGCACCAATTGTTAAATTTTCAGTATGAGCATTTATACCTCAGAAATCAGCAAATGTTACGAATTACAGCTTAATTTACTTACTGTTTTATTGTCTACAAAATGATAAAGAAAATGTTAATGATCCAAAATAAACATAAAACTATATTGTATGTACCTTTTACCGTGCCCCCCCCGCCCAGAGAGCTGCTTGTTAAACATTGACTAGCATATCACTATTTCAGCTCTGAGATTTTATCATTCTGTGGAATGGAAAGGCAAAGAGGCATGGTACCATGAAAGAGAAATTACTCTAGAGATGAATTTAGAACCAAGATTGGAATCCTGACTCCTTTTATTACCTGTGTAACCACAGGAAAGTCAACTAACTTCTCCGATCCTCAGTTTCCTAAAATGTCAAAATGAATCAGTTGAACTAAATGACCTTTAAAGTCCTTTCCAATTCCGAATCTATGATCCTATGGTTGACTGGAGAGGAAGATGGCTCCTCAGGAAGGGAAATCAGACCTAGGGTAAATGCCAAAAACTTGAGGCCAGAATATTTGGTCAGACACCAGTGACAAACAGCATAGTCCCCAGGTGTGGTGACTACAGTTCACTTTTGTCCTCTGTACCTCAGCTTCTTCATTCTATGGTTCTGTGGTTGTTCTAAAGCAAGACCTGGCCATGGAGCCTGCCACTGTAGGAATAAGAAGGAAAAGCCGGTGCTTTGTAATGTGTAATACAAATGAGAGAGGCCACAAGGTATCGTGGAAGGAGCCCAGAATGGGGAAGTCAGGGAGTAACTTTGAACTCAGAAATGTGAGTTCATAGGATCAAAGATTTAGACTCTCTAGAAGGAGACCTTAGAGGTCAAAGAATCACAGATATAGGCCTGGAAGGGACCACAGAAAGCCAAGAAGTCCAACCTCTCATTTTACAGATGAGATAAGAGCTCTGGATTCAGGAAGACTCAGTTCAAATCTTGAATCAGACACTTAGTAGTTATGTGACCCTGGGCAAGTCACTTAACCTAGGTCTCCCTCAATTTCTTCAACTGTAAAACAGGGATGATAATAGCACCTACCTCCCAGGATTGTTGTGAAGATCAAATGAGATATTTGTGAAGTTCTTTGTAAACTTTAAAGCACCATGTAAATGCTATTTATCCATGATTATTATCATTGTGATGATGATACTATGACTTGTCCAAGGTCACACAGGTAGTAAGCAGTAGAGATGGGGTTTGAATCCCATCCAAATCTAGTCCAAATCCCCCACCTCACTTTACAGATGAGAAAACTGAGGTCTAGATTGGTTAAGTGACTTGACCAAAGTCATGAAGACCTGGGAATAGAACCCAAGTCCTCTTACTCCAAATTCTCCTGTGCCAGTGAATTCAAGCTTGGGTCCTTCATGAGCTAGCTATGAAACTTCGGGCAAATCACTGTACCTCTCTTAGTTTCCTCATTAATAAAAATGAGAATTCTTTCCTCTGATCTATATGCCTAACAGCTAGGTA
Organism: Vombatus ursinus; assembly: GCF_900497805.2. Lineage (NCBI taxonomy): Eukaryota > Metazoa > Chordata > Mammalia > Diprotodontia > Vombatidae > Vombatus > Vombatus ursinus. The sequence goes on from NW_020954576.1 coordinate 52,888,815, forward strand.
CAGTGGATAAAGCACTGAGCTTAGAGTCAGGAAGACCTTAGTTCAAATCCAACCTCAGACACTCACTAGCTATGTGACCCTGGGCAAGTCATATTATCATCTTAACCTTGTTTGCCTCAGTTCCCTCATCTGTAAAATGAGCTGGAGAAAGAAATGGCAAACCACTCTTTGCCAAGAAAACCCCAGATGTGGTCACGAAGAGTCAGACGCAACTGAAAACGACTGAACAACAACCACCTGCCTCGTAGGGCTTTTGTAAGAATCAAGAAGAATTAATAGACATTTTCATAGTGCTTTAAAGCTAACAAAGCACTTTCCCTTCAACTACATTATCAGGAAAGTTTACAAGCATTATTATTCCAATTCCACAGATGGGGAAACTGAGGCTCAAAGACATGAAGTAACTTGTCACATTGACAGTAAATGACAAGTGCCAGGATTTGAACTCACGACTTCTGACTACATTTGGTACTATTTCCACTGCTTCACTAACTATATATTCCTGTGTAATAACATATATAAAAGAGCCGATTGAACTATTGAACACTATACAAATGCAAATTGTGATTATAATTCTTTAGAATATAATTATCCTTATAGTTCCTCATAGGAACACAGGTTTAGGGCTGATAGAGACAATCTAGTCCACCCTTTCATTTTGCAGATGAGAAAACTGAGGCCAAGACATATTAAACCAACTTGCCCAAGGGCTCATAGGTAATAGCTGCATTTGCACACAGGTCTTTTGGCTTTCAATCCACTGTGCTTTCTATTATACTGTGTTTCCTCCTAATCATGCTCTTTCTGTTGGACTCATTCACCCTAGGAGTAAAGAGTTTCTTCTTGCACCAGGACACTATGAGTCCTATTAGGGATGGGGATACAAGGGATGGGCAATGAAGCTTAGGAGTCATCTTCTATCTTAGCTGTCTCTTACCCTTCATATCACTTAGGATACAAGAAGAGCACCCAGAGATGAGGCTTGGGGTACTGGAAGAGGACTGTTCTCCACCCTCTTCTACTCTGCCACCCATGGGATGGACCCTAAAGTGAAGTGGGGGAGTCCACTGTGTCTTTTTGTTTCCCTAGCACTTAGCACATAATAGGTGCTTAATAAACATTGATTGCTTGATTGATTGGGTTCCGGGGTATGGAGGGGTCTTTCTTTTCATTCTCTCAGTATTTGTCTCATGCCTCCGTCTCCACCCCACGGTCACTGTTTGGCATCTGGGTGTCTCTGTCTCTCTTTGAGTGTCTGTTTCTATTTCTTGGTGCTTTCTTTGTTTCCATCTCTTACCATCACAGTGGCAAACTCAGACAGCTCTTCAGTGTTCCAGCCAGTCCAACTCTGGCCCTGGCTCTCCACTTGGCAATGCAGCGTCACATTGTCACCTACATCCACTGTAGTATTGAACAGCTCAACCTTCAGCAGGGGCACTCCTAGCCCAGGAGATGGCACAGAGAAAAGAGAGATCATCAGATGTAGGGTCCAAGCCTGTCCTCTCACCCCTGAGCAGCTGCCAACCTCCTTAATCACAGAACCTATCTCCCCAGCATCAGTGGTGCCCCCCAATCCCAGACACTGCCCGTCCCACCGACCTCAGAGACTCATCCCTGTCCTCCAATTCCACCTACCACAGCTGTCATTGGGCATGATGGCAGGAGGTTCCTGGCATGGAAACCCCAGTTTGGCCAGTCCCTCCTCCTCCCGGTGCTGCAGCCATCGAAGGGCACAAGAACAGTTCAGGGGGTTTCCAGTAAGAATCCTGAGAGAGAAGGTATGAGGATTCATTGAAGAGGAGGGCACACCTGGATGCCACTGCATGTTTATTGCAGTCAATGAACTCACTCATAAAACAAAAGAAGATAGCAGAATGGATTAAAAAGCAGAATCCAACACTTATTCTGTTTACAAGAAATACACTTGAAACATAAAGATTCAAACTGAGTTAAAAGAGGCTAGAGCAAAATCTATTATGCTTAAACTACATTTAAAAAAAATTGGGGGCAGCAATCATGACCTCAGACAAGGCAAAAGCAAAAAAAAAAAAGACTCAGTTAAAAAAGATAAACAAGGAAACCACATGATACTTAAAGACATCATAACAGCAACACTTAACACAAATGCACCAAGTGGTATAGTATCTAAATACTTAAAGAAAAGTTAAGTTAATAGTAGGGAGAAATAGTAAAAGTATAACACTGAGAGTTCTCAATGTACTTCTTTCAGATTTAGACAGATCTAGCAAAAAAGAAAAAGGAAAGGAAATATATTAAGAACCTGAACATAATCTGAGAAAAGTCAAGTCAAAAAGCATTTATTAAGCATCTACTATGTGGCAGGCACTGTGCTAAGCACATTAGCACACCTATATATGAGAGATGTCTGGTGATTACTGAATGAAAATTGAAAGGGGTGTATATATTTCTTAGCTGTATACAGCACTTTTACAAAAATGGAGCATGTATTAGAGCATAAAAACCTTGCAAACAAATGAAGAAAAGCAGAAATACTAAACACTTCCTTTACTGACCACAATGAAATAAAAAATATATTTGATAAAGGGCTTTTAAGAAAGAATTAAAAATTAGAGATTAAATGTCTTAATCCTAAAGAATTGGTGGGTCAAAGAACAAATCATAGAAACACTAGATATCATCAAAGCCAAAGACAAGGAGCCAGCATATCAAAATGTATAAGATGCAGCTTCATCTCTAAACCCTTTCATCAATTCAACAAACATTTAAAAGTATCTACTGCATACAAGACACTGTGTAAGTCATCGAGGATGCAAAACAAAAAGAAAACAGTCTTTGCCTTCAAAGAGCTTACATTCTCCTGGGAGGAAGCAACATGCACTGAAGTAAGTAAATATAATTTATATTTAAAGTAATGAGAAAGTGGTTTCAAGAGACAAACAGTGCTAGTAATTGGGGGTGTTGGGAAAGGCCTCCTGTCAGAGGTGGCACCTGAGTTGGGCTCTGAAATATTCTAATAGGTTGAGGTGACGGAGTGCATTCCAGACATGGAGGACCACTTGGATGAAGGCTGAGATCAGTTCTCAGTCAACAAGCATTTATTAAGCATTTGCTATGGACCAGGCCCTGAGGATACAAAGAGAAGCGAAAATATGGAATTTGCCATCAAGAAGTTCACAGCTTAATAGGGGAGACAACATGCAGATAACTATGTGTATATAAGCTATATAATATAAATGGGATCTCAGAAGGGAGGTACTGGACAGGTAAGGTAGAGGTGCAAAGGGAAAGCAGCCAGTACAAAGACACGAACTTGGGGGAAGAAATGTCCTGTGCCAGGAACATCAAGAGCAGCTGGACTGTAGAGTTCACCGAGGGGCCTAAAGTATAAGACTGAAAAACTAGAAAGGGGCCAGGATGTGAAGGGCTTTAGATGATAAACAGAAGATTTTATATTTGAGCCTGGAGATAATACGAAGCTATTGTAGTTTACTGAGCAGGGAGGTGATCTGTGTTTTAGGAAAATCACTTTGGTAGCTGAGTGAAGGATGGCTCGGGGGCAGTTAGATGGTTCAGTACCATCCCTGGAGTCAGGAGGACCTAAGTTCAAATGTGACCTCAGACACTTACTAGCTGTGTGACCCTGGGCAAATCACTTAACCCCAATTGCCTCAAAAAAAAAAAAGAAAGAAAACAAAACAAAACAAAACAAAACAAAACAAAACAAAACAAAACAAAA
>NW_020954576.1:52892542-52911940 GCF_900497805.2 Vombatus ursinus
AACAAAACAAAACAAAACAAAACAAAACAAAACAAAACAAAACAAAAGAAAACAAAAGAAAAGAAAAAAGAAGGGTAGCTTGGAGTGTGGAGAGACTTGAGGGCAGGGAGACCAATGAGAATCCCTCTTGCTATAGCCCAGGCAAGAAGTGAAAAGCACCTGAAATAGGGCTGTAGCTAAGTGAGTAGAGAGAAGGGAGTATAGAGGAGAGGCCTGGTGAAGGTAGAAATGATAGGATTTGACAATGGTTGGTTATGTAGGATGAGAGTGAGTAAGGAGTCAAGATCAACATTTGAGATTGTGAGCCTAAGTGACTGGGAGATGGTAACACCCTCAAGAGTAACAGGAAAGTTGGGAAGAGGGATGGGGTGGGGGAAAGATAAATTCTGTTTTGGCTATGTTAGTGTTTGAGATGCCAATGGGACATCCAGTTCTAGAGGTCCAAAAGGCAGTTTATCAACACAGGGCTGGAGCTTGGGAGATAAACTAGGACTGCATATGTAGATTTGGGAATCATCTGCATAGAGATGGTAATTGATCCCATGGAAGATGATAAGATCACCAAATGAGATCATGGAGGAAAAAGAGAAGACTCAGGCCTTGAAGGTCACCTACAGTTAGATGGTCATGCTTATATATTACCTGAAGCATGAACCATCAAAGGAGACTGAACAGTCAGATGGGTTGGAGGAGAACCAGGAGAAAGCAGAGTCACTAAGCCAAGAGAGGAAAAAGTATCCACAGCAAGGTGGTAACTATTGATGTCAGAGGTTTCAGATAGGTCAAGAAAGATGAGAATTGAGAAAAGGACATTAGATTTGGGTCTTTGGAGGCAATTGGGGTGAAATGACTTGCCCAGGGTCACACAGCTAGGAAGTGTTGGAAACTGGATTTGAACTCAGGTCCTCCTGACTCCAGGCCCAGTGCTCTATCTGCTGCACCATCGAGCTGCCCTTTGCCCAAAAATGGACAATTAATTGATGGCTGGTGATTTTCAAGAGTGTGGTTTCAGTTAAATGATGAGGATGGAAGCTAGATTGCTGTGAGTTTAGAATCAAGTCAGAGGAAAGGAAGCGGAGGCATGAATTGTGAAGGCTTTTTCAGAGTTTAGCCACGAAGGGGAGGGGAGCTATAAGAGGACAGCCAGCAGGGATGAACAAGACAAGGGAGGGGTTTTCAAAGATGGGAGAGACATAAGTATGTTGGTAAGTATCAGGCAAGGGACTGGCAGAGAGGGAGAGACTGAAGATTAGAAAGTGGAGATGATGGTGAAGACAATCTGCAGAAAAGATGAGAGGACAGGACCCGGGGTGATGTAGAGGGATTTGCCTTGGCTAGGAGAAGGGTCACCTCTTCATTTGAGACAGGAAGAAAGGAGGAAACATTGGAGGAAGAGGAGTGATGTGAGATGAGGAGGGGGAAAAAGGGAGTGTGAGGGGAATAGAATACAATCATAATAATAATAATAATAGCTAGCGTTTATATCACACTTTTGAACAGCTAGGTGGCTCAGTAGATAGAGTGCTGGGCCTGGAGTCAGGAAGACCTGAGTTCAACTCCAGCCTCAGACACTTAATCCTGTTTGCCTCAGTTTCCTCATCTGTAAAATGAGCTGGAGAAGGAAATAGCAAACCACTTCAATATCTTTGCCAAGAAAATCCCAAATGGGATCACAGAGAGTTGGGCATGACTGAAAATGACTGAACAACAACAGAATATTGCACTCTAAGGTTTAACAAAGTACTTTTTACATTTGTTGTCTCCTTTGATCCTTACCACACACCTGTGAGGTAAGTGCTATAATTATCATCCCCACTTTATAGATGAGGAAACTGGAGCCCAGGAAGGTTGTGACTTCCCAGGGTCTCCCAGCTAAATAAATGTCTGAGGCAGGATTTGAACACAGGTCTTCCTGACTTCAAAATCACGTATGGAGATGTAAGCGGAACAGCTAGCAGGCCAGGTTCCCTGGAACACAGAGTAAAGAAAGGGGAGCAATAGAAAATAAAACTAAAAAGGCAGACGGGATCCCAGATTGTGAAATGTCAGACTAAAGATTGGATATGTTATTCTATAGACCACAGGTGGGGAACCTGCCATAGACAATAGGGAGCCACTAAAGTTTTCAGATAGTTAAGTGACATGACCAAATCTGTGTTTTAAGAACATCATGCCTGTCGAGCAATAGGGAATGAGCTTAGACATCAGTAAAGACTAAACTCCCTGAAGGAAGAATGGTACCAGGGACAGAACACTGGATCTGGAGTCAGAGCACAGCCTTGGTTGAGAATTGGATACTGACCCTAATCCTTACTACCTCACTTACATGGTCTCAGAAAAAGTCATTTAACCTCTCTGGGTTTCAGTTTCCTCAGCTTCAAAATCAAATAGTTAGACTAAATAATCTTCCAGTTCTAAAGCTATACCCTCCTGGAGGTCATGGAATGGAGGAGGAGAAGTGATGGGGAGCTAATGGTCCCCAAGAGAATATCCCTCCCTAAAGAGTGGTAAGATGATAATTGGATGTCTGAGATAAATAACACTGCTGTTGTTGTTCAGTTATGTCTGACTCTTCATGACCCCATCTGGGGTTTTCTTGGCAAAGATACTGGAGTGGTTTGCCATTTACTTTTCTGGTTCATTTTACAGATGATGAAACTGAGGCAAACAGAGTAATGTGACTTGCCCAGGGTCACACAGCTAGGAAGTTGCTTATCCATAGCTGTATTTGAATTCAGGTCCTCCCAATTCTTGGGCCAGCACTCTCTCTACTTCGCCATCTAGCTACTAGTATAGGTTGACATGCAAGCTCCTATTTCATATCCTTTGCAACCTAGCTCCCAACTATCTTTCTATGTTTATCCTACATTACTCTTCCTCATTCAACACTCCATCTCTCAGTTCTGGACATTTTCTCTGGCTACACCTGGTGCCTGGAATGCTCTCCTCCTCAGCTCTGCCGGCTGACTTCTCTGGCTTCCTTTAAATCCCAACTAAAAGCTCATCTTTTACCAGAAGCCTTTCCCACCCCCTCTTAATTCTTATGCCTTCCCTCTTGATTATTTTCTCTATATCCTGTAAATAATTTGTTTGCACATATTTGTCTTTATGTTGTCTCCCTCATTAAATTGTAAACTTTTTGAGGGCAGGGTTTATCTTTTACCTCTTTTTTTTAATCCCCAGTGCTTAGTACAGTGTAGCTCATAGTAGGTGCTTTTAAAATGTTAATTGATTGACTGATTGATTCAGGCATTCTATATCCCATCCAAACTGGCCTTCTCACTGTTCCTCATACACACTTCCCCCATCTCTTCCCATACCTACACCTCAGAGAATCCCTAGTTTCTTTCAAAGCTCAACTCAGGGTCAACACTCCCCCCCAACAAGGACTTTTCTGATCTCCAATATTACATTGTATTAGTTCTGTATACATACTTAAATATGGACATGTTGTTATTCCCCATTCCTCAATTGAATGTAAGCTCCATGAGGGCAGGAGCTGTTTAATTTTTTAAAATTCGTATTCCCCCCAGGAGACTCTTTAATCAGTTAGTCAATAAACATTTATTAAGCACCAGCTATGTGCCAGGCACTATGCTAAGCACTGGGGATACAAAAAGAGGCAAAAGACAGTTCCTGCCCTCAAGGAGCTCATAATCTTACGGATTTTTAAGATTATAAATTACACATGCTGCCCACCTCCTGATAGTCAAGTGATGGATTCAGAGTGCAGATTGAGGTATAGATTATTTTTTTTTGCAAATAGTATTTTATTTTTTCCAATTACATTTAAAGATAGTTTTCAACATTCATTTTTAAATTATTTTTAAATTAATTAATTTTTAGTTTTCAACATTGGCTTCCACAAGATTTTGAGTTCCAAATTTTCTCCCCATCTCTCACCTCCCTCCACCTCAAGATGGTATGTATTCTGAATATCCCTTCCCCTAATCTGCCCTCTCTTCTATCACTCCCCCCTTCTTTTACACTTCCTCTTCTATTCTCCTGTAGGACAGAATAGATTTCTATACCCCATTGCCTGCATATCTTATTTCCCAGTTGCATGTAAAAACACTTTTTAACCTTGTTTTTAAAACTTTGAGTTCCAAATTCTCTCCCTTCCTTCTTCCCCACCCACCCTCATTCAGAAGGCAAGCAACTCGATAGAGGTTATACATGTGTGGTCACGCAAAACACTTCCATAGTAGTCATGTTGTGAAAAACTAACTATATTTCCCTGATATAGATTATTTTGGGCATAACCAATGCAGAAATTTGTTTTGATCCATTATAGTATATATGTTTGTAAGAGCAGTTTTGTTTTTCTTGTTTTCTCAGTGGGGGTGGGAGGGAGAGAATTTGAACCTAAAAATAAAATTAAATTGAATTTTAAAAAAAACATTAAGTTTCAGAGCAGGTTGTTATCTGCTCTGGTTGAGTTTCCTCATTCTTATACCAGTGAAATAATCCAAGAAAAGAAAAAAAATTTTCAGGTGGTATCTCAGCCTCCTACTAGATTGTAAACATGGTAGGGACCACGTTTTATCTAAATGTTGCAATCTCTGAAGCACCTAGGGCTAACCCAGAGTCCTGCCCACAATAGATGTTTAGGAAACATTTGTTCATTGTAATTGAACCTACCCAATCACTCTCCAGTCCTGAGGAGGAAGACGGTCAGGAGGGGTAGCCCTCCATCATTTACAAGATATTACCAGTGGCTTGGGAACCACACAGCAAGTCACGGAGACCCCCACCTACAGTAACTCACTGTCACTGGATGGCAGCAGGTAGCCCCACCAGCCAACACCCAACATACAGCACCCAAACCCAGGCCCCTCATTGGGTCGTACCGGCAGTCACCAACTCATAATCAAACATGAAGTAAATCCCACCTAGTCAGTAACACCTCGAAAACCACTCCTCTGCCCCCATACATTTACATATAACCTCTTTCTAATAAGCTCATATACAAGCCCTGGTACTTACAGTTCCTGCAGGGAAAGGCCCTGAACAGTTTTCCAAGAGAGTGAGTTCAGTGCATTGGAAGAAAGATTCCTGCAGGAGAGAAAGTAACCTTACTTCTAGTTGCCCTTCCGAGCTTTCTCTAAGTGTAGAATTTAATACCTGTCTGATCTGCGACACCTTCCCCCACCCTGCTTCTACCATATCCCACCTCCCCCAAACTCACAGCTTCTATGTTAGAAGACTCCTACTCTTCTCCTGACCAGCACCACTAGGGTTAAGCTCCCCTTCACTCCCACCCCTAGACCCCCAGGGAAGGGGGGGATCAGAGGGAACAGCCGGCTCCCCCTCCCCCACCTGGCCCCAGCTGGCAAAGTGCTGAGGCCACAGCTGGGGGGTGAGCAGGAGGGGGTCCATCTGTGCTCCCCCTTCCCCCCACCCCACTGTCAGGAACCAGATGGGGAGGGAAAAAGAGAGAGCACATCTAGGTCTCCCCCTACCCCACCAAAACCTTTGCACTAAGTAATTCGAAGCATTCTTGCAGATAGGCATCAGCCTCCCCCAGTGCACACATCCCTCCCTTCCTTGGTCTTGATTCCTCTGCTTCCGAGAGCCTCGTCCCATCCCCCAACCCCTTCTCTCCACCTGTCTGATGCTCAATCCTGTAAAGGGGAGGATAAGACGGATCTTATGATGCCTCCCTTCAAAGCCTCTGAAACTTTAGAGGAAGGCCAAGGCTGGGAAAATAGCAAACAGAGAGATAGAGAGAGAGAGAGACAGAGAGACAGAGAGAGAGAGAGACAGAGAGACAGAGAGACAGAGAGAGAGAGCTTTACCGGAGAGGGCCAGAATCTATAGAGAATTTCCTAGGTAAGAAGGGGGACAGCTGAACTTTAGACCTTCCTCTGGGAAGCTTCTTTCTCTCATATCTCAAATCGGATGGGGCATCAATTTCTCTGCCCTCAAACTATCCTCTAGAGAATGGTCTGGGTCTCAGCTTCAGGTGCTGTCCCCCTGCCATTACTTCAGGTGCTGCCCCCTGGACCATTTCTTTACAGGGATACTTTCTTGCCCCGATCTCCTCTCTTGTAGGAGGAAGCTGATGGTGGGGAAGGATGATGACAAAAGTTAAATACAAGCAGAGAAATTTTCTGTGACCTTCCCTCACGTATACTTTGGAGCTTAAATGACACTATCCCCACTTGAAAGGCCCAGGATAGAGGCCGGGGGGACAGAGATTCCCAACCTGGGAATCCAGGACACTTATCTCTACTTCTTTCTCCTTTCCCAACCTGGAGACCCCATCAGCTCCTAAAGAAAAGAGATCTGTGGAAAGATCCACTTGGAAGCTGATGCCACAGCTCAAAGCTGGAAAACGGGAATTCAATTCAACAAAGATGTGCGACCAATAGGTAGGTGAGGAATGGTTTCAGGGATTTCTATCTCTGAAGAGTATGAAGAAGAGGGACCTCCCAGCAGGGTCATTCAGAACAGAAGCAGAGGAATGAGCTACAGGAGCTAAGGAATCTGAGGACATTGAAAGTCCTTGACCCAAGACTTGGGTGTTCACACAGCTGTTGGGATGATACCTCTGCCCTTTTCCATTCACAGCTGAAGACCCATTAAGAGGCCCGACCCGTCCTTCTTCACGACTCCCTCACAGAAGGACCAAGGTGTGCTGATACTCACAGTCGGCTCAGCCGAGGGGTGAAGCGAAAGGCATCTGGAGCCACGGATCGGAGACCACTGTGTACAATGGTGCTATGGGAGACAATTCAGGGTTAGTCCCACCCAGAAGATGCCTGATCCCCTTTCTCAGCACTCCAGCTCCTCTTCCCCACTCCCTGACCAGCCCCTCTCTCTAGAGCCCCAACCCTTCCTTCCCTCCCATCCTGTCCCCTTCCCCTCCCCTCACAGGTTCCTCAGCTCTCTCAGGACACTTAGGTCGCCCAGGGCCAGATGCTTCAGATCCTTCTGGTTCTCAATATGGCTATGAAGAAAGAAAAAAGATGGCAGAATGAAGATTTCTCTCTTTCTCTTTTTTATTTTTTCAGATGAAGAAACTTCAGTCCAATTCATATGTAGTATATGGATTCACACAGGTACCTTCCCTTCCGGACACACATATCTTAGCACACGTAGACTCAATTCCTCTGATGGAGAGGCCTTAACCCCTCCTTCGAAAGCCTAGGATCCAGCTTAGTTCTCCCTGATAGCTCAGCACTCCTTTACCCTCTCCCTAGTCTCTCCCAACACACCAGCCTGTTCAAGTTTCAACATCCTCCAACATGCTTATGCATCCCTCTCTCACACAGGTAAATAACACCCCTGCCCACGTGTGTTATTTTGGTAGGTACTCACCCATGCCTGTACATTTGTATCCACACAGATGTGAAGACATTGTTTTTAAGTAATAAAGACAAGCCCCATGATTTAATCAGTACAAGAAAAGTGAGGAGATTCCCTTCCTCTATGCCAGTCAGCACCTTTTTCTGTATTTTTCTAGTCTAGTTTTTAGTCTAGTATTTTTCTGGTTAAAGTGACTTGTGCTGGGTCACATGGCCAAGATGTGTCAGAGGCTAGACTCGAACCCAGGTCTTCTTGGCATGAAGGCTAGTTCTCTATCCATTACAAGACACTGCCTCCCTCAAGGGAGGGCAAGAATCATTTTTTGGACCAAATGTGTGATTGCATTGGCAAGAAGAACTATGAGTGAGTCAACATTCTCTCCCAATGAAGATTGGCACAACTCTAGTCTTCGAGGGCTGGGTACAGCATTTAGGGGCTAAGTGACTTACCCAAGTTGCTCAGTCAGGATGTGTCCAAAGTGGGATCTGAACCCATGTTGTTTTTGGTTTTTTTTTTTAGGCAATTGGGGTTAAGTGACTTGCCCAGGGTCACACAGCTAGTAAGTGTCAAATGTTTGGCCTGAAGGCAGATTTGAACTCAGGTCCTCCTGACTTCAGGGCCAGGGTGCTCTCTCCACTGTGCCACCTACCTGCCTCTGTTTTTTGAATTTCTGAGACCAGTTCTTTACCTGCTTTTCCATGATGCCTCTCTAATGAGGTACCATTTGTTTTTTTTTTTTTTAATGCAGCAAAATTATACCTCTGTGAGGAAAGGATGGGACTGAAGCTGTGATTCCCTTATTAGAATAGAGAGCTCTAGCCTGGGGACTTTCTCTACCAATGCCCCAGTGCCTGGGGCAGAGAGGAGTTAAGTGATTTGCCCAGGGACACAAAACCAATAATGTTACAGGTGGATCTTGAGCCCAGGGCTCCCTGGCTTCAAGGCCAGCTCTCTATCCACTATCCCATGCCACCTCTCCAATAATAATAATAATAATAATAATAATAATAATAAAAATAAAATAAAAATGTACACAGGGCTTTAAGATGTGCAATAGCAACTTAGCATGATTATTTCATTTGAGCCTCACAACAGCCATGTGAACTATATTATAAATTAAATTATAAATATATATTATAAATTGTAAATTATAAACCTATAAAACAAATTGGCAAAATTATCGCCATACTGAGAGTAGAGAGGTGAAGTGATTTGCCCAAGGTCTTCATCAAATAGCTAGTGTCAAGAGATGATACTTGAACCCTGTTCTCTTCTGATTTCAGGGCCATTGATTTTTCCATTGAACCATGCTGCTTCTACTCCTGATCCCCTTTGGGGTGCAACCTCTCCTCCCTGGACAAAGTGCAGGGTAGGTCGGTGGGAGTAGAGGGGAAGAGGGGAAGCCTGTTACCCAATGCCCCAAGATTGTCCCCTCCCTCTGCCCCTCAATAGAAGCCTACCTTAAAGGGTGTAGGGAGAGACAAAGGAGAGAAAAGAGGAGAAAAGAAAAGAAAAATAAGACAATAGGCCTCGGGGGAATTGAGGTTAGAGGCAAAGAGATTGAAAGAGAGGAAGACAAAGAGACCTGGCCAAAGGAAACTGGATTCCAGGTGTCACCCTTCCTGAATTCTTCTTCACCCTACTCCACCCCTGAGAGGGTCCTTGGAATTCATTGTGGCAAAGCATGTTGGTCAATTCCAGAGAAATCCTAATCTTGTCATAAGCCCCTGAGTCACACTACCCTGAGGCCTGGGGGTGGTTATTCTCAGAATCCTTCCTTGCCCTCAGACAACATCCTCCACCCTTTCTTCCTTCCCTCAAAGGAGGAAGGGTATAGGGGTTAGAAGAGCCCAGAATTGTTTCCTCTCCCCCAAGAGCTCTCCAGCTCCCTCCTCCTCCCCCTCCATGTTCCCCAGTCCCATCTCCCCCTAATATTTCTCTAGTCTCTCTTCTCCATATCTTTACTCCCAGTTCCTCCTGGCTTTCCCAGGATTCTCTCATTCCACCCCTCACATAACATTCTCCAAGCCCTTGCCCCACCCTCTCTCTCAAGTCCCCCCCTCTCTGTCTGTGTCCCTAGTCTCTGTCTCTGTCCCCCAGTCCCCCATACACACACACACACACACACACACACACACACCTCAATGCATTTCTCGCTCGCCCCTGGCCACATGCCCAGACACCTCCATCCCTTTCCTATCTCACCCGCCCCTGCTCAGAATTCAGAGGAAAGTGGGGGCCCAGAAACAGAGGCAAAGGGCAGCAGGGAATAACCAGCCAGAATGGTGTTGCCAGGCAGCATGAGCTAGGAGGCCCGTAGTTCACTTTTAATTGTATTTTATTTGCCTATTCCCTACAATCTCAACCCATTATTAGCACTGCCAGGGAGACTCAGGAGTTCTGCCACCTAGTACCTCTAGCTTTTCTGAGGGAGGAGGTTTCTCACCAAACTCCAGTCTCCGCATACCTCACCCCTGAGGCCCCTACCCCTTTCCTACCCCTACCTGGGCAAGATGAGTAGAAATCAACAGACCGCAGGGGCTGAACCTTCACCTGGGAGTCTGAGTTCCTTGGCTAAAGTGATGAGGACCTAGAAGCCTGGGATTTCCCTTGTGAAAGTTTAAGTCAGGATGGGGTTCAAGTCCTGAACTCTACCACTGTGTGACCTTAAGCAACTTGTTTCCTTTCTCTGGGCCTCAGTTTCCTAATCTGTAGAATGGGGGTATTCAACTAGATTATCTTTAAGGGTCCTTCTAGATCTTACATTCTAGGTTCTATAATTTTGTGAGTCCTGGGTACAGTGCCTCCCTTCCCTTTCTCCCCCACCCTTGGTTGGAGATGTAGGACAGTAAACACAATGCTAAAGAAAGGTTAGGTAGAAGATTCCATTTCCTTCTCTCTCTTTCATTCCTTCACTCTTTGGAGGGTTACTGAAAAATGCCCCAGTATTTTCCATCTAATCATGCAGTTGTGCTTCCTGGCTTCTCCCTTCAGGTATCTGAGCAACTTCCAGACAGTTACTACAGAATATCTGGGCATCTTCTAGCATGTTAGGGTACTTTCCTGTGCTAACAATGCCACACAATTCTAGGGGACATTCTCAGCAAACCCTCCTATATTCTAGGGAATTTCCTCCCCAACCATAAAATAAAATACTGAAAAATATAGTCACTATAAAATACTCAAATACATTCCAGCCAATCATGCCAGGATATTTTCAAACTATATATCTTATATACTATGGGATAGACAAGTAAGTATGTGCCCCACTCCCCCAGCAGTTGTTAAAGAAAAATGGAGTATTTTCCAGTCAATTACTACTGCGTGTATTTGCCACTTCTGCAGACACCTCAACTACTCCTTCCTTCCCTTCTCCTTTCCTTAGGGGGCCCACTCTAGGCTTTACTTTCTGACAACTGCCTGGTTTCCCCTCCAGGCAATGAATCTAGGTCCTGAGGGTTGGGAGGTGATGGGGATAGGACAGGGAGAGAGAGAGAGCAGGCAAGCAGAGAGCTGGGGACTTCTATCTCCCACTGTAAGCACCTTCACTTCATGGTTGTCAAGAGAAGCCAGGGGACCTCAAATCATCCCTAAGGAAGGGGTGGGGACAAGGGCCCTTCAGATTCAAAGCTAGGTGGGGTGGAGAGGTGATACTTTCCCTTCTATCCCCCAAGCACCAAGACATATGAACTGTCTCATCCCAAAACAAGCTTTCCCCAGTTTTATGTGGGCAGTGTCACTAGGGTAGAAAAGGGCCATATACAAGCTGACATTAGCTGGAGCTGCCCAAAGCATAAGAGCAGAGGAGCTGGGGAGGGGCTCAGGGAGTCACTGGGAGAAGGGGCTAAAAGGACACTGAGGAAGAGGGGAAGGAGGTATGGGGACACTAGGAGAAAAGGGCAGGGGACTGAGAGGGGCACTGAGAGAGGAGGACAGGGGGCTGGAGGGGGCATCAGGAGAGAGGAGAAGTGGGTTGGGGCAGGGGGACACCAGGAGAGAAAGGCAGGGGGCTAAAGGAAAGTAGGACAAGACAGAAATACTAGATGAGAAAGAGGCTAAGGGAGAGGAGAGGATCTTGGGGAGAGGGTCAGTGACTGAGAGGACTCCAAGAAAAACGGGCAGAGGCTGGTGTATCAGTTCTTAGAGCATCTTCTACTCTCTACTGCTTCCTGTCCATGTCTGGCTTGGGAGTCCTCGGTTCCTGATAAGCCCCCAAAGCTGGGGGAGTGGAGAGGATCTTGGGGAGAGGGTCAGTGACTGAGAGGACTCCAAGAAAAACGGGCAGAGGCTGGCGTATCAGTTTTTAGAGCATCTTAGGAATACTGTTTCTAAGCATGGGTTTAATTCAAAAATTCTGCTGTTGGAAAATCTCATTGCTCCCGGCTCCAACCCGGACTCCCAGAAGGAAGCCCCAAGGTTGGGGAGAAAAAAGAAGTTACCCCTACAAGGTACCCCACTAGTGTTTGCCCCACAGGAGTCCCCACAAGGCTTGAAGGCGCAGCACCCAGATCCCTGGGTTACAGGGGGCAGAAATTCCAGCCTCTCTTCCCACTCAGTACCAGGGACCACCTGCTGGCCACACCACCCTGCCAGGGAAGCTTCACATCCATGCCTCCCCTAGCCCCCCTGCCCAGCTTCAGTTCTCCAATGCCCATCCCTAATGCCCAGTGGGCACTCACAGCTCCGTCAGGTTCTCCAAGCTTGTCAGGTTCTCCAAGCTTGCCAGGAAGCCAAAGCTGGTGAGAGCTCCTGGCTTCGTGCAGAGCAGCCCTGAGGGGCCAAAGGGGCAGCAGGCATGAGGGCAGTGGGCAATGCCTGAAGGCACCAGAAGCAGCCAGGCTAGCAGGGCCCAGGGGCAGCCCTGCCTGCCAAGCTGCCCGCTCCTCCCGGCTCTGAGCATCTCCCCCTCACTGTCTCGGCCAGCCTGACTGCACTCACCCAGCTGCTCCCAGCCCAACCTCCCCCCCCCCCCCCCCCCCCCCATGTCCGGGCCGCTTTAAAGGGACAGCAGTCTTAAAGGGGAGGAGCTGGCTCTGCCCCTCTCCCCCAATATCCCCTAGCCTCTGTTCCTTTCCATGAGTACTCCTCAGCCCTCTCCCCCCTCTTTAAGTCCCCCCCCCCCCTCCTGTCCCTTCTCTTGTGCCCCCTGCCCCCTTCACCAGTGTCCCTCAGGCACCAGCACCTCTCTTTCAGGGCCCCCAGCCCCCTCCTCTCTTTTCCATCATCCCTCCCAGCCCCTGCCCTTGTCCCCCAGTGACCCCTCAGTCCCCCACCTTTCCCACAGTAATCTTCAGCCCCCTTCTCTCCCCTAACCCTTCTCTCTTGATCTCGCCTCCTCCCTCAGTACCTCTTCTTCCCTCCCCACCCCTCAGTGCCCCTAGACCCCACCCTTCTCTCTCAGTATCCACCCCTCCCCCCCAACAGCTTCTGTCTTCTCCCCCAGTTTCTCTTTACCCCCTCCCCTTCTCTACATGGCGTCTTCCTCTAGGTTCCCCCCAGCTCTTGCCCTTTCCCCTTATACCCTCCCCTCCAAGGGTTATTATTCCCCCAGGGGTCCCTCCACCTGTGTATTCCTGGGACATGTAAATAATTTTCTGTGGACTTAGCTCTTTTTGATTAACAAGGCCAGGCTGTGAAGCTCGCTTGTTGCTTCCCCACCCAAGATGCAGCTGCATTAATGCACCTCAGTAGGGATCCTTGGACTGGGAAAAGATCGAAACGCAATGCCCCTGTCATCATCCTAGGCGTCCTCTGCCTCAAATTCACTAAGGGATTTGGGGGTGGGGAAGGGTCGCGGATTTCATCACTTATTGAGCACAGGATAAAATTATCTAGAAGATCTTTTACAGAAAGGAAGAGAGAGAACTGGAAGCATGGGGAATTGAGGAGAGAATGTAGAAAAACGAGGGAGGAGATCCCAAAGTGGAAGAGGCAGAGCTAGGGAAGAGGTCTCCCCAAAACGGTCAGCCAATGTCAGGTTTGAGCTGCGCCTACATTGGGGAGGGGAGTCCGCCTTGCTCTCCTTAGAGTGGCCACGGGGTGGCGCCAGAGGCGCGTGTGTTTTTGCTTTTAGGCTAGAGTAAGGATATGGACTTGATCTGTGATTTCATCTGTTAAGAACTCCCGGATGAGGAAACTCCCTCTGCAAATGCAGATCAGCACTCCCTCTGCGATGTATATAGTTTTAGACAGAGTAACCTGGGAGCCCTCAGAAGGTAAGTGACTGGGTCAGCGTCACACAGCCAGCAGTATAGGAAGTGAGACTTGAATCTAGGCTTTCCGACTTGGAGGTTGCCTCTCCATGTATTTTTATGATGTCAGTAGGTCAAAAAGCATTTTTAATAAATGCTCTTACTGTTTGCTAGTCACTGTGATAAATAAAGGCTGGAGATGCAAAGAGAAGCAAAAACAGTGCGCCATCTTCAAAGAACTCACATTCTAACATGCAAAAAAAAATGTATATAACTAAACATAAGCTATACAGCATCAAGCCAAGAAGCATTAAGACCCACCACATGCCGGGCACTATGTTGGCATAGTTGGCGCTGGAGTATCCCAGTATCCTAGCTCACACAGAGCATTTTAATGTTTTAAAAATGCTTTTCCTACAACTCAGAGGTAGAATGCAAGTGTGACCATTATAAAGATGAGTAAACTGAGGCTTAGAGAAGAGAGATTTGCTCAGCAAATGGCAAGTGGAGAACTCGAACCCAAGTCCTCTGATACCCAGAGCTGAGGTTCTTGCCACTACACCCACTATGCTGTGCTTGTGTTGGGGTGAGGCCGGGGAGGGGTCCCCTGTAGGATGAGAGGAGTGGTTTAGGGGCAAGGAGGAGGACGCCAGCCCCAGGTTCTCGCTAGGAAGGACGCGACCCAACACTACAAGGCAAGTAGGGCAGGGGAGGGAAAGGGATCAATCGCCCGCCCGTACAGAGGCGCATCGATTTCCACGCGGAGAAATTAATAGGTCTTCTCTTAGCTCTTCAGAAAGGCCGGCGCTCCTGGCCAAGTCAGGCTCTGCTTACGCCCAGCAGCCTCTTGTGTCCCCTCCAAAAACGACGGCTTCGTCTCTGCACCCCAGCTGGCAGCCCTGGAAAGCATCATACCTGGGTTCCCTCCCCAGTTCCTGCCCCTATCCATGCACTCCCAAGAAGTGGGAGCGAGGGAATGGGGCACCACCGTTTTGTAGTAATGTTGATCAATCCAAGGTGGTTTCGGGGAAGGAGGCTTTTCGCACACCTGAAGGGAGCATCGAGGTGCATCGGGTACTCTGACTGTCCGCTGTTGACTTCCCCAAGGTTTCTTGTGTAGCCGCTCTTCCCTCTACCTACTCAGCTAGTGTCCCAAAGACCAGATCTCTGCCCCTTTCTCAATGTGCCCTCCAGCCTGTCCCTTCCTGACTTTCCTCCTTTCTTACCGTGTCAACCCCTCCACCCCCACCTGAAGAGATGAGTTGTTGTTGTTGTTGTTGTTAGATGTCCTTAGGGTTTCCTTGCTGCCGCTGTCAGAAAGGATGTCTTCTGGGTGAGTTTGGGGTTGGGATATTTTCTCTTCGCCTCCAGTCCAAATCTCGCACCCCCACACCTATGCCCTTTGGCCTTATTTTCCAAATAGACATGTTCCCCATGCACAATCGCACCCTCCTCCCTCTCAGTTGTCAGGCTAAATATTTTGACTTCACTGGAAAGAGAGGGATGATGGGGAGATGAAGCAAGAGGGGGCAGTAGTACCTCCCCCCACTATCCCATTGCTCTCAGACCAATGGGTTTTAGGACTACAATCGGAGGCGGGCAGGGGGTTTCCAGTTCTCTCTGCCTGCCCAGCTTCTTTGCCTCTGGCCCCTAGCGATTCCACAAAGGGAGACACAATTACAAGCTGAAAGAGATATAAGAAGCCCTGCACCATCACCACCAAGGTCGTGCTTCCCCCATACTTTCCTCCCCTATTCCTTCTCAATTGAGCCCTAACTTGTGCTTCTTTCTGTATCTTTGTCTGTCTCTGTCTCCCTTGTCTCATTCTCTCTCTTCTGTCTCTCTCTCTCTTTCACACACACACACACACACACACACACACACACACACACGCGTTTTCTTCTTTAATTCCATCTTTGTCACTTCTCAGTCCCTGAATTTTTGGGTTTTCCCTCATCTCTATACCTTTATTATTTTCTCAGTTTCTGACACTCTGTTTTTCTCCTTGTGTCTTTCTGTCTCCCATCTTTTGAGTCCCTCAGTGCCTCTGTCCCTCGGGGCTACTCTTAGGCAACCCTTTGCATGTCCTGCCCCCAACCTCTACCCCTACCAGGCTGGATAACACTGAGCTGGGGCTGGGTGTGGGCTCAGGGCCAAGACAATGACAGCACCCAGCTCTTGGCTCTGGGGATCTTGCCTGCTGATGAACTTCCTCCCTTTGGGATTTGGCCTGGATACTCCAGAGGGTGAGTCCTCATCACCTTCTCCCAGAGCTGGGAGACAGGACGCATGGGTTCTTCTTTTGAATTTGACCTCGTTGTATTGTCTCTGACAGCAGTAAAAAGGGCTTAGCTTTGGTCACAGAAAGAATTCCTCGAAAGGAGAGTGGCCAGTTCCTTGAAGGGGGCTTGTGGCTTCCTCTCTGGAGCAATTGTCAGTAGGAGCAATAAGATGATGGTCACTCTAGCTGGAATATCCGTGATTCCAGAGCCAGGGTGAGCATGGAGGACAGGGGCCTTAGAAGTTCCCTGTCCATGATACATATCATGTAGTGGAAAGAGCACTAGGTTTAAATCCGAACTTTGGCATTTATTACTTGTGTGATGCCGGGTGAGTATCAAGTGTTGCGGCCCTTCATTTCCTCATCTATGGATAAATTTCCAATTTATCCTGCATCTATCTTGTTTGTACATAGTCGTTTGCACGTTGTCTCCCCCAGCAGACTGTGAGCTCCTTGAGAGCAGGGACTATTCATTGCATTTCTTTGTATGCCTAGCACTTAGTATCATGGTCAGCACATATAATGGTACTTTGAGGTTTGCAAAACACTATACAAATATTACCTCATTTGATCTTCACAACAACCATGGGAAGTAGGTGCTATTACTATACCCATTATACAGATGACGAAACTGGGGCAGATAGAGGTTAAGTGCCTTGTGCAATGAAATGGTTAATGTCTAAGGCTGGATTTGAACTTGAATATTCTTGATTCTAAATCCAGAGCTCTATCTACTGTGCCACCTAGCTGCCTAGTGGCTACATAGCAAGCTCTCAGAAATGGTTATTGACTGACTGACTAGACATCCTGTAAGATCCTTTCTAGGTCTAACTCCATGGAGGGGGGCTAAGGAAAGGTCAAAGAAGAGATAGGATTGAGACACGGGAGATAGAAAGATACAAGAACAAAGACCAAGAGAGACAAGAGACTAAGCAGAGAGGTGTTGGAAGTAGAGTGGGAGGTGAGGGGAAGATAATAAAGACGGATAGCTGTGTTCAAGCGTAAGAGCACAGGAAGAATAACTCATTTCTGGAGTCAGGAGGACCTGAGTTCAAATCCAGCCTCAGACACTTGACACTACTAGCTGTGTGACCCTGGGCATGTCACTTAACCCCATTGCCTAGCCAAAAGAATAACTCATTTCTATAACAATTTCCTCCCAACAACTTTGTGAAGTAGATCTGTGTTTACTGTCATCTCCATTTTACACATGAGGAAACTGAGGCTTAGAGGAATCAAGAGCCTTGCTTGTGATCACATAACTAGTAAATGTCAGAGGGAGGATTTGAACCCTGATCTCCTGACTCCATACCCCATGCTCTTTCCATTATGATGCCCTGGTACCCAGGATCATCCCTACTTCCCCACCACCCCTCCTTTCTCTCCCCTGTGCCTCAACCCAGTTTGAAGGACGCCCTGAAGATCTAACCTGCATTGTCTCCTCTGTAGTCTGTGTCCTCCCTTAGACATAGGGAGACAGCCCAAGTGGGGCTCACTTGCTCACATGTGTGCACACCTACATTCAAGGTCATGATGGTGCTAGAGGAAGTGTTACCTCCCCTACCTCCCAGCCTCTCTTGGGACCTCTCATCAACCTTAGTTCAGAAACTGGGAGCTCATCCCAGACTTTGTCACACAACGACTCATCCAGCCCCAGCGGTGGCCTTTTGGTAGCTTAAGCTGTTCAAGAAAATAGGGCAAAGTGCTTCCCATCTGGACATGGGGCCTCATTGAGTCTCAGAGACAGAAAGAACCTCAAAGAAAACTGAAGCCCAAGGAGGGAGGTTGGCTTGTTTAAGGTCACACGTGGAACCAGAACCTAGGACTAGAACTGGGAGCTTCAGACTGCCAGCCTAGGTCCCTACTGCCCAATGGAGCTGTCTCAGCATCATCAGAGAGTGGAGTGCTGGATCTGGAGTGAGGATTGGGGGTTGAACCCTGACTCCGTGGCTTGCTATCCACGAGACTTTGGAGATCTCAATGGTTCTCTTCTAGCTCTAAATGGTATGACCACGTATGAGAGAAGGCTGAGGGCAGAAGGGGAGGAAAAGGCCTGCATCGTCCCCTTGACAAGCCACTACCAGAAAAGGGATGAAGGACAGAGGCTGAGCAGGCTGGCAAAGGTGATAAATTAGACGGCTCCTCAGGGTCTACTAACCTGGGAAGGAGAGCAGATGTTTTTTCCCAGGCTGAGTCAGTTTGTCCCCACTCTCTCCAGATTCCTCTCCCTACCTCCACCCCCAGTCTTAGACTAGAAAGTTCCTGTGTTTGGCACGGGGAGGGGGGGCTGGCCATGTTGACTGTAAACAACCTTCAGGTGGGAGGAGGGGAATTGGGGATACGGTAGCTGAAGAGGAATAAAGAGATAGTATAAGATAAGATCAAAAGGAAGGGTCAGTGAGAAGTATGGGTTTTCCCAAGACCCCTCCTCTGGGAAGCCTTCTCTGACTGACTACTGACTCCCCACTATCTGTCCCTATCCTGGCATCTACAGCTCAAATTGGCTGGCTCCTCTGCCCTTGTCTCTCTGGTCAGTGTTTCTCTGTCCATAACCTGGTTGTATATCCCTATCTGCCATCAGACTGGGGCCTCTTCAAGGGCAGTGTTTTCCTCATCTGACAGGCTGTGGGTTCCTGCCTGAGGGTGGGGGCAGGGTCTCTGCCACAGGACAGAAATGAAGGGGACTGGAGTGAGAGCTGGGAAGGTTCTCTGGGAGATACTTGGGGCTTACAAATACCTTTGTCTCAGGGTCATTATTCCTCCCACCCCTGTGATTAAACAACCTTGGGCAGGGACAGGGAGGATGGAAAAGGGGGAGATAGAGCACAGAGCCATCTCCAGGACCCAGCAGATGCCAGACGGGAGTGTGGTTGTCCAGACAGAAGCACGTCCATGGGAGGCACAGGGAGCTTCTGGGGGAGGAAGCGGGTGTTTGATCAGGGGACCCAGGTGTCTGGTTCTCAGTGTCAGGCAGGGAGGGAGCAGGAGAGACCAGAGAGGAAGGGAGAGAAGCGGGAGGAGGGGATCAGGAGGAACGTGAAGTGGGGGGTAATCAGAGAAGGCTTTGGGATTTGTTTTTCCAAAGTGTTCTCATTAGGGGAGCTCTGAAGAGCCTAGAAGCATGATGGGAAGTGGGATGAGGGGATCCTGAAGAAGGCCCCCTACCCCTTTCTCAAATCTGATTGGTCCGGGGACAGGTGATGGAAAAGGTGGGGGTGGGGGTGAGGAGGAGCTGGTTGCAATTATCGCAGGTCACTTGTCTCTCTGCCTCCTGCACACACACACACACAATTAAGGGCAAATTTTGGTCGACTTTCCCAGTATTGAGAAAGGCTTTTTCTGGGTGTGCATGTTTAGAAATGGGGGGGGGTGGAGAAAATGTTAGTGGTGGTGAGGTGAGATGGCAGAGTACAGAAGGCAGTTTGCAGGGAAAGAAGAAGAGTAAGTAAAATGAGAGGTATAGGGAAGATAATAGAAATCAAACAAGCAAAGAAAGAATGGCGAGAAATAAATTAGGAGAGAGAAGATTAAGGGAGTTATCAAGATGTCTAAGCCCCTATGCTTGCCTACACACACACACACACACACACACACACACACACACACACACACACA
>NW_020954576.1:52911950-52946995 GCF_900497805.2 Vombatus ursinus
CACACACACACACACACACACACACACACACACACACACACACACACGCGCGCGCGCGCGCGCTCTATCAAATCTCAAGAAACAATGGCAGGGGGGAACACACATACCGCTATGTCCATCTAGGCCCATATGCCCCCTGAGAAGGGAGTCAGGGACCCAGATGTCCAGGTATGGAGGAAGAGGATGGGGATCAGAGTTGGGATAACACATTTCCTGATCTAGGACAAAGATTGAAAAGTTTGTCCCCTGGGGGGGTTACTGTCCCCTAAAGGTTAGAGCCCTTGCTGGAATATATGTGCATTGACTTATCATGTAAAATAAATACCCATTATCATGAAAGGAAGGATTATCTAGCATTAAAATATATGCTTTTACAAAAAAATACTATCTTTTTTAATGAATTTATTTTGAATTATCAACAATCACTTCCATAAACTTTTGAGGTTTAAATTTTTCTCCCCCTCCCTCCTCACCTCCATCCCCAAGACAGCATGCAATCTGATATAGGCTATACATATACATTCCTATTAAACATATAAAAAATACTATCTTTGAATGTACTTCCTTATACCCACTTAAGTGATTTGCCTCAGGTGACTGGCTGCTTTGCCTGCCTGTAGACCCAGCTCTCTAGCAACCCAAACTCCAAGCTCTGGGAAGGCAGCAAATGTGTCTCCCCTCGACTGGAACCCCCAGTACCTAGCACAGTGCTGATCATATAGCAGACATTCAACATGTTTGTTGAATGAAATGAGCAACACCACACCCTGATGTCTAGCTGCCCCAAGTCTGAGTCCCATTGGGGTGATTGGGGATAGGAAAAGCCAGTGTTAAAAGGCCCCAATCTTAGAGGCCCCATTAGATGAAATTTAATTATGATAAATGCCCTACACTTGGGTTCAAAAAACCAATTGCGTAAATACAAGATATGAATAGTTTGTGATAGTTTTAGTGGATGTCAAAGTCAATATATATGCACAGTGGGTAGGGGGCCAAAACATCTAACACTATTGCAGGCTCTGGGGCATCTAGGTGGCTTAGTGGATAGAGTGCTGGGCCTGGAGTCAGAAAAACTCATCTTCCTGAGTTCAAATCTGGCCTCAAACACTTATTAGCTGTGTGACCCTGGACAAGTCACCTAACCCTGTTTGCCTCAGTTTTCTCATCTGTCAAATGAGCTGGAGAAGGAAATGGCAAACCACTCCAGTATCTTTGGCAAGAAAACCCCAAATGGGGTCATGAAGAATTGGACTCAAGTGAAACAACTGAATGAAAACCAAAATATAGCACAGGCTATATTGAAGGAGGTATTGTGTCTAGAATTAAGGAGGTGATCATCCCTCTGTACTCTGCCATGGTCAGATTACATCTGGGATATTGGGTTTAGTTCTGGGTACCACATTTTAAGAAAGACATTGACAAGTTGGACCTCATCCAGAGGAGGATGAACAAGATGGTGAGAGAACATTGACAAAGACCAGTTGAAGAAGCTGGAGATATTTAGCTTGGAAAAGAAAAGAGTAGGGGGTGAAGCAGGGGAGACATGATAGCTGTTTTCATTTATGTGGATGAGAGATTAGATTTGCCCTTCTTGGTCCCAGAGTGCAGAGATGGGCAGAAAGAACAGAATATGATTTAGGTTCCATTTAAGGAAACACTTCCTAACAAGTGGTGCTGTCCAAAGTTGAAATGGGCTACCCATGTAGGAATGTAATGAGGCTCCAGGTTATGGAGGTCTTCAAGCTGAAACTATCTGGCTAGTTGTCCAGCATACTGTAGAGTGTGTGGTCTAGATTTGATGATCTCAGAGGTCATTGCCTACTCTAAGAGTCTGTGGATCTAGGAGTGAGCAAGGCAGGGTATGTGAAGGACTAGGGTATATGGATTTCAGGTTCTCTTGGGAAGGATTGGGTTAGGAGGCCTGGGATCTAAGTGCCCCTGACCTCCCATCTGTGCCTCCTTCTCCTCTACTCCTCAGTCTGCCCCAGCCTGGACATCCGCACAGAGGTGTCGGAACTCCGGCGACTGGAAAATTGTACCGTGGTGGAAGGCTACCTACAGATCCTGCTTATATTCACAGCAACTGGGGAGGATTTCCAGGGCCTCAGCTTCCCCCGCCTCACCCAGGTCACTGATTACCTGCTCCTCTTCCGTGTCTATGGGCTGGAGAGTCTTCGAGACCTCTTCCCCAACCTCGCAGTCATTCGAGGCACCCGCCTCTTCTTCAGCTACGCCCTGGTCATCTTTGAGATGCCCCACTTGAGGGATGTGGGGCTTCCAGGCTTGGGTGCCATCCTTCGAGGGGCTGTGCGTGTGGAGAAGAACCAGGAGCTGTGCCATCTGTCCACTGTTGACTGGAGCCTGCTGCAGCCAACAACCGATGCCAACCACATTGTGGGCAACAAACTAGGAGAGGAATGTGCTGATGTGTGCCCTGGAATGCTGGGCACCGAGGAACCCTGCATCAGAACCAGTGTCAATGGGCACATGGACTACCGCTGCTGGACCTCTGGGCACTGCCAGAGAGGTGGGTACATGTGGGCAGAAAGCACAGGAGATGGCATTTAGAACAGGAAGAAAACTTGTAGCCTCTTATTTCACAGATGAGAGTGATTTACCCAAACAATCCATTGACAAGCACTTATTAAACACTTACTGTGTGCCAAGCACTTCACTAGATGCTAGGGATTTATAGACAAAAGTGAAACAGCCCCTGGCCTGAGAGATTCCATAGGGAGCAGCAGGGACACACAGCATATATATATATATATAAGTAAATACAAAATAAAAAGAAATACAAGGAAATGAGAGATTCTAAGAGGTGAGGATGAGGAGGGAAGGCATCCCAGGGATAGGGAACAGCCTTTGCAAAGGCAAGGAGATGGGGAATGAAGTGTTTCTGTGTGAGAAACAGCACGGAAGCCAATTTGGCAGGACCAAAGCAAGAGGAAAAGGGAGTAATGCATGAGGCTGGAGGTACACGGGGGCCAGTGTATAAAGCCTTTACATGCTGAACAGAGTTTCCCTAAAATCACACAGGTCGTAGGAAGCAGAGCTGAACTGGAACCCAGGTTCTCTGACTCCAACTCAACATCATTTATACCACTAAATGAGACAACAAATGCTTAACGTGGTTCCTGTGTGTCCTCGGTGGAGATGCAAAGTTTAGACACACCACAGTGCCTGCTCTCATGGGCTCACAGCCTAAGGGGATAAGATACTACTACTAATAATAATTATTATTATAATTATAATAATAACTACCATTTATATGATGTTTTAAGGTTTACAATATCACTTTAACAACTATTATTTCATTTGATCCTCACAACAACTCTGGGAGTAGGTGCTATTATTGTCCCCATTTTACAGATGGGGAAATTAAGGCAGAGAGAGGTTAAATGACTTGCTCAGGATCACAGAGCTAATAAGTATCCAATCAGGATTTGAACTCAGGTCTTCCTGACTCAAGTTCCAGCACACTATCCTCTGTACCACCTAGTGGCCTGAATTGCTACAGTAAAATTATTACATGATCAGTCAATCAACATTTATTAAGCACCTACTATGTGCCAGGCACTGTGCTAAGCACTAGTATAGAGGGGCAAACAAAGGGATATATGAGACCTAAGGAGGGCAGTCATTACCGATTGGTGGGGGATCAGGGAAGGTTTGATTAATTTATTGAGTGAGTTGAAGACAGATATGGCTTTCTTCCCTGAAGGGACAGGTAGGTGGGCAGCTAGGTGGTCCGGTGGATAGAGCGCCAGGCCTGAGTTCAAATCTGGTCTCAGACACTTCCTAGCTGTGTGACCCTGGGCAAGTCATTTAACCCTGTTTGCCTCAGTTTCCTCATTTGGAGAAGGAAATAGCAAACTGCTCTAATGTCTTTACCACACGACTGAAAAATGACTGAACAACTTCAAGGGATATCCAGGACCTCAGAGATCACCTAATCCAACCCTCTGGTTTTACCGACAAGGAAACTCAGGACAGTAAAGTGACTCAGCCAGGGCTACATGGGTCGCTTTTGAGCCTGGGTCCTTTGATTCCGGATTCAGTGTTCCTTCCAAGGGGAAGTAGCTTGTCCAAGATCACAAAGCTAGGTAGCTTGGGTGGGAAGGTTCAAAAGGAGATGAGGAGAGAAGAAAACATGAAAGATAGAAGTTGGGAGAGGCCAAGAATGAGAGACGGGAAAAACCTAAAAGATGAAGGGGGGGGTGAGGAGAGAAAGGAGAGGAAAGAGTTAAGTAGAGACAAGGGGAGCTGGAGAGGCGTGGGGTGTTTGTGAGGTGAAGGTGGGAAAGAAGGGAATGAGGGTCTCTGAGGTTCAAGGAGGGTAGCCCTGAGATCTTCAGCTTGAAAATTTGCCCCAGTGGTTGTCCCTCCCACAAACCAGGACCCGAGTCGAGAGAATGGGGGTCTCAGAGGCTGCTCCCTCTCCCCCAACCCCCCCTCTCCACCTAGCATCCAGGGGAACCAGATCCCTGTTGTATCTTGATTCTCCAGGCCTCCCCACCACCCCAATGTTGTCTATAAACAGCTTTGCTAGTTCTCAAAGTATATAGTATCAACACATCCTGCCCCTGCTCATGGCCCCCTCTCTTACCTAGATCTCTAGCTCTTACCACACAGGGAACCCAGGCTCCTGATGCCCCAGCTCTAAACTTACCTATTACCCTGTACCTGCCTTAGCCCCATAAGTCTTACCCCTTCTCCCCAGAACTGAAGGAAGAGACACTGAGTGGCTGGTTCTCCAGCAGGGGCGTGGTTGTAATTGGCTCTGGAGGTCCTTAATGCACCCACTATGCCTCCTGAGCAGAGCTTCTTACAAAAGAATGGCTAGTTCCTACATTGGCATTGTGCCTGGCATAAGTCTGGGCACTCATCCCAGGCAGGAGGGTAGGGAGACACAGCACTGACAAAGCAAGGTGACTGTTCTGTCCTGAGCTGCCCCTGAGCCCAGGGAAAGAGGCCTAGGCAGAAGGAGACACTGTTGGGCCCTCAGGGAGCCCACCCAAGACACCGGGACAGAGGCAGAGACAAAAAGAGAAAAGGGCAGATGAGTCAGCATGACATCAGGACTGGAGGCATAAATGGGGCTGGGGGAAGCTAGATGGCCGGTGGTCATGGATGCTGCGTGCTGTTCAAATAGACGTTCGATTTTCTGACTTCTGAGGTCCCTTCCAACTCTGAGGCACAATTATAATTAAAAAGAGCCTACGTTCATATCATGTCTTCGGGTTTACAAAACATTTTACGTACAACTGGGTGTCAGGCAGGGAAGGCTTCTGTCTGGAGGACAGGGCTGGGCTGAGGAGGGATAAGAGAAGGGTAATGATGTTTACATACAAGTGTTTACAAATATCATCTCGTTTTATTCTTGCAACAACCCTGGGAGGTAGGTATTGTTATTATTATCACCATGTTACAGTTAAAGACACTGAGGCATAGAGCTGTTAAGTGACTTGCCCAGGATCACACAGCTAAAAAATATCTGAGGCCAGATTTGAATTCAGGTCATCCTGACTCCAGGCCCACTGCTCTATCAATTGCACCATCCACTTCTCTCTGAGGTACACTGGAGATAATCTGGGTAAAGACTCATATACTGGGGAAAAGGAGGCAAATAGGGGAGATGGGGTATTGGTAGAGAGGTGGGTCCTTCTGGGTTATGGGGTGGTATTCTGAGTGTCTATGCCTGCTGAGAGAGGCTGGCACTGGCCCCTGATGCCCACTCTCCCTGTACCTACAGTGTGCCCATGTGCCAGGGGCCTGGCTTGCACCTCAAGGGGTGAGTGCTGCCATCCTGAGTGTTTGGGAGGATGCAGTCGGCCCAGTGATCCCCAGGCATGCATGGCCTGTAGGCACTTCCACTTTGGAGGGACTTGCCATTCCACCTGTCCTAGAGGCACCTACCAGTATGAGGCCTGGCGCTGTGTCACTGCGGATTACTGCGCTAGCCTCAGGGCGCTGCCTGACCTGCCTGGCCGAGTCTCCGACTTTGTCATCCATCGGGGCAGCTGTTTGGCCCAGTGCCCTCCAGGGTACACCCACAATGATAGCAGGTGAGTCCTGGATTCCCAGCTGTATTTAGGGGGCAGGGAAGAGTGGGAATGCCCCCCAAATATGCAGGGAGGAAGAACTATGGGGATAAGACTTAGGCATCCAAGAAAGGGGGACAGTGAGGACAGGACCAAAGTGTCTGATGGATGAGGACAGTAAGGATGAGATTTAATGATGAAAGGGCTGAGGTCAGTAAGGATGGAACCCGAGGGGAGGGTGAGAACAGTAACAGGTCTCTAGGGTACGAGGGTGAGAGCATCCTGTGTCTAATGCTCCTATAAATGAGAGCCAGGTTCTGGGTCTGGAAAGAATGGGAGCCCAGCCTACTCCAGGGTCTGAGGGAAAGGGGTAATCCCGATGACTGGGTCCTGAGGAACTCACAGTATCCTCCTCTCTCCTTCCTCCCATAGCATCTTCTGCCATAAGTGTGAGGGGTTGTGCCCCAAGGAGTGTAAGGTTGGCACCAAGACCATCGATTCCCTGCAGGCAGCCCAGGAGCTCATAGGCTGTACCCATCTGAAGGGCAGCCTCATCCTTAACCTACGACAAGGCTGTTAGTAGACCCTTATTCCCATCACCCTACTCCTTCCCACCAGACCAGAGCAGGGCCCATTCTGGAGCCCCCTTGGGAGATTTCCTCCCGTGGATCTAGGCCTTACTCCCTGCTTGATTCCTTTCTTGGCCCAGGTCCCAGCCCCTCAGAGGATAGGTTCTTTCCACTGACCCAACCCAAAGATCCTACCCTATTTCTCAGCCCTTCAATCAATCAGTGAACATTCATTAAGTACCTACTATCTGCCAGGCACTGTGCTAAGCCAAGTCATGCCTGCTTTTCCTCCCTTTTCCTCCATTGCCCCGCCTTGAGCTGACTCCCTCCCTTCTCTGATCAGATAACTTAGAGACAGAATTACAGCGAAGTCTTGGCCTGGTAGAAACCATCACTGGCTTCCTCAAAACCAACCCCCCCTTTCCCCTCATCCCCCGGGGTTTCTTCAGGACCCCCAACCCCCCCGGGGGGGCCCCCGGGGGGGGGGGGAAGGGGGGGGGGGGGGGGGGGGGGGGGGTCCTGCCTATGTTCAAGATGACCACCCCACACTCCATCCCCACTTCCTCCTCAGACCCTCCCACCTGTCCTGGGAGGGAGCTAGAGCAGGTGGTGCCTTCTTGAGTGGATGCTGAGAGAGACTCAGAGATCTGCTCTAGGTTCCACAGCAATGAATGGGGAGGCTACTCAGAGCTCAAACAACGACTTCCTGTATTAGAGGCAACGGTGCCAACAGCCACATGGGGAGAGAGGACAACCCATCCCCACAGAGAATTTGGCCCATGCCACTGGAAGCATTAGGGGGGAAGATGGGCCCTAGCAGAGAGGTGGCATCCCAAGTGCAGTTGGGGTCAAAGCCAGTGAAGCAGGGACAGCAGACGTCACCAGGAAGAAGCCACACACCCCACCCCCAGATCACCCTAGGGTAGATCCTTAACTGCCCTTCCCTGTTACAACTTCTCAGCCCTCTCTCAGACCTTGGGGCCCAGGCATATATGCCTCTCTGACCCTTCCATTCCCTCTAGTATCCCTGCCACCCTCATAAGCAGGTTCCTGTACTCCCCTTATGCCAGCCAGCCTCTCTACACCTCAAGTTCCAGACCCCCAACCTCAGGCCTCTCTCCCTAGGAACTATACGCTCTATGTGTTGGACAATCAGAACCTGCAGCAGCTGGGGGAGTGGGCAGAGGCCGGGCTGTCCATCCCTGTGGGGAAGATATATTTTGCCTTCAATCCACGCCTTTGCCTGGAACACATCTACCAGCTTGAGGAGGTGACCGGAACTCGGGGCCGGCAGAACAAGGCTGAGATCAATCCTCGAACCAATGGAGACCGAGCAGCCTGTGAGGGAGACACATGCCCTGGGGTGCAAACATGGGATGGGCATCTTGGGAAGGTCCCTAGAGGGGCAGGATTGGGGGTACAGCCTAGGTGGAGAAAGTGGGTTCAGTTGTATGGGGAGAAAGTTGGGGCTAAAGATGAGTTGGGACTGCAGCAGGCTCATAGGAACTAGAGATGAAAGTCATTTTTCAAACGAGGAAGCTGTGGCTCCAGAGAAGTTATGTGACTCATTCAAGATTTGTAGGATAGGAAGGTAAGCAGGCAGCAACTAAAGGACCTTAGAATCAAACACACCTTCTCCGACTCCAGATCAAATGCTGTTTCTACCGTAGTCAGGTCATGGTTGAAGATGGGCAGTGGGAAGGGTAGGCATAAAGGCAAGGCTGGGAATGGACGAGAGCTCGGAATGGGGAGGCAGTTAGAGTCAGGAAGGGTTTGGAGAACTGGATGTTGGTAAGAAGTGGAGGGCTGGGGTTTGAGAGCTAGAGATAGGGAGGACTAGAAATGGGGGAAGGTTAGGGATAAGGAATGGATTGAGGTCAGGGATTGGGAGATATGTGAGGCATCATGAAGGAATTTATTCCCATCTGGGACTCTTCATTTCTATTATGAGATCACAGGCTAATAAATATAGAACTGAAAGGGACCTAAGACACTTAACTTAGGATCCAAACTTTCTCCTTCAAGAGGTCCATGGATAGATTTCAGGGAGGGTCCACTAATTTCATTATTTTCACTACTTTCTGATTGAAATTTAGCATTTCCTTCAATTATTTAAAAAGGTTATTCTAAGAAGGGAGTCTTAGTCTTCACCAAGTTGCCCATGGCAAGGTTAAAAGCCCCTTGCCCGATCCAACCCTGTCATTTTACAGGCAAGAAAACAGGTCTCCAAAAGGCTTTAATTTGTCCAAGGTCTCACATATAATAAGTAGCAAATCCAGGATTATCTCAGGTCCTCTTACTCTTATGTCCTCTACAGCAATATTGAAGCAGAAAGTACTGTTACCTACCCCAATAGCTTTGGAGTTTAGCAACAACAACAATAAAAACAAAAAATAGACCATGTCAGATAGACTTCAAGAGAAATGACAGCTCTGGGGCTAGAGTTAAGAAGACCTAAATTCAAATTCAGCCTCAGAAACTGACTAGCGAGATGGTCCTGAGCAAGTCACTTAACCTCAGTTTCTTCATCTGTAAAATGGGGATAGTAATCACACCTACCTCGTAGGGTTGTCGTGAGGATGAAATGAGATAATATTTGTCAAACACTTAGTACAGTGCCTGGCACATAGTAGACACCGCACAAATGTTAGCTTTCGTTAATATTAACTTACATTTATATAGCATTTTCAGGCTTACAAAGAACTTTCCTCACAACTCTGTTGTACTCTCAACAAGGTCATATATTATTCCTCATTTTCAGAGGAGGAACCTGTCATCAGAGAGGTTGAATGACTTACCCGGGTTCACGCAGTCAGTAAGCATCACAGCCAAGCTCTAAACCCCAGTTTCCTGATTTTGGCTTAATGCTTTTTCCATCACACGGAGCTGCTCCCCTTATTAGTTAGGCTGAGGAATGGAGAGGTAAGCACCCAGCCTGATAGTACCATCCATCACCATTTTCTTCAGGCAAGACC
This sequence comes from Vombatus ursinus, assembly GCF_900497805.2. NCBI lineage: Eukaryota > Metazoa > Chordata > Mammalia > Diprotodontia > Vombatidae > Vombatus > Vombatus ursinus. The sequence goes on from NW_020954576.1 coordinate 52,921,539, forward strand.
CGACCTCTCCGGTTTGTCTCCAACGTGACAGAATCAGATCGAATCCTCCTTCGCTGGGAGCGCTATGAACCACTGGAGGCTCGAGACCTCCTCAGTTTCATCGTTTACTACAAGGAGTCGTGAGTGTGTGTGAGGGGGAAGGGAAAGGAGGGATCCTGGGGGAAGATGTAGGGGCCAGAGGCTATATTCCTTTTTCATTGTTAGTGGTTTAGAACATTTTTTTTCATCTGGCTATTGACAGCTTGGATTTTTTCCTCTGAAAACAGCCTACTTATACCCTTTGTCCATTTATCAATTGGGGAATAACTCTTTTTATAAATTTGAATCATCCTGGAATTGCATTCCTAATAGCGGCCAGTATTTTGGTTGAGAGAGGGAAGAGTAAAATGAGAAGAAGGAATAGTCTGGGGAGAGAATCCAATTCTTGGGAGAACACAACAGTGGCGAGGAAAACAGATTTTTTCAGTTATTTAGGGCATCATAGGCCCCCATAAAAGGCAAAGGAGAGGGCCCAGGAGGAAAGAGAGAGAGCATTTGGAATCAAATGACTGTGGTCCAAATTTTGGACCTGCATGACCTGGAGCAAATGCTTCCCCTCTCTGAGTTTGTCAGTTAGCTCTAGGGGCCCTTCCAGCTCAAAACGTTGTGAGCGGAAATTCCAGAACACCTAGACCTCCCTCCCTAACAGCAGAATATGTCAATTTCATGCAATTCAATAAGCATTTGTTAAGCACACTTATTCCTTTTTGTTAATTATATAATTTATTAATATCAATCTAGTTTATTGATTTATTATTTGTTAATATTAAGCAAATCTATTAATTTATGTATTCATATGCCAGGTACTGTGTTATGTTTTGGGGATACAAAAGTGAAAAAGATAGACTCTCTGCCTTCAAAGAGCTTACAATCTAGAGAAGGGTGTGGCATAGATAAGTCTAGGATAAAGTAGAACGTTCAAGGAGAAGATCCAGACAGAATGGTCTAAGTAAATTTGAGGAAGAGCTTATTTTTAGGTGGGGGATGGTGTAGAAGCAGGGAGGAGGTGACTCCTGAGGTGGGGTTGTAAGGAAAAGTTTAAGCCAGCAGAGGTGAGGAGGGAGTAAGAGGAGAGTGTGGCATAGTGCAAACAACCCTAAACTTGGAGTCACAGGACCTGTTCAAATTCCAGCTCTGCCCCTAACTATGTATGTGACTTTGGACAAGTCCCTTAACTTCTCTGGGCGTCCCCTTCCTCGGCTGTAAAATGAAAGGGTTGAACTAGATGACCTTTCTTGCAGCTCAAGCCCTACACCTCTAGGACATCCCAGTTCCCTTCTCTTTCATTCCCAATGCTGTCCCACCCCACTCCCATTCATTTTAGTTTAGCCATTAGTCGATAGGGAGCCACTGAAAATTCTTGAGCACAGAAGTAAAGCAGTCCCATTTGTGTCTTCGCAAGATTATTCTGGCAGCTGTTTGAGGGAGGGTAGAAGGAGGCGGGGAGATCAGTTACGAGGCTCTTTTTCTGTTGTTCAGTTGTGTCCAACTCTTCGTGACCCCATGGACCATGGCACACCAGGCCTTTCTATCCTCCATTATCTCTTGAAGTCTGTGCCAGTTCACGTTTGTTGCTTCAATGACAATATCTATCCATCTCATCTTCTACCATCCCCTTTTCCTTTTGCCTTCAATCTTTCCCAACATCAGAATCTTTTTCAGTCTTTTCACTATGTGGCCAATGTATTTAAGCTTCAGCTTCAGTATTTGACTTTCTTTTTTTATAATTTATGTATTTATTTTTAGTTTTCAACATTCACTTCCATAAGATTTTGAGTTTTAAATTTTCTTCCCCTCCCTGTCTTCCCCCCTCCCCAAGACGGTGTGCAATCTGATATAGGCTCTACTTATACATTCATATGAAGCATATTTTCACATCAGTCATGATGTAAAGAAGAATTGGAACTAATAGGAGGAACCACAAGAAAGAAGAAATAAAACAACAAAAGAAAAGGAGAGCAAATAGTATGCTTCCACCTATATTCAGACTCCATAGTTCTTTCTCTGGATGTGGATAGCATTTTCCACCATGAGTCTTTTGGAGTTGTCTTAGATCCTTGCACTGCTGAGAAGAGCTAAGACTATCAAAGCCAGTCATCTTACAATGTGGCTGTTACCATGTACAATGTTCTCCTGGTTCTGCTCATTTCTCTCAGCATCAGTTCATAAAAGTCTTTCCAGGTTTTTCTGAAGTCTGCCTACTCATCATTTCTTATAGCACAGTAGTATTCCATTACATTCACATACCACAACTTGTTCAGCCATTCCCCAATTGATTGGCATCCCTTCAATTTCCAGTTCTTTGCCACCACAAAAAGAGCTGCTATACATATTTTTGTACATGTGGGTCCTTTTCCCATTTGTATGATCTCTTTGGGATACAGCCCTAGAAGTGCTATTGCTGGGTCAAAGGGTATGCACAATTTTATAGCCCTTTGGGCATAGTTCCAAATTGCTCTCCAGAATGGTTGGATCAGTTCACAACTCTACCAACAAGCATTAGTGTTTCAATTTTCCCACATCTTCTCCAACTTTTATCATTTTCCTGTTTTGTCATGTTAGCCAATCTGTTAGGTGTGATGTGGTACCTCAGAGTCGTTTTGATTTGCATTTCTCTAATCAATAGTGATTTAGAGCATTTTTTCACATGGCGATAGTTTTAATTTCTTCCTCTAAAAACTGCCTATTCATTATCCTTTGACCATTTATCAATTGGGGAATGACTTGGATTCTTATAAATTTGACTCAGTTCTCTATATATTTTAGAAATGAGGCCTTTGTCAGAGATACTGGCTGCAAAAATTGTTTCCCAGATTTCTGCTTCCTTTCTAATCTTGGTTGCATTGGCTTTGTTTGTGCAAAAACTTTTCAATTTAATGTAATCAAAATCATCCATTTTGCATTTTATAATGTTCTCTATCTCTTCTTTGGTCATAAATTCTTCCCTTCTCTATAGATCGGAAAGGTAAACTATTCCTTGCTCTCCTAGTTTATAGTATCAATTTTTATATCTAAATTATGTACCCATTTTGACTTTATCTTGGTATAGGATGTAAGATGTTGGTCTATGCCTAGTTTCTGCCATACTATTTTCCAGTTTTCCCAGAAGTGTTTGTTACATAGTGAGTTCTTATCCTAGAAGTTGCAATCTTTGGATTTATCAAATAGTAGATTACTATAGTCATTGACTGTTGTGTCTTGCATACCTAACCTATTCCACTGATCCAACACTCTATTTCTTAGCCAATACCAAGTAGTTTTAAGGATTGCTACCAATTAATTTCTTTAAGTAGTAATTGATTTGACCTCCTTGCTGTCCAAAGGACTCTTACAATAGAGAATATTACAAAATGTGATGGGATCCTAAACTACAGAGGTGACAGTATAAGTGAGCCATGCAAGCCAGAAAGAGCATGGAGGTAGAATGACAGATCTCAGCAACATGCTGGGCATATGGACTGAGGGAGAGAATCAATCAATCAACATTTACTAAGCATCTAGTATGTGCCACACGATGTACTAAGTGCTGGGGATACAAAAAGAGAAAGCCCAAGTTTTCAAGTCTGGGTGACTGGGAAGACAATGGTTGTCATCATTATCAACAGAAAAGTTTGGAAGAGGGGTGATGTAATAGGAAAATGGATGGGGACATTTTGAGTTTAAGGCCATTATGGGATGCCCGTGGAGATGCCAGATAGTCAGTGATGTGGGACTAGAGTTCATGGAAGACATTAGAGCTGAGCATCTAGATTTGGGCAGCTAGGTGGCAAAAAGCACCAGGCCTAGAGTCAGGAAGACTCATCTTCCTGAATTCAAATCTGGCTTCAGACACTTACTAGCTGTGTGACCCTGGGCAAGTCACTTAATCCTGTTTGCCTCAGTTTCCTTATCTGTAAAATGAGTTGGAGAAGGAAATAGCAAATCCCTCCAGTGTCTTTGCCAAGAAAACCCCAAATGAGGTCACAAAGAGTTGGACACAACTGAAATGACTGAACAACAACAAAAATGTAGATTTGAGAGGCAGCTACATAGAGGCGAAAGTTGAAGCCATAGGAGTAGATTAAATCACCAAGGAAAATAGTGTAGAGAACAGAGAAGTCCCAGAACTGAGGCCGGGAGTATAGCCAAATTTAGATGGAAAGAGGATAATTAACAGCTGAAGGAGTATGAAAAAGGGGCAGTGAGATAGATAGAATGAGAACCTGGAGGAAGAAGTAGCATAGAAGTCCAGGAGGAGGAAAGAGTTGGTCAATGGTGTCAGATGCTGCAGAAAGATCCAAGAGGATGTGAACTCTTAAAAATGATGTTGGACTTAACAGTTAAGAGATCATTAGCAACCTGTGAGAGAAGAACTTCAGGACAGAACTGGGGTTGAAGCTCAGATCACAAGGGTTGAGAAGTGAGTGGGTGGAGAGGAAGTGGGGACAGTGAGTGTAGATTACTAATGCAATCAAGTCAACAAGCATTTGTTAAGCACCTACTGCGGGTCAAGCATTGTACTAAAAGTCGAGAATACAAAGAAAGGCAAAAAACCTCTGCCTTTGAGGAGCTCATACTCTAATGGGGGGACTCACCATTTAATGGATTCTCAAAGTTGAAACCTTCTAATCTAACCATTAGCTGGCCAATGAGCTACACTGGTAAGGGAGGACCCCCTTCGCCTCCTGGGGCAGTCCATTTCACTTATAGACGCATTATTAGGAAGGTTTTCCTTACATCCGTCTTGAGCCTCTCTCTGTGCACCTTCTTCTCATTGCTTCTAGTTTTGTTCTGTCATCAAGCAGGACAAATTTCATCCTTCTGCATGGCAGCCCTTCAAATACTTAACAAAGATCAAATGAGATCCTATTTGCAAAGCACTTAGCACGGCCTGGCACACAGTAGGTGCTTAATAAATGTTTGTTCCTCTTCAAAGACAGTCATCATACTCCCCACCCCCCAGCAAGTAAACTTCTCAAAAGTAAACTTGAGGTGGCACAGTGGGTAGATAACCAGCCCCAAAGTCAGGAGGACCTGAGTTCAAATCTGGCCTCAGACCCAAAACACTTACTAGATATGTGACTCTGGGCAAGTCACTTAACACCAACTGTCTAACAAAAAGAAAAGTAAACTTGATCCCTGGTTCCTTCAACTGTTCCTCATATGGCATGTCTTTCTGGGAGTTTGACGATGAAAAGGAAGAGATATGTAGACTGATAGCTTGAGGGGATGGCAAAGTCAAGGAAGGTCTTTTTCAGGCTAGAGAAGACCTGAGTATGTTTTTAAGTAGTGAGAAAGAAGTTTGAAGAGAGATTGAAGATGAAGGAGAAAGGGAATAATTGAATGAGCCAATTCCAAATGAGGTAAGAAGGGACAGAATGAAGGGGACAAGTAGAAGGATTACCATGATGAGGTGGAGGACCATCATGTCTTTGGAGAATAAAGCATAAAAAGAGAGGATGGGTGAAAATTTAGATGAGAAATGAGAGAGTTCAAGATGGACGGCCTCAATTTTCTCAATGAAGTAAGAGTTAAGGTCATTTGCTGATGTGAGGACTAGGATGTCTCAACCCAAGGTTGAAGAGTAACAAATCAGGAACAGTGGAAAGACAAGAGGCAAGGAACGCAAGGGTGAATAGCATTTTATTGACCTGGTTAGCTATGAGGTCAATTGTAACAGGAAGGAAGTGAGGCAAGAAGTCCCCAGAAGAGGACTGGGAAACCAGAGGAGGACTAGTAGACTAGAATTGACATGAAGGACAGAGAACAGTTGGGGGAGGAATGAGACAATGGGAGAGGTGGAAGTTCAGGAGACTGACCTAAAAGGGAGAATTTCAGAAGCAGGTATCTCCCAGAGGTAGAAATGTCTGATTATGGTGAGGTCCAAAGAGTGACCATTACCCTACCCCATGAGAGGCCAAAGTGGAGTGAAAAGGTCTTAGAAGTAGGGCAGTGATTGGAGGAACTGGAGGACCAGGGTTTGAGAAGGCCCATTAGTGTAAATGTTGAAGCCACTAAAGAGGATGGTAGGAGTTTGGATGAAGAAGTCTAAGTCGGATACAGAACTGGGCAGGGAGGCAGTAAGGAGCCAGGGTGACCCAGAAGTTGGTAGATGACTGCAACACTCTAGACATGGTGCTATAACTACATGGTGTGAACTTCAGAGAAGGGGAAGTCTCTGAATTGAGAGGGTCTTGACTCCCTCTCTTTGGGCAGGTTCCTCCTTCTGCTTTTCCCCATTCCTCTCCCCATGTCTCTGCGTCTCAGAACAGACACAGCCTAAGGGATGCTTCCAAACGGGCAGAGCTGTCATTAGGAATAAGTTCCTTGTCAACAGAAGTCTTCTAGGGGAGGCTGGATGATCATTTCATAAGATCATAGGTTTTGAGCTGAAAGGAACCTTAGAGATCATCTAGTCCATTTCACAAATCAGGAAACTAAGTCCCAAGAAAGTTACATGATGCATTTTCCCAGGGTCACACAGTAAGTAGAAGAATTGAGATTCCAACCCAGGTCTCCTGACTCCAAATCCCATTGTCCACTCACTGTACCAGGGTAGTTGTTACCAGGGATTTTGTAGAAGGAATTTCTTTTTTGGGAGGGGGTAGAGGACCACAAAGATAACCTTCATGGTACCCTCCACATCTGAGATTCTATGATTCAGTTTGCCATTCCAATGGTAGGAGTTTATGGTCAGTCAAAGAAGGAAGGGGCAGCACCCTGGGCTGGGAAGTCGTGGAGATTGATTAAGTCTTCATTCACTTTGTTAATGACTCTTAATGACCAAACACCTCCTGCCCCCAGCTGTGGTTTGGAGACCGACCACTAATTTGGCAAGTTTTATTAGCATCTCTGCCAACAGTTCATTAGCCTCGAGACAGGAAGCCTGGGGGTGGGGGAGGGGTCAAGGAACAGCTGTTCCTCTTTCTGCGGAACACATGAGCTGACCCAAAGACAAGAGATCAGGCGACAGGAAGGACTTCTTTGTCAGGGATGAGAGATGTGGAAAACAATGATCCAGGAGAAAAGGAAAGCACCCCATAGGACTGGGTAAAGGTGACAAGGGGGGTTGGGAGTGGAAGAAACGTGACAATGGAGAGCAATGACTTTGAAGCCTGACTCTGCCCTTCTGTGATCTTGGAAATAATATTCAAATTCTCCAGGCATTGGTTTTCTGACCTGTAAAATGGTGGGGCAAAGCTGTGATCTATAAGGGAAGAGAATGCAGAGTGACAGAGCTGGAAGGGACTTGAGAAGGCATCTCTTCCAATCCAATGCAAGAAGCCTTTCAGCAGCATCCCTGACAGATGCTGAGCTAGCCCATTCTTGGATACCTTCAGTAACAGAGAGTTCAGATTGGCTTGAGATTGCCGCTCTATTGATGGATAGCTCTGATTGTTCATCCCTCCTTTTTTTAAGCCAGTCTACCCAGAACACCTGAAACTCACTCCTTCCCTGTAGGCAAGCCTGTTTCCCATAGCGCTTTCCCCACCACCTCTGCTCTCCCTCCCTTCCTCTGTCTCTGCACAGTATAGTAAAGGGTCTGGAAACCATGTCGTGTGAGGTTCAGATGAAGGAATTGATCCTGTTTAATGTAGAGAAGTGGGCACTAGGTGGCCACAGAGTGCCAGGCCTCAAGTCAAGAAGACTCATCTTCCTGAGTTCAAATCCGGCCTCACTTACTGTGACCCTAAGCAGGTCATTTAACCCTATTTGCCTCAGTTTCCTCCCCTGTAAAATGAGCTGGAGAAGGAAATGGAAAACCATTCCAGTATCTTTGCCAAGAAAACCCCAAATGGGGTCATGGAGAGTTGGACACAACTGAAAGGACTGAACAACAACGGCCTAGAGAAGAATACGTGGGAAGGAGGGAATGACATGATAACTGTCCAAGTATTTGACAGACTTGTAAAGGAGCTTGTTTTCTTTGGCCATAGGAGGGAGAGTGAGAGACAGGGGATGGAGGTGACACAGGGGAAAGTTCTAACAGTCAAAACTGTCTGACAATGGAATAAATTGCTTCGAATGAGCTCCCCATCTTCTTATCATTCAAACACAGGGACAGTGAGGCCCAACCCTATGCAAGGTTGCTGAATCATAGTTGGCATTTATACAGCACTTTGAGGTTTGCAAAGCACTTTACAAATGCTCTCATTTGATCTTCACAACAACCTTGGTAGGTAGGTGCTCTTATTATCTCCACTTTACAGATAAGAAAACTGAGGCGGACAAAGGTTAAGTGACTTGCCCAGGGTCACATAGCTAGTAAATGTCTGAGGGTAGATTTTAACTCAGGTCTTCCTGACTCTGGTCTACCAAGACAGGGAAGTATGATTCATTATCCGTTTTCTAGGAACAAAACTGGTCATTGCAATTAATCGGAGTTGGCTACCTTTTAGGGTTGTTTTCCTTTCCATCATGTTATCCTGGTTCTCTGTATTTCCTTTTTCATCAATGCATACAAGTTTTTCTGCATTTCTTAGAATTTTTCACAACTATAATTTCTTATAGACAATAATATTTCACGACACGTCTATACCGAAAAATGTTCAGCTGTGTGTTTCCTAATCAATGGACACCAACTTTGTTTCCTGCTTTTCATCACCACAAAAAGTGCTGTCGCTAACATTTTGGTACATAGAACCTTAATTGCTTGAGTTGGCTCTCTTGGACTACGTGCCCAGTAGTAGGACTCCTGGGTCTGAGTATTGACAGCCTATCGACTCTTCTCGGATGGTTCCTCATTTTTTTCTGAACATTAACACCCTCCACCTTTTTTTCTCCTCTGCCTCCCATTCTTTCCCTCACTGGGTTTTTGCTCCTGTTTTCTGTCTTTTTCTTTTTGTTGCCTCAGAATCATTATCTCTCTGGCTTCTTACTGAGATTATTTCCTCCAAACTTTCTAGGAATCCTCTATCCTCTCTAAAAGGCACGAGAGGAGAGAGGCCTTTCTAGCACCACCTTTTGGTCACAATATCTTAAGGGCTGCTCCTTGGAAATAAGCTTGAGTGCCATGTAAATTTGTTTTCTCAAGGACCAGAGGGAAAGGGATCCATCTGTCTCCAGAATGTTCTCTCCCAGTCATCTCCTTCACACAACGTTTCTTTCCTCAAATCTTGGTTGGATAAAAACCTTATTAACAATTAGAGTTGTCCAAAGCAGAGATGGGCTGTCACCCACTAGGGTGACAAAATCAGAGATCCTCAGCATTGGAAAGAACCTCAGAGATCATCTGTACCTGAGCAGAAATGCCCTCTATAAAATCCCTAACATATAATCATTCACCCTCTACTTAAAGATGTTCAGTCAGCACTGGAAGGGACACTAGAGATTAATAATAATAATAGCTAACATTTATATAGCATTTACTATGTTCCAGGACTGCTAAATGCTTTACAATTATTATCTCATCTGATCCTCACAACAATCCTAGGAGGTAGGTGCTATTATTTTCCAAGTTTTACAGATGAGTAAAGTGAGGCAGAGGTTAAGTAGCTTGCCCAAGGTCACACAGCTAGGAAGTGTCTGAGTCACATTTGAACTCGAGACTTCCTCACCCCAGGCCAAGTGCTCTATCCACTGTGTCTCCACTAGAGATTACTGAGTCCAGTCTCATATTATAGATGAAGAAACTGAGGCCTGACAAGGGGTGGTGATTTATTCAAACCTATTCCAAAAGTAAGTGGCAGAGCTGGGACTAAATTCCCAGGTGTCCTGATTCATCACACCAGGCTTTATCCACTGCAATAAGCTCCTTGTAGAAAAAAGGGGTCTCTGGTAGAAAAAGACTGGTAAAAGAAACTGGCCTACTGTAAATCTCACCCCCTTTTTTTTTAGGGTGACAGCCCATTTCAGTTTTGGATGGCTCTAATTGCTAATTAGGTTTCTGTTAGATTGAACAGATTGAAATAGATCCTGTAGCTTCCATCCAGTGCTCCTAGTTCTGCCTTGGAGGACAGCAAAACAAATCTAATTTCTCTCCTGAAAGCTAATTCAATTCAGTTCAATCAACAAAGATTAAGTACCTACTATGATGTGAGGTACTATCCTTCAAATGTGTAAAAACAGCTATCAGGGGTGCCCTTGTAGAATTAGACCACAGGATCCCAATTATCCTTTCTCTGAAATCTAGGAAATTCACTCCTCCCCCCCAAATCTAGAGTATGCCTCAAATATCTGGCTTTCCCTTCCTGATCTGCTATGAACTTTAAGAAGGAGGAATCACTTCCTCCCAAGGTTCCCATCATTTCCATTTCTGTGGCCAGTTCCTCCTCAGTGGTCAGAATGAGACCCAGCATCGTAGCAGTTCCTCTTTCTATTTCCCCTGAGTCATGAAGAGTTAAGTTATCAAGATATGTGAATAATTTACTGGCTACCCTATTTTTCAAATTAGAGAAAGAACTCCAGCAGATGCCCAGATAGTTAAAATCCCTCCACCCCTTTTACTATATCATGTTTCCATGCCAAGTTTGTGATTCATTTCCTGAACACATCATCCATTTCCTCCTTCTTGGCAGGCAGTCTCTAGTACATTCCCCTACAATTTCACTTCTGCTCCTCTTTCTATTGATCCTTATCCAACTGATATCGACCAGGCTTCCCTGGAATCGCTCTGCCTCCTCACTGCCCACTTGAAGAATTTTCTTACATGGTTTATCTTTCTGATATATATGCTACTCCAAAACCCTCCTTACCTAATTTTCCCTGTTTTGAATAAGGTAAAGCCTTTTATTGCTAAACTCCCCTACCAAGTCATATCCCATCCATCTCAGTGATGCTTAGGAAGCCAAATTTATCTAATTAGGTTTTAATCCATTTCCTCTTTTCGGCTACTCTTCTGCTATTCAGTAATCCCCCTGTACTCCATAGTATCTCTCCTGCCAAAGTTACTGGGATACAGCAGCTTCCATAATCCTTCTACCATTGCCAACACTTGTAAGGAAATGCCTAAGGTATATGGACCTTCCCTTGAACTCCCAACAAGCCTTAGACCCAGTTTGCATTATTATGCTGGCTGTCATCCTAAGCACAGCCTTCACCAGGATGCCAAGAACTTCACCATCTCCCTGGACACCCTATCCACAAGCACTGCCTCCATCTCTCCTCATTCCCAGACACAATGGTCCTGAGGCTGAGTTGGGTGTTTCCTTGGAAAAGGAAGGAAAAGGAAAAGGCATAGAACTAGAATGGTAAATTGATACAGTGGCAAGAATTTTGGCAGAAGATTTGGGTTGGAATCCCAAGTTCAACATTTATTAACTGCCCCATATTTTTTAAACAGAGCTCCATCAGATGTCCAGATAGTTAAAATCTCCCCATCCCCTTTTACTATATCATGTTTCCATGCCAAGTTTGTGATTCATTTCCTGAACACATCATCCATTTCCTCCTTCTTGGCAGGCAGTCTCTAGTACATTCCCCTTACAATATCACTTCTGCTCCTTTCTCCACTGATCCTCATCCAACTGATATCAACCAGGCTTCCTGATATGTTACCCTGTGTCAAGTTAGCTGTGTGACCCTGGACAAGTTACTGGACTCCTCTGAGCCAATTTCCTTATCTGTAAAACAGGGATAATAATGTTCGGGCCATCTGCCTCACAGGGTGGTTGTGAGGTGCTTTGTAAGTGCCATAGAAAGGGCTGTTATTAGCTGTTATATATTGTAGGCTCAGATTTGTAAAAGAAGCAGAGCTATTAGCTGAGGGGACACCACAGAAGGGGAACTTTTCAAATTTTACTCAATAAACATTGAAACTTAAATACTAGAAACTCCCATGAAGGGATGGATGGTAGAATCTTTGTCCTCAGAGGCACCTACCTTGGGGCTGGTGGGAACAAGGGAGCTTTGGTCTCTTTGCCCTGTGCTACAGGGTCCCTGAGGGAGATATGAGAGGGGAAAGCTGATCCCTAGAAACCATGTCTCTGCCCTACCTCCACTTATTGGCTTGCTTGGCTTCCTTCAACACTCAACTCAAATCTCACCTTCTGCAAGAGGCCCTTCTAGGTCCCCTCAGCTGCTAATGCCTTCCCCTTTTAGATTACTTTCCATCTCCTCTATATATCTTGCATATATTTACTTGTTTCCCCCATTAGAATGTATGTTCCTTGAGGGCTGGGACTGTTTACTTGAAATAAAATTGTAATTAAAATCCCTATTTTTACATAGCCTAAATTTACCCATTGTCCTCCTCCTCTCCACTTCCAGATAGCTTTAACATGTAACAAAAATTGGTTTAAAAGAGAAAAAAAAAGAAAGAAAAAATCTGCAAAATTTGTCAATACAAAATGTGACAATATATGCAATATTCCTTATCCATGGACCCCCACTCCTCCCAACTAAAATTCCACCTTCCCCAGGAAATCTTTCCTAACCCCTCTTAATTCTAGTGCTTTCCCTTTTAATAATTTCCTATTTGTCTTATATATAGCTTGCTTTGTATATATGTTTGCATGCTGTCTCTCTCATCAGATTTTAAGCTCCTTGAGGTCAGGGGACTGTCTTTTGCCTCTTTTTGTATTCCCATCACTTAGCACAGTGCCTGGCACATTAATATATGTTTATTGATCATTGCAAAGTAGTTTGGGGATATGTCTTCTCATTTCTCTTCTTTGGGACCAAGCTTGTCCATAATTTTGCAAGCTTGGGCTGGTTTTGGGTTTGGTTGTTCTGTTGGGTTTTTTTAAATTTTACTTCTCTTTGTATCCCCAGCACTCAGCACAGTATTTGACAGGGTAAGTGCTTAATGAATGCTTGTTGACTAACTGACCCCAGATTGTCAGGAGCTTAAGGATTCCAGGCTTGGGGAAGATGGCAGGAGGGGAAGAATCTTCGGACCAAGGAGTCTGTGGATATCCCCCATCTCCTGGTGTGGGGGGTGTACAGTCCATTCCAGAATGCCACAGAGCACATGGGACCAGATGCTTGTGGGGCCCCCAACTGGAACCTGCTGGACGTGGAACTGCCCCTGAGCAGAACCCAGGAACCAGGAGTGACCCTTGCCCCCCTCAAGCCCTGGACCCAGTATGCTGTCTTTGTACGAGCTATTACCCTGAGCATGGCAGAGGACAGCCCCCATCAGGGTGCCCAGAGCCCTATCATCTACCTCCGAACCTTGCCTGCAGGTACTCCCCCAACCTCTTTCCTTCTGCCCCTTATAGAAGATGGATTCTCTGAAGAATCCCAGAGGGAGATGGTAGGATATTCAGATATCCAAGTGAATGCTAGGGGTGGAGGCAGAATGCCTGGATCCCTTGGTTCTGATTAAGGGGTGTAGGGAGAAAGCCTGGGGTCAGGAAGGCAGGGCAGCATAGAGTAATGGAAAGAAGCCTGGATTTGTGGTCAGAAGATGTGGGTTCATATCTGTTTGGCTACTTGTGTAAGCTTGAGCAAGTCACTACCTCTTTCTAGGCCTTCTTTCTTCATCTACAAAATGGACTAGATGGTCTCTAAGGGTCCTTGCCAGTTTCAGATCCTGTGACTTAGGCCACTGGAGAAGGGGGATGGGATGTGCTAGAAAGTGCCAGGGCTTAGATTCTTTAAGACTAGGAGGTCGGACTCTTGGGTCCTAAGTGACCAGGTGTTCACGTCTTGTATGTTGCTTGAGTACACACACACACACACACACACACACACACACACACACACCTCTGTCCCCTAGGTACCTGGGAAGATAAGGTACCGGTGAGAGACTGTTTAAGTCTGGGGTGGGGAATCTTGGGCCTTGAGGCCACATGTGGCCCTCTAGGTCAAGTGCAGCCTTTTGACTGAGTCCAAGTTTTACAGAATAAATCCTTTTATTGAGGCTGCACTTGAGGACCTAGAGGGCCACATGTGGCCTCGAGGCAGCAGGTTCCCCACCCCTGGTTTAAGTCCTTGGAAGGGAAAGGGGACATCTGGGGTGTGGGGTGGGGGGCAGATTACCAGGGTTCTTTCCGGAAAGGGAAGAAAGTGAAGCTTGACCGATCCTTCTCCCCAGCCCCAACAGTGCCCCTGGATGTCATCTCTAAGTCCAATTCTTCCTCCCACCTGCTTGTGCGCTGGAAACCGCCCACCCAGCGGAACGGGAATCTCACTTACTATCTGGTGCTGTGGCAGCGGCTGGCGGAGGATGCAGATCTGTACCTCAATGATTACTGCCAGCGTGGTGAGGGCCTCAGGCTGGCTGAGGGGTGGAAGACTGGCCTAGGAAGATGGGGTAGGGTGGAGGGGGAGGTGGATGGGAGAGAAGGATGGTGCTCCACCAGGAGCTGGAAGGGATAAGCAGACTTCACAAGGCAGTGGGAAAAGTGCCGAATTAGGACACAAGAGAAACTAGGTTCCAATCCTGTCCCTATTGCTTGGCAAACTACTGCCCCTCCCTGGGCCTCGATCTCCCTTTGACTATAAAGAGGGAAACAGGTTGCAAGCTCTCAAAGGCCCCTTCCATGATCCCCTTCTCTTCTTTGGGGCACACTGACCTGGACCTTGGCCCTGCTCCCCACTCTACGCCCAGGCCTACGTCTACCCACCAGCAGCACAGACGCCCGCTTTGACCAGGAAGAAGGGGAGCCTCTTGCAGAGGCAGAGCCAGGCTGCTGCCCCTGCCAGAGTCCATCCCCTGAGCAGCCCCAGCAGCCAGCCCTGGAGGCGCATGAGGCCTCCTTCCAGAAGAAGTTTGAGAACTTTCTGCACAATGCTATCACTCTTCCCAGGTTAGCTGGGCCTACTCCTATCCACAGGTTGGGGTTAGAGACCCTGGGAGGGATGGGGGGAGACAGAGAGAAAGACAGAAAAACTGACAGGTAAGGCTGGCAGCCAAGTCTAGGGTGGATGTGACCTCGGAACTGAACTCCACAGCTCAGCTTAAAAATTCAGGGAGAGGGTTGCAGGTTGGACGTACCTGTGGTTGAAGGGGCAGCAGGTAATTTATATTTGTATTTTAACCTTCCCCTCATTATAAGCACGATAAGCATAGGGACACCCACTCTCATCAAAGTCTTTTCTCTTTGTGCCTCTCTCAGTCCTCTGGGCACACAGTAGGTGCTTGGCATATGTTTATTGAATTGGTTCATTCATTGGAGAGACTCACAGATTTGGAGAGAGCCCTGCAGATTTGGGGGAAAGGCCCATCGATTGGGGGGAGGATGAGTGTGGGCAGAGCTAAAAGCCAAGCCCCTTTGAGTGGTGGGAGTTGCAGGATCTAGTGAAAAGACTGGATTGGGAACCCTCCCATCTTTCTCCCCAGATCCCCCTGGAAGGTAACTTCTATCAACAAGAACCCCCAGAGGTAAGTGGGGAGAGGTACACAGGGACTGGAAAGCCAGGAAGGGAGGAAGCAGCAGAGAGATCAGGGGGTCAGTAGTAAGTGGAAAGAGGATTTGGAGTCAAATCTCAGCTCTGCCGCCTTAGGCAAGTCACTTAACCTCGCAATGGTTCAGTTTCCTCAAGATTAAGTAGGAAGTCCAATCAAATGAATACTTCTTCCAGCTCAGAAACCTATGTATGATTTGATATCCCCTCTACCTCCCCAGGGACCCAGGCCGGTACCGGCGGGCTGCAAGGGCCCCTGGGGGAGGGGGAAATAACTCAGACATTGGGATCCAGGACAAGGTACCGCGAGAGCGGGTGGTGCTGAGTGGCCTGCGCCATTTCACTGAGTACCGCATTGACATCCACGCCTGCAACCATGCAGCCCACACAGTGGGCTGCAGTGCTGCCACCTTCGTCTTTGCCCGCACCATGCCTCATCGTAGGTGACCTCTAACCCCTCACCCCAGACCTCTGAACCACAGCCCCTAGAAGAGCACCTTGCTCCAAACCCCTGACCTACAATCAACTCTCTACCATCCCTGGGACTCACCCCAGCATCCTTTGCCTTAGCTCCTTCCTCCCGGGGTGGGGGGTGAGGGGGGAGGTTGGAGTGTGAGGGGGAAGGGATATTTAGGTATTGACAGAATCTCAGAGGTAGAAGGGCCTTTACGGCTATGTCCCCTACCATCCACCTAGGTGAGGCAGACAGCATTCCTGGGAAGGTGGCTTGGAAGCCATCCAGTAAAAGCAGCGTCCTCTTGCACTGGCCTGAGCCCCCAGACCCTAATGGGCTCATTCTCAAGTATGAAATCAAGTACAAGCGCCTAGGTGAGGTAGGGACCCTAGAATCTGGGCCCCCAGCACCCACCCTGCCTGCTCCTCACCACCTCTGCTTTGCCACCCCTCCCTGCTGAGCTTCCGCCCTTCTCAAGTGCTGGGCTCCTCTCTCCCACCACCCACCCTGGGGAACCCCTTCCCACTCAAATGCCATAATTCCCTCCCCATTACCCAGGCCTAGATAACCCTCTCCCCTGTTATCCAGCTCCATAGAGACTTCTCCTGCTTGAGTGTTGGAAGCTGAGTTTTCCCCTTCCTTTCTCTGCCCCACCCCCACCACAGGAGGCCACAGTGCTTTGTGTGTCCCGCCTCCGTTATGCCAAGTTTGGGGGAGTCCACTTGGCCCTGCTTCCCCCAGGCAACTACACAGCCCGAGTCCGAGCCACCTCACTGGCTGGAAATGGCTCCTGGACTGACGGCCTGGCATTCTACATCCCCGGCCCTGGTAAGATAGACACAGATCAGTGGCTGGCTCTCCGACTCTCTGCCCACTGCCCTCCACCCTCTGACCTTGCCCCTTGATTGTTGACTCTAACCACGGTCCTCACTTTCCTGAGCCCTGCCCTTGGATCTCTGGTCTCTCCCCTTTGACTTTTTCTCTCTTCCCAGAGGAGGAAGAGTCAGGAGGGTTGCATGTTCTCCTCACTGTCACCCCGGTGGGGCTCCTGCTGCTCATAGTTCTGGCTGCCCTTGGCTTCTTCTATAGCAGGAAGAGGTAGAGTATCTCCACACTCCACCATTAACCTCACTTTCTCTTCTCTCCTGCCCTTCATCCTAATCCTCACCCTCTCCTACCTATGTGGGAAGCAAGTCTGGATCAGATGGAAAAAGGGGTTGCAGCAGTAAGGACTTTCTGACACTGAAGCCTATTGCCTCCCACTGCCACCCCAGGAAGTCATGAAACATCCTTTTTAAGAAACAATATACCTGAGATGAGAATGAGAACCCTGCAAGATGACCTTTGAGGGTCTCTGAAGTCCAATAATTCAGGGTACTTGGATTCTCACTGGGTGGGGCAACAGGAGGACAACTGAGGGTCTAAGCTATTGGGTCCTAGGAATTTCTAAGGATTGATTACCGAATCCCTCTGCCTGTAATCTCCTACATATGCAAAGCCCCTCCATCCTTGGCCAGCGCCTGGGCCCAGCTAAAGACCAACTCTAAAAAGTGCTTAGAGATCCTACAGATCTGAATGGGTCTGAGGGAGAGGATAGGGATTGTGACCCATACTTTGCTCTCAGTTGTGCCTTTCCTCTGTCTCTCAGAGGAACCTGCCCTAAACTTCATACTTAGATTCTTCCCAAGCCCCCTGACCTCTACCCGCATCACATATCTGCCTTGCCTGGCCTCTATCTTCAGCCTTAGTTTCTACCCCATCAGCTTGCCTTACCTCTTTTCCTTTCCCCTATTACAGGAACAGTGGTGGTTACCCCAACGGGACCCTCTATGCTTCTGTCAACCCTGAATACTTCAGCACTTCAGACAGTAGGCACTCCAGTGGGCCTGGGGAGAAGGGTGGAGGGCAGGGGTTAGTGAAACTTTAGAATCAAGGGTTGAGGCTTAGCAGGTCCAAGGAGTATGCTTCCAGATGGGAATAGATTGTTATTCAGCTATCAATCAGAGAGACCTTCCTAGAGGGAGATGGCATTTAGAACCAAGTCATTACAGAGGGGAATGGGGATCCCAGAAGAGGAAAGGGGTAGAGAAGTCCCTGGTTCCCCTCTCACATCCTTATTTTGTTTTCTCTACCACGACTAGTGTATGTTCCAGACGAATGGGAAGTTCCTCGAGAACAGATTTCTGTGATCCGAGAGCTGGGCCAGGGCTCCTTTGGGATGGTGTACGAGGGGTTGGCACAAGGACTTGAGGCTGGGGAGGCCCCCACATCAGTGGCCCTAAAGACCGTGAATGAGCTAGCCAGTCTTCGGGAGCGCATCGAATTCCTCAAGGAGGCCTCTGTCATGAAAGCCTTCAAATGTCACCATGTGGTACCTGAGAGGGAATGGGACTGGCTTTATGACTTCTGGGAATTGGGATCATGGTTGGGATTATGTTTGTAGCAATGGTGGGGGTCAGGATCAGGTAGGAGGTCATGGTTGGAAGAGGACAGAATTGAGGTCAGGCTGAAGTCCAGTTGGATTTGGATCACAGTCAGACTCTGTTGCCCATCTGTAGGTGCGGCTTCTGGGTGTAGTGTCACAAGGACAACCAGTTCTAGTCATCATGGAGCTCATGACCCGAGGGGACCTCAAAAGCCATCTCCGGTCCCTGAGGCCTCAGGCCGAGGTAGGGGCCTAAATGGGAGTGAGGGAAAATGGACAGACTAAGATAGGGAAAACTGGGGAATAGCAAGGTACTTGGGATGCTATTGGATCTCTCAGGGGATGGGGACAGGGAATATTTAGAGTCCTTTCCTCACAGATCTCCCTCCTTACCCTGACTCCAGAACAACCCAGGACTCCCTAAACCAGAGCTGGGTGACATGATCCAGATGGCAGGTGAGATCGCTGATGGCATGGCCTACCTCACTGCCAACAAGTTTGTGCACCGAGACCTGGCTGCCCGAAACTGCATGGTGTCTCAAGACTTCACAGTCAAGATTGGGGGTACAAAGGATGAGATGTGCCTCTTCCAGTTTCAGATATTCTATTTTATTTTAGGCAGGAAGCAAGCTTTGGGACTGGGAGAGGAAACAGGGAAAGAGAATGGGAAATGGATAGCATGGGGAAATAGATTTGTGACTCAGGAAAGGGGAGGTGGGAGACAAAAGAATGGGAAAAGTGAAGGCTAGTCCGAAATTGGACACTTACTTGAGGCAGGATTTGTTGGAGATTGGGGCTGACTAGCTAAAGCAGTGTGTGTGACCTGCCTTTCCCCATGTCCTCTGCCACCTTCAGACTTTGGGATGACTCGGGATGTGTATGAGACAGATTATTATCGAAAGGGAGGAAAGGGGCTGCTGCCTGTTCGTTGGATGGCTCCTGAATCCTTAAAAGATGGGATCTTCAGCACTCACTCGGATGTCTGGTGGGGCCTGGCTACAGGGTGGGTGGGCTGGGCCTGGGTTTCCCGGGGAGGGAACTGGGACCCTGACTGAGAGGCTGGAGAAAGGAACTAGAAGCTTCCTCCCACTTACATTTTAGAGAATCCTGGTTGGATGTGTGCCTTTTTCCCAGAATGAGGTTGTAGGAGGGGAGCAGTCACTGGGGAATGTTAAAGGTCCCTGATCTTGTCTCTTCTTTTGTCTCCTCAGGTCATTTGGTGTAGTGTTATGGGAGATTGTGACACTGGCAGAACAGCCTTACCAGGGCCTGTCCAATGAGCAGGTACTCAGGTTTGTCATGGACAACGGCATCTTGGATGAGCCTGAGGGCTGCCCTCCCCAGCTGTGAGTCACCTGCCTCCCCTCTCCCCACACAATGTATGCCTATCTCCTAGTCATAGCTCCTCCATTACCTTACAGTCCTGACCCCTATTCCTCAACTATGATCTTAATATCATTCACTTCTCCCTAGTTCCTCTATTCATGGGATCAGGGTGGTAAGATCTTAATCTGATCCCATCTGATGCCCTGGCTCCTCTCTTCCCCTCATGCCAGACAGGAGCTGATGAGTTGCTGCTGGCAACAGAACCCCCGCCAGCGTCCGACTTTCATCCAGATCCTAGACAGCATCAAGGATGAGCTGCGCCCATCCTTTCGTCTCCTCTCTTTCTACTATAGCCCTGAAAGCCGAGGGGGCAGGGGCTCCTTGGCACCCCCTGACACAGACCCTGACACCCACCCATCACCTGAGGCCCCTCCAGACTGCAGCCCTCCTAATGGAAGCCTAGGACACTGAGGAGTGCCCTTTCCCCTGAAGCATGTGGGATCCCTGTATGCTGGGACATTGTTGATATCACAAGGCACTGAGAGGAGAAAACACAAGGTCCCCAGATGCCAGCAGTTCTGACATGGACTATATGCTCACACACACACACACACACACACACACAGATTCACAAGATGGCCAAGGGGTGGGGGAGATGGGGAGATGGGGAGATGGGATGGGCCAGGGAACTAGGAGGGTTCTCTCCTGTCCTTCTTGGACCGATGGACTGGGGCCAGATAAGGTGCCTCTGCCCTGAGACTCCATGGGAAACTGAGAAGAAGGGGCCGATAGAATGGAAGGATGGAGGTAACCCTGGCAGCTGTCAGGGTGCAAGACTCTCAGCACAGGGAAAGAGAGCAATACTTCCTTTCATGGACAAATGAAAAATACATCCCCCAGGCATTCCAGACTCATGGCAAGGGGAATCTATCCTTTGTTGTGATATACACATACGCTAGATGAGTCTACACATGGGTTTTGTTTTTTTTTTTGAGAAAAGAACAGAAACCACACACACATCTCTCAACATCATTTTCTGTTACCTAAGTGTTTTAAAGCACTTAGCAAAAACTTGGATTGGGGCAGGAGGTCCTCAAAATATAAGGAATCAGAAATCCCAAATCTTATCCTTCTCTGGCTCATCACCTTCCCCAGGATGACACCCTTTGGAGGGCCTTTTTTCCCTGGCCTACCCTGGCAAAGGATCACAGGGGTGGGAACCTGCAGCCTCGAGGCCACATGTGGCCCTCTAGGTCCTCAAGTGTGGCCCTTTGACTGAATCCAAACTTCACAGAACAAATCCCCTTAAAAGGATTTGTTCTGTAAAACTTGGGACTCAAAAGTCTGCACCCAAGGACCTAGGTCACATATGGCCTCGAGGACACAGGTTCCTCACCTGTGGAAGGGGCTTCATTTTGGACAATGGGGGAAAGGAAGGATTGGGATGAGTATTTGCTCCCAACTGCCATCCTCAGTTTCACATCTCTTCCTCTCCCCTTTCCCACCCTCATATCCAAAACAAATGTGCAAGACATTTCTGGGGAGGTGTTAGGGTCCCTACTTGATCTCTGCCTTTCTGTGGGACAACCTTCAACAGGTTTACCTCCACTTTGTACTCAGCCAGTCATCTCTCTTATTTGACCTAGCCTCACTCCAGGATCCCTCAGCTTGGTGCTGCTCCCTCATTCTTCTGGGGGGCATCCCTTGGTGCTGACTTTCTTCCCCTCACTTCCATTTTCTTCTCACCCCATTTTCAAGTCCCCACCACCGGGTTTAATTCTTCAAGTTTTTAAAGTATCACCTTCATTCTTTACCCACTCCACCTTAAATGTGGATACAGGAGATGCAATAAAATTCCTATCTGTTTGTATCTAGGGTCTTAGTTATCATATTGTCCACTTATAAATTAAATATGCTATAAATTTGCTGTCTATCCTCCTCCACTGGGCCCTAAGATGCTGCTGTTTGGCAATAGTACAGAATAAACTTTACTACCATCTAACCTCCCACCTTCCTCCCCCACAGGCAATTAGGGTTGCCTTATGACTGATAAATGATAACCTTATTACTAATTGGGCTTTCAGATGCTAGTGAAGCAGAGCAAAGTAACTTTTGCATCTACTTGCTATCCTTGTGATCTTGAAAAGTCCCACTCTTGGGCCTCAGTTTTCTATATGAAAATGAAGGTATTGTACTAAGTCCATCAAATCTATGATCTTGGGGCAGCTAGGTGGTGCAGTGGATAAAGCACTGGCCCTGAAGTCAGGAGGATCTGAGTTCAAATTCAGCCTCAGACCAAACACTTGACACTTACTAGCTGTGTTACCCTGGGCAAGTCACTTAACCCCAATTGCCTTTAAAAAAAAATCCATGACCTTATCTCTCCAACCTGTACTCAACCTCCTCCTTCATCATCTTCTGCATACCCCACCCCCTAAAACACAAAACAGCCTCATCTTTCTCAAAGTTCCCCAAGAAGTGGCCTGGGTCATGTCTACCTTCCCTTAGCTGGGAAAGAAGGCATTTCTTGGACTCTTGGTCTCTATGCTGCAGGCTTCAAGTAGGCAGCACATCCTGAGGGGGAAAAGGGAATGGGAAATAAAGTCAGCTACTCTTGCTGGTACCAACAATTTGCTCATTGGTCAGAAACCTGACAGTAGAAAGCCTTCCAGTCTTGGCATCAAGAGACCTAGGTTTGAATTCTGTTTCCAACACTTACTGTATGACCCCGGGCAATTCTTTGAGTCTCAATTACCTCATCTCTTAATAGAGAGAACAATATTTTACCCACCTTGCCGATGACCACAGGGTCATTGAGAGGAAAGCTCCTCATAAACTTTAAAACTGCTATAGAACTGTGTATTATTTGAGTTATTTAGTATTAGAGGCTTGGTCTAGGGCCAAGGTGCATATGGTTCAGGCCTATGCTGGGCCTCTTTAGGAGCTGTAGGGCTTAGAGCAAATCATAGTTACTATCCTCCCCCAAGATCTTTAGGTGAGAACAAGTTCAAATTAATACCAAGATCTTTAGGTAAGAACAAGTTCAAATTAATACCCAGATTGAAGGGGAAAAGAAATCTCAAAAGGGCAATATGGCCCAAAGGGACAGGGTGCCTGTGAAAGAGGGCAGTCCCATTCTTTTCGTTAAGGTGTGGAGGGGGAGGGATTGAATGTGTGTAAAAAGCCTAAAGCTTTGTTTAGCACCAACTTGTGGAGAACTAACCCCTATATTCTACTCTGCCGCATTTCTCCCCACCCCCACAACGTGGAAGGGATAACTGTAATTCATTCCCACTACTGGAAATATGTCATAGTGTATGTCCTACTACTGGGGGGCTGTCTTCATTATCTTCTATACATAACTCCAAAGGGTATTTGGTTTGAACTTCCTCTCAGCTTTCAATGTCACAACTCCAATCTCTCCTTATCTACTGTCTTCTTTCCTACTGCCCACTTCTTCCTCATTCTTCAAAACCTTAACCCAACCCTGTCATCCCCTCCAACTATTATCTTAGGTCTTAGATTTCCTCTCTTCACTAGAGTGCCCAAAAGGTTCTTTAAACAACAACAAAAAAATGTGAAGAATGACTGATAGAAGATGATCTCATATACTAAATGGGAGAGTTAAGGCAAGCTACCCTGAGAACCTTAGAGAGGAAAAGCAAACTTGGCTGATGCCCCAGAGAGCTGGCTGATGGTGGATTGTTGAGTGATATGTATTACATATGTGCCAGAATTGAATGGGACTCAAACCTCCAGAAAAAGTCACCAAACATTCATAGCCAGGGGTGGGGAACCTGCGGCCTCAAGGCCACATGTGCCCTCTAGGTCCTCAAGTGTAGACCTTTGACTGAATCCAAACTTCACAGAACAAATTCTTTGGATTCAGTCAAAGGGCCCTACTTGAGGACCTAGAGGGCCAGATGCGGCCTCAAGGCTGCAGGTTCCCCACCCCTGCCATAGCCTTCTTTTCCTCATTTTTAAGTCCCTTGGTATCTAACCTTACCACTTGTGATCTCCAAGTTAACAATGGTTTCTAACTCTGATTCTATCACTAAATCTGATGGTCTTTCCCCAACCATTTAAAAAAAAAAACACTCTCTCTGCATCATTTGACACTGTTGACCAACATTCATTCTGGAAGTTCCTTCCTCCTGGGCACAAACCCTGCTGCTTTCCTACCTGCTTGGCTGTTCCTAATTCTCCTTTGCTAGATCATCATTGATGTCCCACCCCATAACTCTGAATGTCCCCTAAGAAATGTCCTGGGTCCTCTTTTCTTTTTCTATACCCTTTATTGGTGATCTCATCAGCTCCCACTGATTCAACTATTATTTCTATGTAAATGACTCCTAAATCTACATATCCAGGCCTCATCTCTCTCCTGAGCTCCAGCTCTATCATTAACTTTCTGTTGAATATCTCCACCTGGATGTTTCAAAGGTATCTTAAAAACATATCCAAAACAGAACTCATTATCTTGCCCTCTGCCCTGCCGTGTTCCTTACTCCTCACCTGGAACAGATCAATCTGGACCAGAGACCATGACTCCCTTCCCGGGTGGACTAATATATTTAGCATGGAACCCTGCCCTGGAACTGGGCTTATCCAGTGAATGGAAATTCTCCCAAAGAGCTACATCTAGCTGGCCCCGAACCATGCTCCAAAACCACTTTCCCAGGATATCTTGGTACATATCTTAGCATCTACTCTGCTGCCACAAATGACCATCTCATCTTATTTCTACTTCTTGCTCTTAGAACAGTGACCCAGTGAATATTACCTACCATTGCTTCTGGAAAGGGCATGAAAATGAACTGGCAGATGTCTTTACTCATTATGTGTGCATTTCCCCAAACAAAAGCTTCCTTCACCGGCTACCACATATGTTGTCTCTCCCTTAGAATATAAGCTCCTTTAGGGAAGGTACTGATTTTTGTCTTTGTATCACCAGCACCTACCATAATGATCATGCTTAATAAATGCTTTTCTTCATTCACTCATTCATTCATTACCCCCATCTAACCTGCCCTTTCCCCAAATTTCCCTATTTTTTTTTGGTGAGGCAAATGGGGTTCAGTAACTTGCCCAGATTTGAACTCAAGTCTTCCTGATTCCAAGGCTGGAGCTCTATCCACTGTGCCACCTAGCTGCCCCCAAATCTCCCTATATCTATTGAAGGTACCACCACCCTTCGAGTCACCCAGGCTGACAACCTTAAACTCATTTTGGCTCTTCACCTCTCTCACTCATCCCATATCCAATCAGTTGCCAAGTCTTCTCACTTCTACTTCTACAGCATGTCACACACCCTCCTCTTTCTTGTCTTTCACATAAACACCATCATAGTTTAGGCCCTTATCACCCCTCACTTGGGCTACTGCAATAGCCTCCTACTCTCCCTGCTTCTGGTTTCTCAGCTTTCAAATCCGTCCTCTACACAGCTTCCAAAATAATCTTCCTAAAGCATAGACAATGTCACACAGCTGCTCAAGAATCTCAGTGGCTCCCTATTGCCTTTAACATAAAACACAAAAATTCTCAGTTTTGCATTTAATTTAGCTCTAGCCTACCTTTCCAGACTTATTTAGTATTACTTTTTCATGTACTCTACATTCCAGCCAAACTGGACTTTCCTGAACTTGGTATTTTATTTCCTGCCTCTTCACCTTCGTGTAAACTACCCCTTATGCCTGGAATATACTTTCTCTTCATCTTCTGCTTCTTAGAATCCTTTGTTGTTCAGTTGTGTCCAACTCTTTGTGACCCCATCTGGAGTTTTCTCGGCAAAGATACTGGAATGTTGCCATTTCCTTCTCCAACTCATTTTACAGACGTGGAAACTGAGACAAATGGGGTTCAGTGACTTGCCCTGGGTCACCCAGCTAGTAAGTGTCTGAGATCAGATTTGAACTTAGGGCTTCCTGATTTGAGGCCCAACAC